>NW_008352391.1:2781721-2833784 GCF_000622305.1 Nannospalax galili
AGGCCATTTGGTGTGAACAGAAAGCCTATCATTATGTGTAACTTTGTATAATTCTGATAAGCATGCTTTTAAACATCAAAACTGAAAGTTTCCTATGGCTATTCAGATTTCCAGATTGTTTTTTATAGCTTCATAAAAGATCTATTTCTGCACTTCATTAAGCCTTAGAATTCAATATTTGTTTCCATAATATGGCTGGTTTCTTAAATCATGAGTTTATATCATTTACACTTTGTTTTTTTCAGTTTTAATTTTATCATTTTAAATTATGTATCCTTGCATTGTCTGTGTGTGGGTATGTGCATGTGAGTGCAGGTATCTGTGGAGGCCAGAAGAGGTTGCTGGATCCCCTGGAAGCTTACAAGAGGCTGTGAGCTGCCTGAAGTAGGTGCTGAGAACCAAACTCAGGTCATCTAGAAGAGCAATACAAGCTCTTAACTGCTGAGCCAGGTCTCCAGCCCCACAGTTTGTTTCTTTGGGGAAATTTTAAGTTGCCACTTCCATTGTAGGAATCCTTGCTATTTCCAAAATAGGTTCCCAAGCTTTTAAAGCCATGTGTCTTAGTTGTATACTGTAAGTGCAAACTTTCACTCTTCCAGTTTGAGGTTGATCAACAGTTCTACTGGAAAGAGATATAATGGTTCCATCTGCCATGAACGGAGATGTTAAGTTTTAATAGGAACAAGGAACAGCAGCATATGGAAGCCCTCACAAGAGACTGAATATCTTAGATAGGGAAAACAGCTCAGAGGCAAATTAAGCAATCCAAGCAAAAAATTTGGTTTGCAGCATTAGATGAAAGTAATGCATTTGTTTATCAAACTGATTTTTCTTAAGTTGAAACATGTTTTTCTTAAATGTAACACATTAAGACATGAACCAAGTAACTAAAATTAGATGTGTAGGATCAGTAAGATGTCTCACCCAGTATAAGCCAAACACCCTGAATCCTGAATTCCATCCCCCTGAACCCATGGCAGAAGGACAGATCTGACTCCCTAATGTCCCACAAGCATGCAGGCACATGTTCACACACACACACACACACACACACACACACAAACCACACACATAGAAACACACACACGTGTATGCACATATAGAAACCCAAACCCACACATTTATACACAAACACACATCCACACATCCACAAATAAACATATATGAACACAAACAGCACACATATACATATACACACAAAAATACACAAACACAAACATGCACACCCATACACACAAACATAGAAGCTCAGACATACAATCGAAATGAATAAAATACAGTTTTAAAAATGAGATATGTACTGAAGATATCTGTGAAATACAACTTGGATTTTAATGTTCTCCCTAAGCTTTATTGCAACTATTGTAGAAGAGGCATACAAGTCTCTTTTCCATTGTTTTATTTGAATTGCTGTACTGCAGGGTGAAGAGTTACCAGTCAAAAATAATGAATAATTTTGTGATTCATTAGAATAAGCACTGTTTCCACAAAATCAAACCAGATAGTATCAAAATTCTTCTTTTGTTTTTTTTTTATTTTTTTGTAATATGATCATGGCTAATTATTAAAAGTAATAGAAAAAAAAAGAAAAGAAAGCATAACTTAAAAACAATCAGAAGGTGGGTCCTAAGCACAGATCCAGACAACACAGACAGAATTGCCTTGTAAAGTCATATTGGAAATAAAATTGGAAGTACAGCAAGATGCTTAATCAACCCTTTAATAATTAATATTTGATGTTATAAGCTAAGCGAAACAGTGCCTAAAACGTTAAAACCCAAAGTAACTTGGTAGCTAATGAGATAGCTGAGGAGCCAGACCAGTGTCAGTTCGTCTTGCGATTCTACGCTACTTTGGGAAACAGAAGCAAAAATGTTAGATTTAGAATTCTGAGAAAGAAGGAAGACACTTCAAATAAGAAAAAGATTAAGGACAGATGCTTTGAACTGAATAGTAAATGTATGTAGCGAGACAGTCAACTTGCAGAGGAGCATTTTAAGTTTTCCATTGGGTACTAAATGAGCAATTCCAAATGTAAGCCTGTGCTATTGTCATACATTATTTATAATCTATTATTGCCGTCTGAAAATCACTTCACAAGAACTCCAACTCCTACAACCTCCACTTTTTGGAATCACTCTAAGGAGAAGAGATGATGCGTGCACAGGTGTGAGTGTACTGCAGGGTGAAGAGTTACCAGTCAAAAATAATTTCTAATTAGAAATTATGTGTATGTGTGTGCATACTCACTCGCATATGATTGAAGGAAATAAACTGAAGTAACAGAGGAAAATAATCAACTTGTTAAATTAGTATGCTAGAGTAAACTATAATCACTATAATCTATTGAAATATATGTAATGTTACTTATGTTGATCTCAAAATATGATGCATTAAAGGAAAATAATTCAATCCAAAAAAGTAATCAAATGGAAAGGATATATACACCCAACAATGAGGGAACTAGGGAAAATTTAAATATTATTGTATTTGAGAAAGAAATACAAAAATATTTCTGTACAAAATTTCATTAAAAACATTTAAATTTTTGTTCAAAATAATTATATGCAAATTGTTTATATATAATACTATTTATTTATTTTTGATTTTTTGAGGCCATGTCTCATGTAATTAAGGTTGGTCTGGAGCACACCATGTTGACCTTGAACTCCTGACCCTCCTGCCTCCACTTCCCAAGTGATGGGGATAAAGGTGGGAGCCAGCACACACAGCCTCTGATGATTTATATTACAAGCAGGGTATTCAAATGATTGTATTTTGATAGCCTCCCTTTTAGAGCTTTATTGTAAAGGTGCTCTGTTAGGTATCAGCAAAACACTTTTAAACAATGTAATCTGTACTCTTCTAGTTGCTCATAATTATCCTCACAAGACTCCAGAGCTGATTAGTTACAGATAAATTACATTTTTTCTTTGTGTGCAACTCAATAGATAATTATATTTAATTGCCTTGTGAGAGAATAGGGGTCCCTATTACATGAAATTAAGAATTTAAAGAAGTTTGAACAAAAATTTTAAAACAATATTTGACTTGAAAAGACTATTAATTAGCCAGAACATTTTGTATTGGCTGTATCCACATTTAATAGCACACATCTGCTCCTTAATTTCTTCTTAATATTTTTGTGTTTGAAAAATACATTCACTTAGAATTTTTAGGCTACTCCTATGCCAAGGGGATGGGAGGACTGAGTATTAACTATATAACCTATTTTCTCAATATCGTCTTTCAATTTCTGTTATAAAAATATCTATCTCTTAATATTTTCTGGCTCTATAGATAAGTTTGTTTAGATGTTTTCCAGCTTCACTGACAGTTGGGATAAAATGAGTCTCTAATTCATGTCATAGTAAAGCTGAGTTTCCTGCTTCTGCTTCGGTGACAGCCCCAAGTGACTCTGAGATAGTCGCTATTCACCCGGATTTCACCTTTAGCTTAAACTGGCAACATACATAAGCTAATTTGCGAACGAGAGAAAACAGATTTGGTGTCAGGAGCAAGTGGAATGGGAGTTGCTTAGGTTAGCCTATTAAAAAATGTAATCTTGACCACAACTTAGTATGTTGGACATTGAATTGAAATACATTCGTGCTGCATTGGAGTGGGACAGTAACTTCCTTCTACAATTAATATTTTCCTTAAAATTGCCAATGATTATAGCAGATGCATCTTTCCCGGTGCAGGGCTGAGCAGGGTAGTATCTGTCCCATTATCCCATTGTCTTTATAAAATATATGCAGCCTGCTACCTAGGCAACCCAAGTGTAGGAGGAGCTGTTCTGAGAGACTGCACAGGGCTGCAGTTGCCAAGGAAACGCGTGCCTTTTCTCCTGTGAACGTGCAGTGCGTCCTCCGTGAGGAACTGTGTTAATGGTGTTCCCAGAGGAAAAGCCTAGCTAGGAAAGCAGTGAGTACTTTACACATACACTCACTGGCTGTACACTGCGGACGTCATGATGCAGTCTCAGCACACAGCGTTCAGTGGGAAAATACAGCCTTATGGATGACCACATGGTTTTCGACATATCAAATGTAAGCTGGGTGTGGTGGTACACGCCTTTAATCCCAGCACATGGGAGGTAGAGGCAGGCTATCTCTGTGAGATCTAGGTCAGCCTAGTCTATGTAGTGAGCTCCAGACCAGCTGGGGCCATAAGGAGACCCTGTCTCAAAGAACAAAACAAAACAAAATCAAAATGTACAAAATCTTGTTCTTAACAAAACAGAACATATTAATAGACATAAAATGAAACTTTCTGGATAGGGAATGACAGATACTGACAATGTGTATGCAGCTAAATCCATGTCTATTGAATATATATGTTTTGAATGATTTTGCATAGAAACATTTAAGTATTTTTTTCAGTTCTTTTATTCTTTTTTTATTGAGACCTTCACATATGCATATAATGTGTTCCAACCAAATCTACTCCCCAATCCCTCCCTTCCACTTTCTTCCCTACCCCCAACTGCTTTCCCAAGGACTTTATCTACTAAGTAATCAATGCTTGAACCCTCCTCCCTTTCTCTGTATCATTCTATTATTATTGTGTCAAACATCACATATTTCATATTCTAACATTCTACCAGCATTCTACATTTTATCATTTTAGTATAAATAAAATACTTAAACCTAAAATCCTAAATAATATAAATGTTACTTTAGCTGTCAATTACCACACATTCTCTATCAACTAAGAAATATACAAAACAACTGTAGTTAAAAATCTCCTAATAATGGCTTTCAAAAGACCATTAAAAATAATATGTTCAATGCAAGAAAAAAAATTGAACGTTGCCTCACCATCTGTAGTGCTGTTATTAAAGTCATACAGCACCATGCCTGCCTAGCAAGAAAGCTTCAGGCCCACTGCCTATTTAAAAATATTAAGCACACTGTCTGCATGCATACAGGTATGCAAAAGCATTTTATTTTAACAATAAATGGAAAAGGTTAATGTTTATTTTCTTAGAAGTAAGTACCAGAAAGTAGTAATTCATTGAGTATTGTGCTGAGGAACGATGGTGTGTCAAAGTAGCCTCTGCGTGCAACACTGGTAGAGTGTGTATTGTAACAGCCTGTTTAGAGTGCAATTTGAAAAATGACTAAAATGGCATAAAATGTCATTAGGCTTCATTTGACTCCACAATGTAATTTAAGGCAATTTTCTAAAACCAGAAATACATGAGGATAATAAGCCTTTTTGTCCAAGAGTTGCCTCCGTTCCGGGACTTGCTCATTAATACAGTCATGCCAAATGCACACGGTTGAAGACTTTGCTGATATTCACCTATTAAAGCTAATTCTATAGGGAAAAATATACAGTTGCATAGGAAATGTTTGTTATGGAATCAGAAGTAGAAAAATAAAGATCATTGAAAAGATAAAAGAAAGTTGATATTGACGACTGAAAAATCTATACACTGAAGGGTGAAGGCGACAGATACTGGGTTACTTTTCTTGCTCTTTTTTAATTCTGCCAAAGTTTTTGTATTGACTCTTTATTATAATGCATTAAAAATGTTTCCAGTGTTATAAAAAGACTTTGACACTGAAGAGACACATGTTACAATATCAAATGAAAAAAAAAAAAGATAACACAAGATAAATGTCAGAATCACACAACATCACACTGAGAGCCCCACTGTGAGCCCCATCTTGGAATTGCCCTAGGTAGCCTGGACTTAGCCCAGACATAAACAGAACTCCAAATGCAGAGCTGCGAGGAGGGCAACTCCCAGGAGCAGACAGGAATGAGGTCATGGATATGGAAAAGAATCAAAGCACAGTAGCAGACTTTCTAAAGTCTCCATTGGAGTGTGAGGACTCACTGAATGAGAAAAGCCCAAAGGTGTTCACACTGTCACTTATGATTTCTGTAAAGCAGTGTTGTGTGACACTATTCTTGGGGAGGTGTGAACAAAGATTTACTCAGGCAGCATTACTACACCAACATTATAATTAAGCAAAAAACCCTCTCTTTTTTTTGGTATTTTTGAGACAGGGTCTTCCTGTAACCCCAGAGGTCATGGAACTATGTAGACAGGCTGGCCTTGAACTCACAGAAATCTGCCTGCCTCCCATGTCCTGGGACTTTAAAATTTAAAAAGCTCAACTCAGATGACACCTTGTTCCCTGAGATGTCTCTTGGAATTGTGCTGATAGAACTTTTCTCTGGAACTCTGTTTCTCGAACTATGTCTCCACCTATGATTTTATTCAACATGGTTTTTCCAGCACCAGTTGGGGAAGTAAAAGCTTGGTTCCACCCTAATCTTAATATATCATCTGGCCTTTTCATCCCTACTTCTAGAATATCTCATTCACCTAAAGCCATGTGTCCTTCCCAATCTCCATTGTGTGTAATGGAGATGGGTACACTACCTTTCAGTGCTTTGATGTATCAATTCTCAAGCATACCCAGTTCATTCACTCTCTTTTTGGGTGAAGTACCAAATTGAGGTTGCCAAGGGAACAAGGTAGGTGCCCAGGTCACAAGATACAAGAGCACACGGTTTTGCTAGGGTTAATTAAAAGTCATTTTAAAAAAGTCATTCCTACATACACACCCCAGTTAGGGCACCAGTGTCAGAACCAAAGCTAAGACATCACTAAGTGCAACTTGATGAGCCAATGAATTTTATTGGGATTAATTATAGGTGAACGGATGGATGAGGGATTACTTACAGGAACAGTAATGACTCAAAGACAGTTCCATCACCAAAAGTCCACTCCAGCATGGGCAATGACTCAGGAAATCTGGAAACCTGAAACTTGCTGCACAATTTGCAGTCAGCTCAATGGGTTGGTGTCTCTTCTGGGTGACTCAGTTGGTCTGAGACTCTTCGAGGGTCATCAGTTGGTCTCTGCCTCATTCTAAACAGCTCGGTTGGTGTTTGCTTCTATGGAGTACTCGTTGGACTAGTCTGAGCTTCATCTTGCCTTTCTGCTTATCTGAGAGTGTCCCTCAGCAGTCCTTTCCTCTTTTATATGAGGGGATTACAGGGGGACTAGTAAATTTGCTCAGTTTCAGAGACTTCCTGAAGCTATTGAGGAGTTTAGTTCCTGAGCTTTAGGAGCTTCCCTGCAGGATGGAATGTATCACTTCTGCTTAGAACATCTGTACTATACCTCTCTGCAACATCCTATTGCTTGCCTCCCTTTTGAATACCCTGCTGTTTACCTCCCATTTTATTTTATTTTATTTTATTTTATTTTATTTATTAGCAAAGCCGCCTCATTTCCTTGTATTTTTTTTATTTTTATTTTATTTTGAGATAGGGTCTACTACATTGCCCTGACTGGCCTGGAACTCACTATGCAGGCCAGGCTGTCTTCAAACTCGCAGAGATCCACCTGCCTCTGCCTCCCAAGTGCTGTGATTAAAGGTGTGTGCCATCATGCCCAGTCTGTTTACCTCACTTTACATTTTTTAAAGTATTTTTTGTATGAGAGTTTATTTTTATTTTATTTTGAGATAGGGTCTACTACATTGCCCTGACTGGCCTGGAACTCACTATGCAGGCCAGGCTGTCTTCAAACTCGCAGAGATCCACCTGCCTCTGCCTCCCAAGTGCTGTGATTAAAGGTGTGTGCCATCATGCCCAGTCTGTTTACCTCACTTTACATTTTTTAAAGTATTTTTTGTATGAGAGCTTTGCCTGCATGTGTCTAGGTGCACATGTGCTAATCAATGACCACAGAGGCCAGAAGAGGGCATCAGATGCCCTGGAACTGGAACCAAGTTACAAATGGTTGTAAACTGCCAAGTGGGTCCTGGGAACTGAACCTGGATCCTCTGGAGAAGCAGCCAGTGCTCTTAACCTCCTACTCCTTTCTAATAACCTGTTGCTTTACCTTGGAGGAAACTGCAACACAACAGGTATCTTTATGGAAAATTAATAAAATAGGGAAGTAGACTTGTGTTCAAGAACAAGGGAGACTTTTTTTTTTCTTTCTGATTTTATGAGTGTTTTGGCATGTATGTGAATTATATATACTTCAGTGTATTTCACTAAGACCTGTAAATTCAAAGTATTTTCCTAATGAAAATATAGCAAATGATGATATTTGAGCATGAGAGTGATGTTTCAAATATTAATTGTCATATCACTAAATGGTTGTTGAGTTTTAAACGACTTTTATAACTTGTAATACCTGGGTCTTCAATTATTTTATATAAACACTGCATCTAAAAGACAGATGTTTGAAATATAAAGGGCTGTGACTATGAAATACCACAACTACCAAATATAATGACTAGTGAAAGGCACCCTGGAATAAAAGCATTTACCATCAAATTAGAATCTAGCTGGTATTGAATGGATAACATTTCTGACCAGAAACCCGGTTCTTTCAGATTCTATTTCTTATATGTCACTGTGAATCAAAGTTCCCAGAAAAAAAAATTCTGCATCTTGAACTGAACTACTTGCAAAGCTGACAAACTGATTAGTACTTCAATGACTGGAGAGTTTGGAATGTTGCAGATCCGGAGCCTATTTACAATTTATCTTTAGTCCCTAAATAGCCACTCCTTGCCCATCTCTATTTCTAACTTAACATCTTGTGACTAACAGATAAAAAAACCTTTCAGAGTGTCTTAACAAAGCCCTATCTCCCACAAACCAAAAGGCTAAGAATGTGACAAGCTAGCATCTGAGACCTCTAGGTGAGATTTCCTTTTGCTGTAGCTCCTTACCTAATGTTTCCACCAATGTATTCGAAAAATGTCTTCACTTATGACTTTTCTACATTCTATTACTATAAACACTTCATGAAACCTCTCCAGTGCTGGAACATGGAATTTGGGGTAACCTGAATCTGTGTTCCCAGGCCATGGGTACTAATATTTGTTTCCAGAATAAACTATCTCTTATCCCCTTTGTGGTGAGAATTGTACTTTCGCGTTGACATCACAAAACTTCAGATCTTTTCTTTAGATGTCCACAAATTTAAATGTAATTATTTAAAATATAAATAACCTCAAACATTCAACCAGGTTATTTCAGTGAATGCTAAAATTAATTACAAAATTCTAATTTTATTTTTCAGAGTCACCACGACAACTTAAATAGGTAAGCATAATATTTACTTTGAGAGATATCTGAGGATGTCTTTTTTGTTTGTTTTTTGAGACAGGTTGGTTTGATCTCCCTCTGGAGCCAAAGATGATCTTGACCTCCTGATTCTCTTTACTCCTCCTCCAAGTGCTAGGATTACAGGCGTGTGTCACCACACCTGGCTTATACAAGGATATCAGTTTTCCCAAACAGTTTGTTAATAAAAGCCTGGGTGGCTTTTAAGAAACAGGTGAATAAATAGCAATGGAAAAATTAGCAATAACCTACTGATAGCAATAGTTAGAGATAGTTTAATTCAGCATGACAGACCAAGGCAACTCAGTGAGTCTTAAAAGCTGAGATAAATATGGTTTCTATTTAAAGCAGGAGCATCCAGCTTATAGCTAACTACAACTCTCAGCCTGGCAATAATTTTCTGACACAACCCTGTACCAATACCAACACAATAGATAGATCTGACAGGACAGAAGGAATCCCAGGGTTGACAGCCTCTCTGCAGAAGAAATCTGCTGTGTAGTATTTGTCAACACAGTAGTGTAGAATCCCTCAACATAGCTACTTTTAAGCTACTGATAAGATGACATTGGTGTAAAGGTAAAAAGGAATGAGCACTGACAGCTCTTGCCAAGTTACATAAGACTTGGCTCCATCTCAAGACTGAGAACCCTGTGCCCTTGCAGTTCTTTTTGAAGATACTAGTGAAAAAAGTTTTTTGGAAAGAAGGGAAGAACAACAAAAGAAAGGAAAGAAAAATAAAAGATAAAGGAATCCCAGGATAAAGTCAACTGTGGCAGATTATAATAAAAGGATAAATTGAAAGTCTTTACCCAAACATGATCTTCAGACGTGGACTAAATATTGTTTCACCACTAAACAAGATGCAGCTCTAATCCACATGTAACAGGGGTCAGTCTCTAATGTCCACAAGCACTGGAGAAATATGGTCAGTTTTTAAAATGTACATCACTAGTAGAGAAGACAGAGAGGACACAGTACTTCTAATGCTATGAGAATTAGGCCAAGACCTTTATTATGGACAGGCCTCAAACTGAACTTCAAAGAAACAGATCTGCACCAGACATACATACAAGTGTTATAGGATTTTTCATGTCATCCTTTGGCAGTAACCATATTGGTGGATATGAGACTTTCAGCACAAAAGTATACATGCCCTGTAGGCTATTATTGGAAAGCTAAACATTCAGCATTTTTACAAAAGTAGATATTTTGAGCAAGTGTGGGAAAGGGTTGTGATATTCCCAGTGACATGATGTCTTGCTGATGCCAGTATAATCTCAGCTATATTAATTAACATGCCACATTGATAACAAATGTTTCCTTAAGATCACAAACTGCAGTTTATGTGGTTTTCTGAGCTGTCCTGCCTGAGATGGAGCTCAGACTGGCAGATTTTTCTTTATGATTTGAATAAAATCAGAAGCTCCCTACGTCCTGTTACTTCTACACATGTCAACAAGCAGACTTATTATTAGGAGTACACAAGGTCCTTAGCAGATGTATTTCTTAGTACTTATTTATTGGCCACACAGAACAAAGCTATAAGCCATAGTTCATTAATTCTACATTACATTAATTTTCCTCATTACTGGGAAGAGATGTTTCCAACTTACCTCAGATTATTGAATGAGGAAACACCCTCTAGACCTCAGGTAGAGCCCAGCACAGGCTGCCTTCTTTGCATTTCAGGTTATAACTTTTCACAAGATATGTATCTGGTACTAGTAAATGAATATGCCCATTTTCTTATCAATGGATAGTTCATAGAGGTTTCCTATAGGAGGAAAATTTATACAAAAGAACATAAGTTGCTTGTTATTGTTGCAGTCAATTAAGATTCTAAACCACACTGTTTAAATGCTACTGTGATTTGGATGTGTCTTCTCCAGAAGGTATTCAAGAAGCGATGGTCCATGTGGTCTCTCCCTCATGAACTGAATCAAAGTCTTTGTAACAGGGAATTCCTGAAGTTTTTGCACTTCTTTCTTCCACCTCTACCACAGCCTTCCTGACCCTGAGGTCACAGGGGCAATACACCCTGCTGTAAGCAAAAATGTAGCCCTGGCAGAAAATTGAGCACACTGATGCCTCAATCATAGACTTTTATGATTCCAGCACTGTGGGAAAATGAATTTTGTTCTTTGTAGATTTCCCTCTACTATGTCTTTGTTGTGGTAGCAAAAACCAAGTAAAATAATAGAGCAAATTACACATCCTGTGGCAAAATTCAAGCTCTATCATAAAGATTGGGACATAAAGTGTGAAATCGTTCTATCTCAAGTACTCGTAAGCAATTACAGAAGTATGAATATTTGTGCTAATCTGTTCCCAGAAACTGTCAGTGTAACTCAACCATGATGCCGTTGACATTTTGAATCAGAAAATTCTCTCTTGTTGGGAACTGTCCTTTGCATTTTAGGGTGTTCCTGGGCAGCCCCACCTTCTATGTACATGATTCCATGAGCCATGAACCATCCAGAAAGTCTGACAACTAAGTGTCTCCTAATACTGAAAAGAGCCCTTAACAGGCAAAATTGCCCCTGCATAAACAGGCTAATATATCTAAGGGAACTAAGCTTTGTTTGGCTAAAAACAAAGTTTTCATGAGAATGTGACTGACTCAGAAGGATTCAATTTAGTAATAAAGATTTCTCTTTGAATTTTTATTGTAGATTTTTTTTCCTGTAGTCAACATAATAGCTGAGACAGGATAAAAAGTTGGGGAAATCTATACGCACAGGAGAAGGGAGAGGAGCCTCTCACCCTGGAGACTGGTTGAAGCCTCTCTCCATGTGAAAACTAAGACTTCCAATACAATTAACTACATTTTTCTAGAAAAGTTGTTGGCATAGAAAGGTAAAATAACAATACACCATTCTTAAGACCTAAATATGAGACCTGAATATGGCCTCACTTCCTTCTGGCAATCTCACTAAAGAGTTTTTTGATAGCTGGGAGGACATTCTACACTCCTGCATCCCTGAGATCTACTGTTTAATCAGTTGTACCATGTCAGGTCCCCTCATTTGGCTCCCTTTGAAGATGATAGCTCTAAAGCCCAAGAAAATGATATATGACCACAGTAAGACAACAAAGTGCAGTTCTCTCTCAGAGATGCCTGCATCCAGACTGTGGTATCTCATTTTCTTCCCAAGTACCTCCCTTTCTATTAATCTCTTTGCAAAAATGTTAAAAATATATTTTAATAAATACCAACTCAACTTTGTACTTGTTCATTCTCAAATCCTTTCCTTTGTCAACATGAAGAAGTTGGCTTTACCTGAATCAAGGTCCTCAAAAGACTAAGGGAATGCCTCATGTTGAGGGACCCTGCTGCTAAGGTTGCAGTCCACCAGGTCTGGATAGCTCCCTTTCTCAGCAGGGCCCTCCTATTCTCTGTCTGACCTACCTGGAAAGTGCCTCCAAGCACAGATGCCTGACCTTATCTGGAACATGACCTTTGGCATAGTTACCTGCAATAAAATTGCCCCCAGGTTTTTTCTACATGATAATTAGGCATTGCCCCATAGCCGGATGATAGGATCCCCCTACCACATGTAAATAAAGCATACTATGAGCACCTATCAGCTGAAGCTTCGGCTGCTGCCTCCATGCTATATTTTCCCTGACCCCCACTGAATAAACAGAGCTGTAGCACTGAGTCTCACTCCCCGGAAGGTCTTTTCCGTCATGCTCACTGGCCGTCCTGACCCCCCGTTTGTCACTTCTGCTCCCTTTGTCCTCATGGATCGGTGGCCAGTGGCCCTCGAGGGGAGGGAGAGACTCACAACTGGCGCCCAATGTGGGGCTCCTGGAATGCACGGAGTTTGTGAGTACCCCCTCTCTCCAAGAGGGTAGTGGCAGCTTTGCCTTGGCCATCCCACCCTTGAGGATTGGCAGTCTCTCCTTTCTTCCTTTTATTTTCTGTCTGAGTCTTCACATGAGACCGTTAAAGATGAAGGAGCAATTGAGGCTTTCTGATCAGGTGTACCCCCTGATGTTAGCCAAAGGCTCTTAGTCCTCTGTATGGACCATGACTGCCCGCCTGGGTGTAGACAAAGACACCCATCTATACATTTTTCTAATGCAAAAACCGGTCACCAGTTAATTGCTCTTAGAGCTGGTTGCCGGATCTCTTAAATTAGCAGACAGGCTTGCGCTGTGGACTAGGTGGAATCCCCTGAGGCTTTTGATCCCAGGCATGTTCCCCTAGGAATTGGCATTTCACCCCCCTTTCTTTTTCTATCTTGAACAATACCCTTAGAAACAAAAAAATCCCCAAAGTTCTAAGAGATTTTCACACAAGCATTGAATTCAACTTCTAGGATAACAAACCTTATTTGTTTTGTTATCTCGCCCCCGGGGCACTCAGGCTCAAGCTAAACCAGTTAGGTGAGAATTTAAATTGACCTGCCCCTGGGAGAAAAAGGCACTCAGGTTCCAAGTGCCACATAATGTAAACAAAAACAAAGGATTTAAAGCAGAGGGTCACTGAGGAGCACTTAAAGAATTTAAGGTGGCTTGCGCCATAGATAAATGGAAAAAAGATTTTAAAAGACATTTTTTCAATAAACTTTTTCTTGGGGAAGGGGCTCGTCCAAGAGGACCGCCCCACGTGGAGGGCTTTCTCCTGTAGTCCTCTGCACCCCAGCAGGCTTCCCGGTGAGAATTTAAATTGACCTGTCCAAGAAAAAAAGGCACTCTGGCACAAGCTAAACCAGTTAGGTGAGAATTTAAATTGACCTGCCCTGTGAGAAAAAAGGAGGGGCAGGGGGAGTCTCTCTCTCTCATTGCTTTACTTTCAGTTAACACCTTCGCGAGGGTCTGGATACGGTTTGCGGGCAACTGAAGCCTCTTGGTTGGGGCAACTCCCTGATATTGGCCAAAGGCCCCCTGCCCTCTCTCCAGACCCTGACAGCCTGAGTGGGTGTAGGCAATTACCTTTACAACTATCATAAAAATCTGGTAATGCAGCAACCAGTTAAAAGTCACAAGGATGGTTGCCAGTTTCTTAAATCTGCGGCAAGGCTTGTGTTTGTCAGAATGTATCAATCGCCCAGTGGCAGGCTGCCTCGGGAACATTGAATGCTGCTGACAACACTTCCTTTCTTTTCTATAATGGGGAATTTAGCACCACACCAAAAAAAACCCTCCAAATTCACTCCCTTAGACCCCTACTTAAATCAAGAGGACTTAAGATTTCCCAAAAGGAAGGCTCAAAATTTTGGAATGAAGTATTTCAATTTGCACCCTGGATCCTGTCGGCAGACATTTCCAACCCAGAGGTCTGGACCCATGTTGCCTATCTGGCTTGTAAAAAGAAAATCCAAGAAAGACACCATTTTATCCTTTCCTTCCTCCCTGTAATAGCTGCCATCTGACAATGCTTAGGAAGCCCACCTAAGCCTGAGGAGGATTTACTAGACAGAAAACAAATGGGATAATAAAGGGGAGGGTTCAAATAAAGAAAAAGACCCTAAAGGCTGCCCAATAACAGATTCAACAACCCTAAAAAATAAAGAAAAAAATCTTGAAGATTGCCTGGTAACAGATTCAACAGCCCAAAAAATAAAAATTGATGAAGTCAGACAAAAACCACCCATCAACAAAAATAATGTTTACCCCCCTCTCCCCTTGTCATGAATCCTCATGGACTGAGGAAGACACAAACCCAGATGTCAAAACCCAGACTTCAAAAACTTCCAAAGATTCCCAGATAAATCCCCCTCCCCCTTCACCGCCAGCGCCACCACTGCCGGCACCACCTCCCACAGCCATTGAACAGCTCTGTAATCTCAGGGATAACGGGAGCTATTGTCCCCAGGATCCTCAGCCACAATGGCCTCAGGACCCAAAAACCCCACCTGTAGAAGCTTTCTCTGTTAACCTAAAAATAACAAGACAACGTCCACTGGCTTGGTCCCCCCTCCTGGCAGCAGACTTAAAGAACTATGCCAAGATGTCTATGAGGACAGGATCCATGCTTCATGGACCAAATCTATATTACAAACCTTTAATACAAACCTCCTAACCCCACAGGACTGGAGAGATATCTGTCCACCCACCCTCCCCAATCCATTATTTGTACAATGGGAGACTTTATTTAGAGATGAATGCCTGGTAAGTGAAAAAGAATGACATACATAATCAACAACTAAGACCACAACAAGGGCAAGATCTACCACCTGGATTCATAGACTGGAACTATGACCAACTGTTCAGTCAGGGCAAATTTTCCACAGGAATCCAGCAGGCTGTAATTCCTGCCAGCTGTTTTGAACAGGTCCACTTATGTGCACTACAGGCCTGGGACCACCTAACCCTCTTGTCCACAGGGCCTGGAGAGACCTCTTCATTAACCTTCCTAAAGTAGAAACCAACTGAAACCCTCCCAGACTTTACACTAAGAGTACAGGCCTTTGTAGCTGCAACCTGACCCAACTCAAAATGTTTTAAATGTGGAGAAACTGGACACTGGAAAGAAAATTGCCCAAAAAAATGCTTTGGCCAGCCCCATCCCTCCTAATACTATGCTCTGGAGATTTTATGTCAGAGAAACATATCAAGGAAAAAAAAATCAAATAATTGGAACCATAGACTGCCCCCTAGTGGGCTGTCAAAAACCCATAGAAATCATAATATACCCAAATGCTAGCAGATGCAAAACTAACAAATATGTTTGCTTTCCTTTCCGACAGACAGATCCATCATGCCTCAAGGAAGTTGATACCTATGGAGGCTGCCACTATTTCAATCCCTGTAGATTGGAACTAGGATTAACTGGGGGATATCAGGGTATAACAGGACAGGAAAAACCAGTCTACCTAAGGGATAATAAGTATCTCTATAGGAATAGTGACTATTCCCTAATATATGTGGCAGATCCATGGGACAATTGCTGGCATGTCGGAGTAATGGGAAAGTTCTACCCAAGTGCATTCTCTAGCTACCCTACCACTGACTTTCGTATTTCTCAACAGCTACTACCTGCAGTTAAGCCCATGCTAACTCATCATAATATTATTCTACAGGAAAAACAAACAGAGGACCAGATAAGATCAACTATGTCCTGGAGCCAATACATTCAATATATTGCTCACTTTCTTCCTTTCACCACTCACCCTAATGCCTCTAACTGGTTTGTTTGGTTTTTTTTTTTTTTTTGTGCATCCAGCAATAGACCTTTACTAACAGCAGTACCAGTTAATACCACCCTTTTTTACCTAGAAACATAAAAAGATTTCACCGACTCTCATCTGATGGATATTCTCTTATTTGAACAATTGGCTAACTATCCAATTTGCATTTCCAGTAAGAATAAGCCTACTCATTACAAATGCCTCACTGACACTCTCTCCAGGACAGCATGTGTCACCCCTCCTCTTTTTCTATGGTGCAAAGGAAACACCCAACACTGCATTAACTCCTCTTTGTCCACTTTTTGTGTCCCTGTAATGATTACTCCCCAGGTGTACCTATTCGAGGAAGAAGAGGCCACCTTACTCCTTCACACCCGCCAGCAGAGAGAAATCTTCATCCCCCTGCTAGTGGGACTTGGACTCGCCCTCTCCCTGGGTGCTGGAGGCTCTGTGACTGTTGCTATTGTACAAACCCTTCACCTGGCAGGAGACTTTCGAGACAAGCTCGACCAGGCAATAACATCCACGACTGACAGCCTTGAGTCTCTCCAACAACAAATGAATTCTCTTGCCGGGGTTGTGCTCCAAAACAGAAGAGCACTAGATGTAATAACTGCTGAACATGGGGGAACATGTGTAGTATTGGGAGAAGAATACTGTTTTTTTAAAAAAAAATGAATCAAATGTTGTTGAGACCAAGGTTAATACTCTCAAAAAACTTCGTAATGATCTATTTTCAAGATTTCAACACACTGAACAATTAAGTTGGTTTAGTAACCCCTTGTTTTCATGGCTCCTACCCTTTGTTAGCCCCCTGATCATGCTGTGTGTGATTTTGATGCTTGTTCCCTGTTTCATAAAATTTCTTCGCCGATAAATTACTACTTTTGCAAAAATTACTACCAATTAGGTCATGGTCAATTATCAGATTTGGATTATCCTGAGATAGATGAGTTGTCTCTTAAAGCTTGTGATGACGCTTTTCCATTGTAAAACAAAACAGGGGGAGATGTTGGGGGACCCTGCTGCTAAGTTTACAGTCCACCATGTCCAGATAGCTCTAAGGAGCTCGGCACTATGTGGAAGGACTCCCTTTCTCAGCGGGGGCCTCCTATTCTCTGCCTGACCTACCTGGAAAGTGCCTCCAAGCACAGATGCCTGACCTTATCTGGAACATGACCTTTGGCATAGTTACCTGCAATAAAATTGCCCCCAGGTTTTTTCTATATGATACTTAGGCATTGCCCTATAGCCAGATGATAGGATCCCCCTACCCATATAAATAAAGCATACTATGAGCACCTATCAGATGAAATTTGGCTGCTGCCTCCACACTATATTTTCCCTGACCCCCACTGAATAAACAGAGTTGTATCACTGAATCAGACTTCTCGGAAGGTCTTTTCCATCGTGCTCACTGGCCGTCCTGACCCCGTTGCCTCTGCTGCCTTTGTCCTCATGGATCGGTGGCCAATGGCCCTCGAGCGGAGGCATAGACCCACAGCCTCGGGTTGTGGGAACAGCATGGATATGTGTCTCTGCTTCTGCCTCCACTGACAATATGATGATTGGATTTTTGCATAGCATTTTCTAAATGAAATTCTTATCATGTGGTCACACTGGATCATTCATTTTAAGTGCAGGTTTCACTTCCTCATGTCAAAGGCCAGGCTGTGACACTTTACACAGTACCCAGTTCTCTTCTTTCCTCTAATTCTCCCTAATTTCTCAGTGTGGGAGGATCCACACACCTGCCTTGGGTAACTGCCTCCTGGTGACGACCTCCCTATAGCACAGCAACATGCAGTCTACTCGATTTGGCCACCAGAACTACACAGCAGGCACAGACTCTGCAGACATTCCACACATCTCTCTGGTACAGTGGAAATTGTATGGCTTGCTATAACCAACCAGTTTAACTTCCCTGGAGGTGTTTTTGGTGCTCAACCAAGACTTTAACCTCTCTCTCTTTCCCTTTTTCCCTCATATCCCCAAAGCTGCTGGTTTCCCTCTGTCCCCATCGGCTTTGCCAGGCATGCTGTCCTCTTCTCTCTGAATCTATAATACACTGATATTCTCATTTCATGTGATTTGATGATTTTTCTTTCTTGCTTCACCTGATAAACTTGAACATCCTGACTAAAGCTCTCCCAATAGTGGCCATCTTGATAGAAGTAAACTGGGTGAATTAGTTTACTTATCACTGTGACAAAAGGACTTATATTTAAAAAGAGGAAGAATTTACTCTGGTTCATAGTTTCAGGAAACCTCAGTCCATTAAACTGGGGATGGCATGGCCACTGGACATTTTCTACCCTTGGCAGTCAAAACTTTCAGCTTGTCTTGTTACATCTCAGCTGATCAAAAAGCATAAAGACTGAGACAGGAAGCCAGGCAAGGCTTCCTCTAGCTAGTCCCACCTTTGGAAGGTTCCACTGACTACCCAAACTCTGTCACCAGCAGAGTACCAAGTGCTTAACAGCACCTGTGCAGGACATTTAATACCCAGAGTGCTAAAACCTGTCATAGGTCAGTCAGGAGCCAGGAAGCCATCTTCCAGAAAAGGCAATTTCCTGTGAGAGTGGCACACAGTCACAGTCAGACACTTAGGCACCAGACACAGGGACAAAGGGGTACCCCATGGAAGTCAGTCTGAACATACCCAGCCTATCTCCTGAAACCCTGTCAGGGCAGGGCTAGAGTTGACCAAGTTAGAGGGAAAATATTGTGATATATATCATTGAAGCCTCATAATAAACCCATTCGATTCATTGAAAGAATTGAAGCAGAGACATGAATTAACTATCTCCAGATCACATAGATGATATCTAGCAGAAGGAAGCATAGAGTTCATGCTTTGTGTTTCCAGAGTTGCTGCATTCACACAGAGATATTCAACCATTAGTAAAATCAGATGAGCTCTGAAATCTCATTTAAAGCATCAACTTGTTGTTTACCTACCTTGAGTCCTACCCCAAGACCTTAGCACTTGTTTCTTTTCTCTGCCTGCATGCACCTTTCTTCTTAAGAAATTATTGGGGTTTTTTGAAAAGTCAAAGTAAATTTTATATATTTTATGATAACACATTTTAAATGAACGAAAACTAAGTTATTTGCTTACTCAGTCAAAATAAATGATAATAGCAGTAGATTTTAACCTTTTTTTCTGATTTTAAGTCCATAGTATTTGTACTACGCCGCCATAGCTGCCTCAGAAGTGAATAGCACTAGGAAATATGTTTTGGGGTGGGTTTTCTGATTCAGTGGTTTACAAACTCTCCAGGTCATGGAATAATGAGATTTCAAATACTTGGCCAGAAATAATTTATGCTTGACAGCTGTTTTATTGTTTCCTCAATACTAAACACCTATAGCAATAGTAATAATGATATTCTGCTAACATTGCTATATAAACTTTATAAACAAAGAACACTAAATGTACATATATAAGCCATTTCATGATAAAAGAAACCTTGATTGAATGAACTGTTGTAGCTAAAATTCCTTCTTGGAGGCACAAATGCCATCCAGCCCCCTCTTCCCTTCATCGCTATGATAAATTGAGGTCTAATTCTTCCAAACTACAGTTTGGATAATCAGTGAACTTGTTTGGGCTTACTTACAGAGCAGTGGGTAAGGGATTACTTACAGGCAGGTGAGGGGTCCCCCTCCCCAAGGCTGTACTAAAAAGTCTCCACAGTGGCTCTTCAGCACCCATAGAAAATACCCAGAGCCCCTCCGTACAGGCTTCCTTTACTTAGGTACCCTTAGGCCCTCTCCCTTGTGCAACTTGGGCCCACTGATTGATTGGGAGGTGTGGCTCACTCTCTCTGCCCCTCTCTTCTTTTGGAGCTTCAACAGTCAGGTTTTTTCCTGACGATCCCAAGCAAGTGTGTGCAACCAAGCTTGACATTCAGAGGACAGTTTTATGCCACACTCCACTGTTTCCTCCAGTTCTTGCATTCTTTCTGTCATCTTCTGAAAGAGTCCCTGAGCTTTGGAGGGGATGTAGATGTAAGAAATTCCTCCCTCCACTGTGGTGATGAGATACTGAACTCTTGGGCCTTTTCATCATTTTTTTCAAGATATGGCTGTTGGCCCATCTTAGCGGTATTCCTCCTACCATAAAAACACAAATAAAAGAAACAGCAATGTCTAAACAAACATAGACTGCTATAGTAGCTTAATCAATGGTTGTAAGCACAAATGCTTGGAAGGTACCTCAACAGATGCATCCCATCCCTCTAACAAAACAATTGTACTGTTTTCCTCAATGGGGCCTATAACTTCTCCTGCCACCAAAGGTTGGCCTGACCTGCAATATCATATGTGTGTTCCTCCCCAAAGCAGTAGCCTAAAATCCAAATGGAAATTTGTTGGTTGTGCATCTACTAGTCGAGACACTATTGCACCAGCAGGTACATCTTGCTTGGCATGTTGTTGACAGTGCAGCACGAGGCAGTCTGTTGTTAAGCAGAAATTTTGAGCACCATTCTCTCCTAGAGATTCTGCATAGTACTTCTATGCACTATGAAGGGCAGCCATCTAGCAGTGGGGAGTTTCTTGATTGTCCTTTTCCTGTGCTCACATAATGCAGTGTCTTCAGCAATAGGGTCTTACCAGCTACTTCTGTTGTGTGACCAACATTTGTGGCACAAGCCTTTATCATTTTGGAGGTTTCTAGGGCCTCCCTGCTAACACCTCATTGGGAAAAACCTACTCCTGGTACTGGAATTTTTATTTAACAGTTGTACAGTTTGAGGGAACCTCTATTTTATGATATTTGTTTATTCTTTGGCATCTATAGGTCAGGCTGTTGTAGCCTTTTCCCAGCCATCCTGGTAGATGTCACTTGTGCCTTACCTGACTGTAAAGCTCCCAAAATTCTCACACCTATACCTGGTCCTTACATTCTTTTTGAATTTATTTTCCATCCTTGTTTCTTCTGGTGTACTTGATCTCTCAAATGTGTTCCACATTTGCAACACACTCAGAAGTCAACAAACACTATATACTAAATCAAACACAAGATCTAACACAGCATGGAAAAGTTTTGTCCATTTGTATCAATTGTTTTCTCAACAGATCTATGTTGATTACAATAACACGGATAAGAGGCAAAAATCTAGTTAGCTCTTTACTGTTTAGTTATCTTTTATGGAACCATTTCATATCCTGGATTTCTTACATGGAGCCTCTCAGTATTTTTCCATCCTTGATAAACTGATTGAGACTGGGTCAAGCTGCCTGACCTTGCAGGAATAGGGCCCCTCTTGCCCCTGCTGTACCTGTTGGTTCCCAGGTCAGGCAGACCCCTGGGTCTGACTCCTGGCTATAGTCATACCTATTGTCACACCTATTGTCTCTCCATTGACCACACCTGGCTGCTGGATGAGGCTCTGGCTGGGCAAGCTGCCTCCACCCTTAGCATAACCTGTATCATGAAAGAAATGTATCCTGTTTAATCTTGGAGGAATCATAATCCTCCCTGGGCCAGTTTTTATCTTCTGCATGTGTTTGTGAACTGTTCCTCTGGTTTTAAAGTCCTCCAGAAGCTCCTTAGCACAGAATTTGGCTTTTTGTCAATTTTTTCTTTAAGAACTTGAACTTGACACAAATCTTGCCACATTTGCCTTTGAGTGACCTGATCAGATCTCTTTATCTGTTTCATCTTTTTTCTCCCTCTTCTAGGTTGCTCTACTACTTTGCAGACACATTTTTACAAGCTGGTCTAGTCACTTCGTTCTGTCAAAGTTTCTCCTACTTCATAAAGACCCTGTCCCACTAAGGGACTCAGCCAAGCCATTCAAGCTCCATACCAATCTTGAGGTCCCTGCTGAATCAAGTTTTTCTTTGTATCACTGGTGAACACAGTCCTATCTGGCCCAGTGAACTGGGCATCTTACATTACTTTCCTCATACCTAGTTCTCTCAGCAATACTTGTCCCTCCTCTATTGTCCTCCAGCCACTGATATCCATGGGAATCTCCACTGGTGATGACCAAGTATCTCTAATTGTTCATACAAGCCCACCCATCAAGGACTGATTCCCCTGTACTGTCTCAGGTTATGCAGCCTATGTCTCAAGGAGGGATGGGTGGTTACATTGCTCAGCTTTAATGTTTCTGTAGCACTTAAACTGATATCATTTGCTCTCATGTACCATATCTTCACAAGCCAACTGGTGAGAGACTCCTTCAATGCTTATTTGAAAGTCTTCCCTAGTTCCAATACTCCAATGCAGAGTATTCTCTGATTGCTATAGTCTCTTGCACCAGACCATTGTTAAGTCTTCTACTGCCGCAATCCAAGACTCCGTCCAGCAGAATCCAGGAAGAACGACACAGACACCAAGGTGAGGTTCAGGCTTCTCTCTCTATTGAACGTCTGCACAAAGCTTTTATAGGGAAGCAGAGGGCCGAAGAAGTTGGGCAGGTAAGTGCTACTGTTTACCACACATTCCACAGCCAGATCATGAGGCAGGATGTTTTTACAGGATGAGGAAATTTACAAGGTTGAGGCAGACAATAGTTACTATTTCTGGGCAGGGGGCCCATGGCTCCCTACAGGTCCCCCTTTTTTTATTTTAAACAAGAGCATGGGGCCAAGGCCAAATGATCCCTTAGGGAACCGCGCCTGTCTTAGGTTGGAGAACTTTTATCTGATGCTCACCTGTCATGGGCTAGGGCAGCTGTGTCGGCTGCCTGCCTGTCTTAGGTTGCTTATCAGTAAAAGTCTCTCTTACCCGTCTTTGCCTGACCGGTTCAGCTCTCAAGGGGACGACTGATCACATCGTCATAAGGCCTGGCAGGCTCAAAGGGGTCATCTCAATCCTCGAGCTCCAGCCAGTGATAATGCACTTGAATAGGTTTAGCTGCCAGATCATTAATCTGATTCTTAATGAAGGCTGTGATCCTTTTGAAGGCCCAGGGGCTGAAGGATATTACAGCCAGGATGGCTAGGAGGGGCCCCAATATGGTGGAAAAGAGGGTTGAAACCCAAGGTGATGTGGAAAACCAATTTTTATATCAACTATCCTGTTGATCCCTTTCCCTTTGCGCCACTCCAGCCCCTCCCTCAAGATCTTTATGTTATCTTTTACAGTACCAGTCTTATCTAGGTAAAAACAGCATTCCTCTTTAAGAGCCGTACAAAGTCCCCCCCTGCAAGTAAGGGGACAAACAGTGTACAGTACAGAAAGGCACAGCATCACAGGGAAAGTCGAGAGAGGAGAACGGTGGGTGCCAGGTGGTGGAAACAGTCCATAGGAAATACGAACAGAGTCCAAAAACCCAGTCCAAAAAAACTGGGAATACAGGATGCGATGATGGATGGTGCAGTGATGACACAGGTGGCATAGAGTCTGGAGATGTTGCAAAGTGGACAAGGTGTTTAGGTACCCAGCATGCATTGTCAGCATTCTGCAGAAAAAACATAAACATGCCCTCTCCCCCAAATGAGGATAAGGGAGGATGTAGAGTTACCTAAAGGTAAAAACAAAAACAAAGAGGGAACACATGGTAAAACGGACAGTTAGTTTGGTAGTGGTGACTGGAAACTATAATTTATAGTGTCTTGACCCTGTGGAGCAAAAGAGATATGTATGTACCAAGCAGGTGTCCAAGGTAACATACAAGAAACAAAACGACAAGAGAGGGAAACTCATGGAACCTGAAAAGAGCAAAATAGAGTTGTAGCTCCTGTCACGAACTACCTGCTGCTCCAAGACTCATCACAAGCGGCTCCTGCGACAAGCCACCAGTCCAGAGCACCCCTCACAAGCTATTTCTGCCACAAAGCACTGTGCTGTTGAGAAAGACCGCAGAAAGACAAGTTTTAAAACTGCCACTTTTTACACATTATCCACAAAGAGCTGTGCCAGGCTCAGACTGAGAGAAATTTGTTAAATGGTACCATCAAACCGAATTGAAACAAAACATGTTGGGAATGAGACCCAACGCAGATCTGCAAAAGGCACAGTGTCGACATTCCGTGGGCACGCCTGATTTACATCCAAAGCTTCACTATGGACAGGCCTGGTCAGCGTCCTGAGCTGCTCTCCAACTGTTATTTTGATTAATTACAGTACGCCTCTTTTTACAGGTTTAATATATGATCAATCTAGAGTAGGTCCCCCTGTCAGGAACCCAAGGAGACACGCAGATCTGCAAAAGGCACAGTGTCGACATTCCGTGGGCACGCCTGATTTACATCCAAAGCTTCACTATGGACAGGCCTGGTCAGCGTCCTGAGCTGCTCTCCAACTGTTATTTTGATTAATTACAGTACGCCTCTTTTTACAGGTTTAATATATGATCAATCTAGAGTAGGTCCCCCTGTCAGGAACCCAAGGAGACTGGAGACTGAATTCTCACAGAGTCAGAGGGTCAGTCTGAACCTGGAGAATTCTTGAGAATAGAAGTTTGTGAGAACTAGCATGAGTCTGAACAGAAAGGACCAGTTTCTGTCCTGAGTCAGCTTCTCACACTTCAATCATTTACCTATCATCTATATCTATCTATCATCCATCTATCTATCATCCATCAATCATTCATCTATCTATCTATCTATCAATGTCAATCATTTATATCTATCATCTATCTATCATCTTCAATTATTTGTCTGTACGCCAGCTCCCATTTTCTCTAGGTTGCTTCTCCGTCCCTTTTTCTAGGGATCTTTAGTCTCCGTCCCTTTTCCTAGGGATCTTTAGTCTCCATCCCTTTTCCTAGGGAACTTTAGTCTCCGTCCCTTTTCCTAGGGAACTTTAATCTCCGTTCCACCTTGTGGAAACTTTCCCTTCGTTCCCTCTTACGGGGAACTTTTGCTAGCACTATTGTTTGTTTTTTACTTACAACTCCGGAGCATCAGGGTCCCCGTACGGGCCACCACTTTGTCGTGAGCCGGGACTCTGTCCAGCAGAATCCAGGAAAGATGACACAGACACCAAGGTGAGGTTCAAGCTTCTGTTTCTCTTCCTTCCTTTATTCTCTCTTATTCTCTCTCATATTCTCTCTCTTCATTATCTCACCCACTACTCACACCTTTGTTGTTCTCCCCCCTCTCTCACACACATGAGGCAGGATGTTTTTACAGGATGAGGAAATTTACAAGGTTGAGGCAGACAATAGTTACTATTTCTGGGCAGGGGCCCATGGCTCCCTACATTCTACCAGCATGCTGAAACATGGATTTTTCCTTTCTTTGTATTAAAGGTCAAACCTGAGGGGCATCTTTAGCTGTTTCTAGGTCACTCCCTTCCTTATCACTACATGCTTTCTCCCTTGGATTCCAGGTTTTGAAGTTTTAGGATGAGCCTTGTATTATCAATCTAATTTGGGCTTTCTTCCCTTTCTGATCCCCTAGTCATAAGAAAACAGCAAGCTAACACCTCACTCTCTTTGTCTCCTTTATGCAATTTACTGGAAAGGTCAAAGGCCAATACTTTCTCACTGCAATTCCTCTCTTACATTTTTAGTCTCCCTCTGGGCTATCAGCCTCCGTCTGGGACAGATCTTTTATTACATAAAGCAGCAGCGGAGCCTCTGCAGCTGCTCATTGAAACTTCCACCCCTTGTGTGCTACTCCCAGGGTTTGCAAAGCTTAGTCCAGACCTTCCATGGTTCTTACATTAGCATCTCCATACTCAAGTGCTAGACCCCACTGCTTAGCCACTCCATACCACCTACAAGAGGTCTGCCATTCCGGGATTCCCCCCCCCCCCACAGTCATCAGCCTCACCTTACTTAGGAATCTTTCTATTCTCTGTGCTACCCATGCTGCTGCTCCTACTCCCACCAGTCCTATAGGGATAGCCCACTGTGTCAAAATTTCCTCTGCTGACAGTCTCCCCTCACCTAACTTTGCTTTAGTCATTGGTCTCCTTCCCCATATCAGAAACACCATTCCTTATCCCAAACTCATCCTCAGTTTTGTCATAATTTGCTGGACTACACTAATTATTGCTAAAAGTCCTTCTGGGAGGCACAAATGCCATCCAGCCCCTACCTCCCTCCATCCTTATGACAAATCAAGGTCTAATTCTTCCAAACCACAGTTTGGATAATCAGTGAGTTTATTTGGGATTGCTTACAAAGCAATGGGCGAGGGGTTATTTACAGGAGTGTGGGGGCTCCTCCCACCACAAGGCAGTACCGGAAAGTCTCCATGTGATGACTTTCTAGCAGACATCCAAAATGGCCAGAGCTCCTCCCTACAGGCTTCCTCTGCTTAGGTACCCTTAGTCCCTCTGCCTTGTGCAACTCAGGCTACCTTATTGATTGAGAGGTATAGCTGACTCTCTCAGCCCCTTCTTGCAGAGTGTCAACAATTAGGTTTGTTCCTGATGATCCTGAGCAAGTGGGTGCAACCAAGTTTGGCATTTGGAGGACAGTTTTATTCCACAACTGAATTTAATAATAGACACTTATTACTGAATTTTTATCTCTTTTTTCAATGAAACTAAAAGTTGTCTGAAAACAGATATTTGGAAATAACTAGCAGCACCCTTTTGTTAAATAAAATATATCGAGCATTTTCTGTCTGTTAGTACTCTTAGTGCTTAAGTTAATTCATTTAAAGGTCATCACTACTTTGTAGATCAGGGTCTATCATTTCCCATGTTTCAGATGATGTATCTGATACATAAGAAAATGAAATGCTTTTCCCAAGGTCATACAGACAGCAGGCAGATCATGGACTGACACCAGGACAACAAACTCTTAAAGTGGCCTTCTCTATTCTGACAATTCCTTTTATGTAATGGAAAAATAGACACATGCTATGAATAACATTTCATAAGTGAGTTTTCCAAACCCATATTTATATGTGAGTATATATGTATTTCTCCACATGGTACTATTGTGTCAAAGAATGAAATTTTGTTCTAATTTTTCAATTGTAGAAAGTTTTCCTTTGGTAATAGAGCAGTATACTGCTGAGGGAAGAAAAGGCATTTCTCTAGTTTTGAACATGTCTAGGCAGGAGTGATAGCAGAAGGGAGGGCGTGACACTAAACAGATAATGCTCACTGCAAACACACAGCTCAGAAGGTTAAAATTCCAGTTAAGATTAGTCTTAAAAATCTGACTCTTTTGAAAAATATAATAAAAATAAATTCATGGTGCCAAGAAGCATTTCTGCAATGGCTTCTGACTTCAAGTGCAAATATGAAGTGTTGACTCAGGGGCACAGCTTTGAATGAAAAGGAAAGAAAGAAAGGCTCCTTGTCTAATTTCTATTTATTTGAAAAAGTTAACATGAACCTTCTAATCAATATTACTTACTAATAAGTATTGAATGACTTATGTAACATCAGCAAGCAATTAGTACCTATTTCAGCTTACCATTGAACATTTTGAGCTACTTATAATAGTACAGGGCTGGGGAAATAGCCACCTGTGAGCCCCAGCTTCCAGTGAGAGGCTGTCTCAGAAAACAAGGTGGAGAGACCTGAAGAAAACACCTGAGGTTGACTCTGACTTCCACCTCCCCCACTCAAATGTGACATGTATACACATACACACACATGTGCACAGGTGAACACACATGCACACACATATACACACAAAAAAGAGCAATTAGCAAAGCTGTATATAATATTACTGTCAGTTCTTCCCACCCACTGCCTTTAGATTCATGAATCCAACCAACATGAATTGAAAACATTCGGAAAAATGATTTGAACTGCACTGAAATAGAGAGAGTTCTGACGTTTTCTTAATACAGCATAACAACTGTTTATTTAGCATTGACTTTGCCTTAGAGATTATAAATGATCTAGAAAAGATTTAAGTGTATACAAGACACATTTGGATTCTATGAAAATTTTATATTATATTTTATAAGTGACATCCATAGAATTTGTTTCTAAGGGAGGTGCTGAAATGAATTCTTACATGTATTGAGCCATGATTATAACTAGATATTTTGTAACTATTTATTTATTTATTTATGTTTTTGAGACAGGGTCTCCCTATAGCTCCAGCTGGCCTGGAACTCACTGTGTAGACCAGGCTGGCCTTCATCTCACAGAGATCCACCTACTTCTGCCTCCAAAGTTCTGGGATTAAAGGTGTGCATCACCACGCCAGGCAATGTATATTAATTTCTAATCTCTTATGAAGATGGCATTCAAATGATGTAAATTGGCTTACGCATAAGAAAATGAGTGATTTTCTCCAAATTTGGTGGGAAAAATGTTCAATTACTTGGAATATGAACTAGGAAGAAGAAAATTTGGGTATTTTGCTGCACTTTTTTTTTGTTTGTGGGGAAATTTTTCATCAAATAATTTTTCTGCAGCATTCTCCTTCCCTCCACTTCCAGAGCTCCGAAAATACAAATATTACATATTTTGAATTGTTTCACAAATCACTCAGGTTTTCCATCTACTCTGTATACTTATTGGTTGTTTCGTTTCATTTTGTTTTCTCTTGACATAGTGTCTCACTGTAGCCCCAGCTGACCTGGAGCTCTCTATGTAGACCAGGCTGAACTCAACCTCACAGAGATTTGCCTGCCTCTTCCTCTGCCTCTGCCTCTGTAGACTGGGATTAAAGGAGTGTACTACCATGCCCAGGCTCTGTATGTTCCTTAAGTCAAACAATAACTGTCAATTTGTGTCTAAACCATTTTTCCCCATGTTTCCACACTAATAAAAGCCTTCTGAACTTCATTACAGTGTACTTTTTATTTCTATTATAAATTCTTTATTTCCCATGCACTGACTGAAATACAGTTCACTTTTCTGTCCTGAGGAAATGGTCATTACAGTCTGCTTTTTATTTCTATTATAAATTCTTCATTTCCCATACATTGACTGAAATATAGTTCACTTTTCTGTCCTGAGGAAATGGTCACTATAAAGGTTTTGTAAAGACACTGATTAGGGCTAGTTCAGTGGTTAAGAGCACTGTTGCACTTGCAGAGGATCTGGATTCAGTTCCCAGCACCCACATGGCAGCTAACAAATGACTGTAACTCCAGTTCCAGGGGATTCATTGCTCTCTTCTGTCCTCTGCAGGCAATGCACACAAGGTGCACTTACATGCATGCAGGCAAAACACTCATACACATAAAACAAATAAGTCAAAAAGAAATTTCAAAAACACTTTAAAGTTTTCAGCAGTTGAGAAGTTTGGATCAGGAAACTTGATTGTCATTTTGGAGAACTGGCCACATATTTCTGTTTGCTTTTATATTAAATAAGTTTGTACCTTTTGCTGTGTCCCAAATATTTTGAATGTCATGTTATAAGGCTCTTCTGAATCATGTTAATATACACTGGAGATGACCGTGTCTGACAAAATCTTTTCACATTCAGTTCTAAAGTTGTTATGCTCTCTAGAGAAGAATTATATGTGTTAGTTATGAGATAGACAGACAGAGAGAGAGAGAGAGAGAGAGAGAGAGAGAGAGAAACAGAGAGAGAGGAGACAGAGAGAGAGAGAGAGGTTTGTGAGCCCTGGTCTTGATGATGTTTCATTTGCAAAACTGAGAGACATTCTCTTTTTTGGTTATTCCTTCTATAATATTTCCTTCCATTACACTTTGTCTACAAAATTTAATATAATTAAAGAATTTATAAAATTATTTTCAAAAGGTGGTAATCTGGATCAGTGAGCTGTCTCAGTGTGTAAAGATGCTTTCTGTTAAGACTGATAACCTGAACATGATTCCCAGGACCCACATGGTGGAAGGGCAAAATGGACTCCAGCAAGTTGACTTTTGACTTCCACACGTGCTGTGGCTGGTGCGTGTGCACATGTGCATGCACACACACACACACACACACACACACACACACACAAATGCACACACAAAAAGTAAAAATAAATGCCTTTAAAAATTAAAGATGAGTCCCCTACCCTGTCACTTTTCCTGTCCCATTTCTTCTCTTGGCACCCCAGACCTCTGGACTACTCCCCACAGCTTCCTGATCCTTTGCACCCAGACCAACCCAATTCCTCAGTCTAGTCCCCTGGAGCCCTCAAAGCCTGTTCCCTCTCCCACCTTGCCTTTGCATACCTAAGACCAGCCTCCATGCCTGGCTTTTCCAGGTCCAACCTGGATTCCTGAGACCAGCCTCCTCCCTGCCTTGCTCAGGATTCCTGAGACCAGCCTCCTTCCCTGACCACCTGAGAGTCCTGAACCTTATCTCTACCTAGCAATCCTTCAAAATTATACTGTGCCTGCTGACCAGAGCAATCCAGACCTTAGGAGAAATACTGAGAGCATCTGATCTTCATCTGACTTGGGCCTCTGTGGGAACTTCCAAGCAGCAGGACAAAAGCCATCTGGCCCCTCCAATATAAAATCAAAAGAGAGAACCTGAAGCCAGCTTTTCATGCCAAACAAATAAACCTCAAAGGCACATAAAGTTTACAAACAGAAGCAGACCTAAATTCAACAAAGGAAGGCTTGAGTCTCACATAAGAATCAGAAACTACAAAAGAAATACACATGTCAAAGTCACAGTGAAGAAATAATAATATGAAAAACCCAAATAATATATCCCTACCAAGTACCAACAGTCCTGCAGAGGAGTACAATGAGAACCCTCGAGAGACAACACAGGACATGGAATTCAAAAGAACAATTATAAACATGATAAAAGAAATCAGTGAATTTAAAGAACACACAAAGAATCAAAGAACTAAAAGAAGATAAGGATAAATTTTAGAATGAATTCAGAAGAGTTAGAAGTATTGAAGAATACTCAGGCTGAAATGAAGAAGGAAGTAAAACACTCAATAAGCCAATTAGAAACGACAGGAGAAAGCCTCACCAATAGGATGCCTGAAATGAAAAACAGAATATCAAGATTGGAAGATAAAGTAGATGAATTAGACCACTCAAGCAAAGATTATGAAAAACTTAAGAAAACACAAGAATGGAATAAGCAGCAATTGTGTGCCACCATAAAAAAAACAAAACTTATGCATAGAGGAAGGAGAAGAATCTCAGGATAATGGTGTGGACCAGATCTTTAACAGGATTGCAGAAGAAAATTTCCCAAAATTAAAGAAAGACATGCCCATACAAACACAAGAAACATATATAACACGAAAAAAACAGGACCAGAAAAGAAACTCTCCATGGCACATCATAGTAAAAAAACACTAACGTACAGGACAAAGAGAGAATACTGAAAGCTGTGAAAGAAAAATAAGTCACATAGAAAGGAAAACACATCAGAATTACAGATGACTTTTTAGTGCAAACTATGAAAGCCAGAAGAGCCTAGACCAAAGTATTCCCAGTTCTAAATAACCACAGATGCTAACCCAGATTACTTTACCCAGCCAAAATGTCTATTATAGTCGAAGGGGAAAGAAAAATCTTCCATTACATAAATAGGCTGAAAGAATTCATGTCCACAAACCTGAGGGGTAACAAAAGAAACTTAATGAAGGTATAACTGTGGAAATGCACAGTTACACCAAGAATGAGAACAGAAATCAAAATTATAGGAATTAATACAAATCTTTCAGCAGTAAAGGTGAGGGCATTGGTAGGGAAAGATTGGAATCCTGACACATGGGATGGAGATGTGTGGGAGAACCCTGAGGAGCCTGAAGGTTTTGAATCTTCAGACTCTGAGGAATTTGATTCACTGGATGAATTAATCTCCCCACCCTCAGCAGACCCACCCTCCCCACCCTTGCCTGAGGAAACTAATCCCATTGAGGAAGCTAATCCCATTCAGCAAGATGAAGCTGATGTCCCTCAGGGCCCAGTTGTTGTTGCCTCTAGATCTATAACCAGACTCAAAGCTAAGCAGGCCCCTAAAGGAGAGATAGAAAGTATGGTCCATGAGGAGGTGTGCTACACCATTAAAGAATTTAGTGAATTTGCTACAAAGAGGAGGGTCAACACAGAGGAAACATTTTCTTCATGCTTCCAAATAGAACCAGCCATGGTCAAGCAGGACCTTTGATTTATCTTCACATAGATGGAACTGGTAAAAGCAAGGGTCTCTTCCTAAGCCCATGTGACTCCTGAGGAACAGATCCCCAAAGTGTCTTAAGAGTATAAATAAATTGGTTTATCTGGACCAACTGTATGGTCTTAAACACCCACAAAGAAAGTATAACCAAAGATTAAAGGGATCAATATAATTCTTTAAGAGTCCATGTGTATACCTAAAGGCTACATAACAAGAAACAATGCCAGACAGGCAATACCATCCTTTGAATTGTTGGCCAGGGTGGCCCAAGAGACTCCCAGACAGTAACCCAGCTTTGAACTGGGAAAATGAACAGCAGACCCCAATCTTATCTAAAGGAATCATCCAACTGATTGCTGCTGGATGAGGAACAGCTGATCTTCCTAAAACTAGGGTGTGACTAGAAGCTGACTAGATTCAGCGATAGACTTGCACTGGGGAACGGCTTGGGGCACTGACAACACAGTGGACAGTAACAGGGATGACAGAATATATGGGCTCCAGTGGGGAGGAGGAGAGGCTGTGGGAGGGTGCCATTTGAGATGTGGGTATAAAAATGAATAAGATTGTTTGGGGTGTTCTATATGAAATACACACACATACACGAAAGAACAAAAAAAAAGGAAAAAAAGAGAAAAAAGTTAAAGGTGAGAAATCTTGCAAGTTTTAACTAATTAAAACAAAATACAGAAATTATTTTAGAATAAAATAGTTAAAGCTCATTTTATAAGGTTGGAAGCTTAAAATTTATTTGGTAAAAACTTATGCTTTGGGCATACCTGGGGGGTAACTATATTTAAAACTTACTCCTTCTTTTGTACCACATCTTCATTCTGTGTCACTGTTAGTACCATTACTGCTGGTTTTTTTAAAAATATTTTTTCTTTTTTCCAGAAACATAAAGACCACATCTTATACATCTTTATATGTCAAAGATTTAGCACGTTCCAAAGTGAAGATCAAAACTTTTTGCCAAATATAATGTGTTCCCTGGGCAATATTAGTACAATTTAAAAAGGAGAATGTATACCTTTAGACAGACTCAGTAGCTTAGTACATTAGATAATTTATTTCACTTCAAAGAACAATAGTAGACATTCCAGTAATTCTTTGCTCATTAAAAGTACAGTATTTAGGGGCTAGAGAGATGGAGCAGTTCAGAGCACTGGCTGCCCTTGCAGAGGACCCAGTTTCAATTCCCAGCACCCACATAACAGCAAACAATGGGCAGTAACTCCAGTTCCAGAGAATCCAATGCCCTCTTCGGACCTCCATGGGCATTGGGCATTGCAGGTCATGGGCACATTATAGATAGATGATGGATGGATAGATAGATAGATAGATAGATAGATAGATAGATAGATAGATGATAGACAATATACACATAAAATTAAAAATAACTAAAATTTAAAAAAATAAAAGCACAGTATTGGGTAGAAATATTAGCCACGATTTATGTTAAACAAAGCTTCTGCCCTTTAAAGTGACGCTTGATGTCATGGTTTCTAAAACTAGAAAGAAGGCAATTTAAATTTTTTCATGTTTTAAATACTACATTACAATACTGTGACCATGTTTCTAACCTCCACAATCTGTAGATGGCTAAGGATGGGGCTTCTTAAATAGATGACAGATGTATGCCTTGGTGGTTTTGTGTTTGTGTATTATATACATAAATATATTATTCAGTTTTCTTACCGTAAGAGCTCTTAGCTCAAGTCTTAGTGTCCAAATCAGAGCTTATAAATATCTCTTTAGGAGGATTTCATGAAGCATTTTTAGAGAGGAAATAATTAGGAGCTCAAGCAAAAGTCTTTTGTGGCAAATGTTCTATAACTTTTGTTTCCTACACATTTGTTTCTTTTCTTCTGTGATTCCCTGTGTGTTCATGATTTGTATAACATAACAAATTTAAAGTAGGTAAATATAAATGTATCTATTTGTGTTCAATAATTTCTAAGTCAAATTGTTTCTCCTAAGAATATTGTTAAATTACATAGCTCTATACAGTTGAATATTGATATGAAATAGACAAAATTATTAGCAATTATAACAAAAGTAATTTATTTGCAAAATTCTCATCTTTTCTCATATTAAAATATGTGTTCTTTTAATAAACAAGGATAAGAATCACCTCCTGGGGCAAACAGTAAAAACATCAAACATCAGATCAGAACTAATACAGTAAAAAGAGAGGCACAGACTACTAAGATATTTCTTGATTTAAAAAATAAAAGACTGTGTCTGGAGAGATGGCTCAGCAGTTAAGAGCACTGGCTGCTCTTGCAGAAGGAAGACCTAGGTTCCATTCCCAGCACCCACATAGCAACTAACAACTATCCCTAACTCTAGTTCCAGGGAATCTGATGCCTTCTTCTGACCTCCACAGGCATTGTATGACATGGGTGTATCTAGTTCCCTATGGGCAATAAGCTCATACACATAAAATAAAAATAATAAATGAAAAGAAGATTTTGAGAGGTAGAGGCATGAGGATCTCTGTGAGACTGTGGCCAGCCTGGGCTACATAGCAAGTTCCAGGTAATCTGGGGCTACAAGAAGACCCTGTCTCAAAAACAAAACAAAAACAAAAGCAAGGTAGAAGAGATGAAGGCTCCGGCTATAGAAACTTGGGGGACACAGCAGGGATTCTTGCATCTTGCATGCACTGACTACCTAAGTTTCCTTTCTGCAAGGACCTCTAGGAATTTCCACATGTAGTACTTCAGCTCTAACCAGCCATGCTAATTAATTTTCCAGAGAAATATTACACAGACCAATTCTGGCTTTTAGATCAACTCTCAAGAACCTTGGGCCCATTTGCAAGTCATCGTTTCACTTGGTTTAGCAGTTTAGACATTGGTGACTAATCCAATGTATGTCCATTGCTCCTAATCTTCCTACTGTTTCTGTGATCTCTTTCATAGATACATTTTTGTTCTGCTTGAAGCTGGGAGACCCACTTATCCTATGTATTCTCCATAATTGATTTCACAAAACCAGGAACAAAATAGAACATATAATATAGTTAATTTCCCCAAACAAGGACTGTGTTGTTTCAATGAATGCTTAAGCATCTCTTTAGTAGAATATAATATTCATTAATCATAGCAAAACACTCTGCCCAACTAAATGGTAAACATGCTCCAAGGAATAATATGAGATTTAAAAGTTACATGTTAAAATGGGCTCCCTAACATTTCAAAAGATTAGTAATATAATTGCATTTAAAGCAGTGCAGAACTGTGGTAGAATTAATTGCTTTTTTTTTTTAAACACCTAAAGATAATGTAAAATGTACCCTCCGTCCACAATATTGTTCTACATTTAATGGTAATACTTTAAAATGATTATATTATATTTATGATGAATTAACAAAATATGAATATTATTTTACAGTAGAATTTTTCTTATTTTCTCCTAAGGATAGTATCTTTTTTATTTTTCTCATATAAGAAAAATTAAGACACACGCTCATCAATAGAATATAGGAAGTAGCAAAAGCCAAGTTTCTATAAGTAGTTAGAAATGTTGAGCTGGGCATGGTGGCACTTGCCTTTAGTTCCAACACTGAATGCAAAATCAGGCCGACCTCTGTGAGTTCAAGGCCAGCCAGGTGTGCACAGGGAGCACCAACTCAGTGAGGATTATAGTGAGATTCTGTATTTCTGTCTCAAACAAAAAACAAACAAGCAAGAACCAACCAAACAAACAAAAAACATAACAAAAACATATGTAATATCAATTTTAAAAGAAAATAGACAACACTGCCTATTTTACATTTGAGGAACAAAGAGGGAACGAATGTCATATTAGTATGTGTTAATTTTTTTTCTTTTTGGTCTTTTTGAGAGAGGGTCTTCCTGTAGCCCCAGTTGTCCTGAAACTCACTATGTAGACCAGGCTGGCCTTGAACTCAAAGAGATCCACCTGCCTGGGCCTCCCGAGTGCTGGGATTAAAGGCGTGTGCCACCACACCCGGCATAGTATGTGTCAATTTTAAAGCAATTAGATGGAGAATCTGTAACCTATCAGTATTTGAGGGTCCTTTTGGCAAACACAATCTTTACACAGTGTACCTCTTTACCACTTCTTTACCACTTAAAATGTTGGATGCTGAGGGCAATTACCAATAGACAATTATTCTTAAGTGAACATTTCCAAGCTTATTATTAGTTCACAGGGCAATTTCTAATCCATTTGAGTGAATTTAAAGAGCTCAATCTTGCTGGAAGGAAAGATTTATTTTTCTAAAAGCAACTACTTAACAGCAGGCCATGTTAGTCATTTTTCATATGTTTAGCTTACAGTTCAGTGTTAGCTGGGAAAGAAGGTATTCTCACATGGACAGCATGTTCGCATCAAGAAGACTCACAGTAGGAGCAAGAGAACTGTGTGTGCAGTTCAGACAAGAGTTAAAGGCACATTCTAGAATTTTGGGAGAATGTCTGAATATGATTTCCACAAAGGGGCTTGTAAGGTTTGTGTAGGAAGTCAGATCAAAGGACATGTGCCCAAGCAGTGATTTATAAATTCTCATGAGAATTATAATAATAGGATTTCATTTCAAATTTAGGTCCTCTTCCCTTTAAAAGTATATAGCATAATGAAGAAAAGAGAAGCAAACTGTTTTGTCCAGCTTATGCCATTCTACTGGCTGTTGGAACCTAAAGAACTCTATTAATTTGCTAATAACAAAGATCAAAACTAAGACTGATTTTTTTTTCCCTCTCAGTTAAACCAGAAGGTAGAAAGATGAAGACAGCCCAGTGCTGACATGATAACTTTTCATCTTTCGGTTTCTCCTTTTGAGCCCTCTTGTGACCTCCACTGTATTGCACCACAAGGATGCACTCACATACATGCAGGCAATACACTCATATACATAAAATAAAAAAAATTTAAAAGTAATGGCTAAGTAAATACCATCATATTCATGAGTAAAGTGGAAGCTTTGCTTTGGAAATCATACAAGCTTAAGTGTCAAATTTTGTTGCTTTCTTCCTTTTTCTCTATTTGGAATTTTAGTGATTATGTTTCACTCCAAAGTAAGTAACTAAAACAGAATCTCTTAAGTGAAATACATCCCAGGAAATTTTAATTAGCAGCCAACTCAGATTTATCTACTCATAATACCAACACAGGTAGTGTGAAGAGCAAGAAATACATAGCAAGCAAAGTTGATAAAATAGGCATCAGCATTCTAATGGGAGAGGCTGTAGCATGACTGGACATCTAAGGGATGCCTCACCTGAGAAAGGTCTTAGAGGAAGTAAAATTTAACTGATGTGAGTTAATCAGGCTCAAGGAGGAGGAAGAGCACAAAAGGAGAAAAATAAATGTGTCATAGGCCAGAGAACGGTGAATCTTCGCGCTGAAGGTTTCAAGTGCTTGCTGAGCGTGCATGAAGCCATGGATTCAATCCTCAGCACTTCGTAAGTCAGCCAACTGTAATAGTGCATGCCTGCAATTCCAGTACTTAGGAGACAGAGGCAGGAGAATCACAAATTCAAGGTCATCCTCATCTCTACAAGGAGTTGGAGTCCAACCCTGCTTGCATGAGACCCTGACTCAGAAAAATCAACCAACCAAATCAACAAGCAAAACAACAAAACAGTGAATCCACATGCCAAAGGTGCAAGAGAACATCAAAGTGTAGTGTAGTAGGAAACAGCTTACTCTGCCAGACAGAGTAAAGGTTACTTCAAGGCGAATCTTGGAGGAAAAATCAGTCAGAATTGACAGTATTGCCACATTTAACCTTACAGTCCAGACTTGAGCCCAAAAGACACCACTAGGGAGAAGAGAATACAGTTGCTTTATCTTCAGTAAAGCGCAGCAGAGCTTGTTTTGAATAACCCCAGTGCTCATGTTTTTCTTCTTACGAGTGCCACTTAACAGCCCATCATAGCCCTTTTTCTAAATACGCTTCCTTTGAATTTTCTGCCATTTTGAATATAATGCATAATACTGTCATTAATCATAGGAGGCAACATCTTTGAAACCCTCATTATATACTTCCAGAAAACAAAATAAAGCAAGACAAACAAACAACAACAAACCCGAGGAACACACTATGAGTGTTAGTACGATTAAGAAATTTTTTTCAAATTTCTGTAGTAGGTAGCTGGTAAATTCTTCACTTCCACAGTGTGAATAGGTAGGATCTCTATAAACTGCCTCCTGCTTCATCAAATCTGGAATCCTGGGAATGTTGAACTACAAAACAATGAAAATATATCTTGAAGATTGTAAGTCAATCCTGTGTGAGAAAACAATTAATTTATTATAATTATAAAATGGAGAAACTACTGTTTTCTGGTGTTATTTCTCCAAAAAAAATTTTATACACCTTTAATAAGTTCAGGATTTATATTTCAAATTGTGTGTATTACTGTATTACAATCATGTGATGCAACCTCGTGGGCAAGGAGCCAAGGGCCAGCCCTAGAGCCTGGAAAAAGGCAAGAACATGTTTTATTCTGTAGAGCCAGACAGCACCTGATGTTAGTCCACCTAACATCACAGACTTTTGACCTCTGGAATAATGAGTAGCTATATTTATGTGGCTTCAAGACATAGAGTTTATAATATTATGTCACAGCAGCAGTAGGGAATTAATACAGAATCCATAGAGTTCCTTATTTTGACAACCTAAATGACCTGGTGAACAACTTTACACATTAACAATGAGCGTGTCTAATGCCAGGGCATAGCTTAGGATAATTTTCCAAAGAAGACAGCAGAACTTTTGAAGGAATGACTGATTCCAGGACTGGGTCAGCAAATACACAAAATGTACCAGAACACATCTGAAAGTGAGGAAGTTCGTCACAAAAAAGACCACAGTGGTGGGGCATGATGACACAGAGTCAGTCAGGCAAAAAGCGTTCCATGTCTCAAAGCTGAATGATATAAAGAGCAAAATAATGAAATATTAACTTATGATACAAAATATTAAATAAACATGCATGAGCCTGTGTGAGTAAATAAGTAATTAAATAAATAATGCAAACAGAAGAGGAAAAATGTCCTGGGAAATAAAATTCCAAATAATTCATGTCAAAATTCCACTCTGAAAGGGATGAGGGACAGCTCCTCATTCTGGAAGTTTGGGATGTGTACAGTAGCTTTCTTCCAGAATACATGGAAAGGGCTGAGTGGGAAATACTGCAGCATGCCTGCACTTAATGTAAATTAGGCTGCCCTGTGTCTCACTGATGCAGTGGGTGGGTGGGGGGAACTTTACTTACTGCGGTCTTGCTCCACAAAACTCAATTTCAGGCTAATCATAGAAAAAAAATGTGAGGCAAATTCTTATTGGAAGACATCTACAAAACACCAGACCAGTTACTATCATTCCGGTTTTAAATACCCCAATGTCTGTATCTTAAAGGCTTGGTTCCTGCAAAGTTGCTATTTGGATGTGGTGGACATGTTTAAGAAATGGATTTGATAGGAGTTCTTACATCATTGAGGCCCTTGAGGGGGATGCCATTCTTTTCCTCTTTTTCTCTTTGTTGCTGCTCAGCTGCCCTGAACAAGCATCTTCTTCCACCATGCATTCCTATGATGCCACTCCTCAGTATTGCCTCATCAGAGGCCTCTCAGGACAGCAGAGTGTACTAACCATGGTCTGAAACCATCAGCCAAAGTAAACCTTTTCTAATTTAAGTTGATTTTGTCAGGCATTTTGTTATAGTACCTCACTAACACACTAGTCAACTCCAAAGGTGTCAAAGTCTCAGAGAATAAGTCAACACTCAGGACCTGAGATTGCATGCTGAATAAGTACAATGTATCATCCTCAATGAAATCTCAGGATGGGAGGACAATAGTTAAAGCTAAAGACATATGAACAATCTCTGGGCCTTAATAGTGTATCACTTGCCCAATAGTTGTGACCAAAGCATCATGCCAATGTAAGAGTTAAACAACAAGAGAAATTGGTTGTGGGGTACATAGAAACTCCATATTATCTTTGCAATGTTTTTACTAAGTTGGAAATGAATATAGTATGGTTATTTGAAAAGGAATACAAAGGGTAAAGCTGGGAATGAAAGAGAAAGTAGACGTGGCAGGAAACGGTAGCACTAACCCCAACATGGCAAGGACACAATGGCCACAAGGAGAATTTTTCTGTGAATAGAGTACACAAGGCTTAAGGTTAAGAGGAGATGCTAAAGCTGGGGACAGCGAGGGGAGCTTGAATTCGAAAAGTCTCGTTTAACAGAAATCGGTCTCAGTTATAATGGCAGCCAGTTCAGGCTACTACAGTGGACTGAAGTTGATGAACAAGTGAGCAGGTTGTAATGGGAAGGGTGAGCCTAACAGAAGAAATCGGAGAACCGTGAAGAGAGACAAGTGTTTCTCAACAGCAGGGGACATGTCTCTTAGAATACCGGGAGGAAGCGGGACAGCTTCAGTCAGTCAAGCAGTATGAAAGGACTGACGGATGGGATCACAGTACTGAAATTCAGAAGACATTTAATTAAGATCTGCTTCATGATTATTCAGTCAAATCAGTTGCAGTGATTCCAGTGTGGGTGGAAGTCAGAACCACCTAGCAAACTGTTCATAGTTCCCAATTCTATTTTCTACCCCAGCAGAATAAAAACAAAAACCTGTGGAATGTGAAAGGTAGAGCCAAAGAAATATCATTAGTTCTTTTTAAAAAATAAATGTGAGGGAGGGGTTATAAAGATGATTAAGACATTTTGTATGAGATGCACAAAAATTCAATGAGAATACACAAAAAACTGAAAAAATAGAAATGACTTCAGGAAAATATGCAACTTTCTGCTATTTCTGCAACTTTTGTAAGCTTGAAATACTTTTAAATAAAAAGTTTTAAAACCTCCCCCAAAATAAAAGTGTCAGATTACTTAGAATGAGATATTAGAGCTGCAACAATCCTAGTATAGAAACTATACCATTGTTTGACTAACTCAAATAATCAGTTGAAAATAATTACTAAAGGAGTAACACTGGAGATAAACCCTGCTTGTAACACTTTTGTATTTATAACATTTCTTTTCTTTTAAAACAAGAAATGTAATTATTATTCTTTGACTTTAGAAAAACTACCAAATCCATCAATCTGTAGTATCTTTATGTTGGTTGAAATAACAGTATGGATTTTGAGCCATATTTCAAGGCTTGAAAATGGAACGAGAAAGATATTTTCATGTAGATTCAAGTGCCACAAACCAGAAGCCACGTTTTTGTTTAAATAATGGCTTATTTTTATTTTGACTACAAATGAATCTGAAGTGGATTTTAAAAGCCAATGTCGTGAGATAGCTCTGTGTTAATGCCCAATGCTAATGACATCTGCAATTTTAACTGCATTAAGCTGTGTCTGACTACTTCCTTGTGTACATATTCCAGCTCTGAAATTTAATTGAAGCTCAATAATGTGTGTATTTCTGTCTTTCCCCCAATTACTCTATTATGCAGATCTAATGTGAAGAGAGATCAAAGTTATATTTGAATATGACTTCTTGCATTTGAAGTAGAATTATCTTGTTTATGATGGAAGAGACTTTCTAAATGGAATGACATTTAGAAGAAGATCACGGTCTCTATTATTTAGGATTCAGCTCTCTGAATCTCATATTCATAAGAACAAAAAACCCTTCCATTTCACGTGCACTGTTAGAGGCAAAGAGCAAAATGGGATCTCAGATTTCATCTATTGCAACATCTTCATCCTACAAATAAGGTTATTGCATGGCAGAGAAGCAAAGCATTTTCTAAAGATAAATAATCCTATTTGAGATATACTAATAACTGGAAGGGGTGCTTTCTTAAACCTACACAATTTCTGGTTAGGAAAGAGGACAGAGTGAAGGGAAATTTTCAACATTCCTTTTTTACATTAATTTATCTGCACAGCTTGTTTCCATCTATGGGGTGGGGGACACTGTCAACCTTTGGCTCGACTTAAACTTTATTTATTGGAATAAAGAAAAGAATCGTAGCGATCACAGTGGTGTGATCCTAGCCCTCAAGGAAGCTGAGGCAGGAGAATTACTGTGAGTGTGGGGACAGTTTGAGATGCAGAGTAATTTCCAAGCCAGCCTATTTCATAAGATTCTCTGTTCCAAAAAATCACAAAAGAAAGAAGGAACGGAATAAGAAAACGAACCTTAACCTCCCCAGGGATCTGGATCAGAGCTGGCCATAAAAGATGAATGGAGAACAAGGAAAGCAGCAAGCATTCTCTGCAGTACCGTGGCTGATGCAGAGGCAGGTGGATACACTCAAAGTTTTGGTGCCTTGTAACTTGTCTCCTTTCTCCTCTGCTTCCCACCAGCCTATTTGTCTATATATTTTTCTGAATGACTTACCGTGGTTGTTAATGCCTCGTTAAATGCTGACATGCTCTGAATATGAAATATTCCTAATGTTCATGGTTGAAAGTGTGGCCCTCAGCTGGTGACACTCTTAGAAGGTAGGCCACGCTGTAGGAAATTAATCATTTATAATATACCTTTGAATGCTCTGGCTGCTCCCTGGCACCTCTCCTCTGTCTGCTTCTTGTCTTCCATGAAGTAAGCAGCATGCCTCATGTACCTGCCACCATGATGTTCTGTCTCACCATGGGTTTAGAATCAACACAGGAAAGGACCATGGACTGAACCTTCTGAAAGCTTGGGCCAAAACACATTCTTTCTGCTTTATATTGTTTCTGTCACTATCCTGTCGCAGCAATGAAAGACCTAATACAATTATGAAGAAAAGTTTTCAGAGCATCTGAGGACCGAATCTACATGTCAGTAGCTTCTGGTGGGGCCAGGCTAAGTTTAATGCATTTAGAGTTAGAGTGGATATGTGTCTTTACCGTTTTTCTCCTAAATAGCTACTCTATGACAATTTCATCATATTGACTATCCTGTTGTTACCAGGTGAGGTAGAGCTGTCCTTCTGTTGTTTGTAAAGTGTTACAGCATCATCCTGATATCTGGGCATGAGACTGGAGATGCTATGTTTTGCCAAAATCCATTCTCCATATTTTTTTGTTTTTTTTTTAAATAATTTATTTAATAACCACATGATTAGAAGAAGCATTTCATTATAGCTTTAACACATTCAGTAACACACACCAGACCAGGGATATATCACTTTTGAAAGTGGTTCTAAAATTTTTTATAAGACATAAAATTGAATGAGGTTTTAACCTTCCAAAAAGATCTCCATTTCATTTTAAAATATACTATTTCATAAAGAAAAACTAATTTTTAATGCTACCAACACTTAGATGTTTGCACATGCATCCCTGATCTCTATGTATCTGATTATTACTAGCCACAGTCGGTTACTTTCTGAGATCCTTGGCACCCGAGAATGGATGTAAAATCATCTGGTAGATTTCAGTGGTAATGTGTTTCACCTCTACTAATTAACATGAAGCAAATGTTTATGCTTCTTCCTCAAATATAACTCATTTTTTTATTTGTTGATATTTTTGTGTGTATTTTATACAGAACATCCCAAACTATCTTATTCATCCCAAATGGCACCCTCCCATAGCCCCTCCCCCAAGCCCATATACTCTGGGATCCCTGTTAGATGTCCACTGTGTTGTTGGCGCTCCCCAGCTGGTACCCAGTGCTTGTCCATTTGCTAAATCTAGTCAGCCTATCTAAGTTCTTTGTTTTAGGAAGATCAGCTCTTCCTCATCCAACAGCAATCAGTTGCCAATAGTCCTTTAAATAAGATTGGGTCTACTGTTCATTTTCCCATTTCTGTTCTGGGTTACTGTCTGCGAGTCTCTTCGGCGACCCTGGCCAACAATTCAAAGGAAGATTTCTCCTGTCTGGCATTGTTTCTTGTTATGTAGCCTTTAGGTATATACATGGACTCTCAAAGAATTATATCGACCCCTTTAATCTTTGGTTATACTTTCCTTTTGGGTGTTTAATACCATACAGTTGGCCCCAGATAAACCGATTTATTTTTACTCTTAAGGTCGTTTGAGGATCTGTTCCTCAGGGGTCTCTGTATTTTTCTATAGCAATAATTTAATATTTGGCAATGTATCTCTCAGTATTCCTTCAATTCACTATGGACGTGTAACCAAGCAGTCTTCTGTGAGGGAAAGTCAGCAAAGGAAAGGATGACACCTCTGGGGCAAGATAAGAATGCAAGTTACTTACTCAAGGCATTAATTCTCTCATGGCCGGAGTAGTGATAACTACCATCTACTGAGAAGAAACCAGAATAACAATCCCAGCCTTGACACAGGTCTGTGAATAAATGTACTTTCTGCCCTATTCAAACCCTCACCTCTTCCTTTCAATAGAAAGAGTATGAACTTTGGCATCCCTCAAGCCACTGATTTTGTAGATGGCATTATACAGTCTTAGAAAACCCTACCTAAATGAGAAAATCAAGCCTCCTTTTGGTTACATGGTCGACAAGACCTTCATGAAATTTACAATGACTGAAAAATGATCCAGAAATCTAATTAAAGAAAGCTTGCCCTTGTGCAAATTGAGACTTCATTTCAGGAACTATGCTTGCATGAAAATAATGTTCTTAAGAGACAAAAAATGTCAAGATGCTTTAAATGGGGGCACAAGTTATACAGAGCCTGCAAACCAATTCAGACCCACTGCTTGTTTATGCAAGTACAATTTCATTATGACAAAGCTCTCTCCATTTTTTAGCTTGTTATTTTTGTCTAATTTTGCACAAGATGTCAAAGATAAATAATTATCACAGGATCTGGGTAGTGTACAAATCCTAACATTTTTATTATGTGGCTCTTTATGAACAATTTTGTTGCCTTCTGCTTTAGATGAGTAGAGAATTTACCCAGGAAAATGTTTTCTTTCTGGAAACGGGTGAGAAAAAACACTAGAAGTAATTAGGGGGACCTAATAGTATTTCACAATGACAGCGAAATGTTCTTAAGATCAATTTACAGCTGTTAGGAGAGTGAAGAAAAGGAAGTGCATACCAGTCTCATTGAGTTGAAGTCGAGATGAGTCTGTGCAGTTATTTGTTAGGTATCACCCTGCGAGTTTGAGCAACAATAGCAGAATATGCAACTGGGATTACATGAAGCCAACAAGCTACTGCACAATAAAGGAAACAATGTAATAGAGAGGCAACCCACAGACGGAGAGAAAATATCCATAAATATACATCTGACAAGGGATTAAGATTAAAAAGTGTAAGCAATGCCAAAACTAGGCAGAAGACCCAAAAAAATATTTCTGAAAAATATAAAAGTGCCCAGTAGAAACATGAAAAAATGCTTAGCATCACTAATCAATAGAGAAATACATGACAGCCACAAATAGCTAATACTGCACACATTTTAGGAAATGTATTAAGGAGAAGACAAAAGATAAGATCCAGGCCTTAGAATGGTGGAGTAGATTGTAAAGAAGACACGCATCTAGAACAGCAAAGTATTTCCAGACATCTTCCAACTAACACAGAAGTGACGCTTGATATTGCATCAATGATGCCCCAGGAATAAACTGTATCAGGAAATTTCTAATCCGTGTTTCTACTTCCTCATCTATAAAATGAGAGCATTTAGAAGAGTGTGAAGATTGCTCATGAAGCCATTAAATGGACAGAAAATGAAATGTAACCACAGAACTTAGGACAGCGCCCAGGCATAAAGAAACTTACTGTGGATACCTGGCAAACAGTTCCTGGGAAAGGTTACCTAATAGACCTTATCCCAAAGGCTCCCTGGGTAATTGTACTCCTGACCCTGAAGATCCAGAATGCATGCAGTCTAGTCTATGACTGTTGATGCCAACACCATATTTGCAATTTGTGGTTATTCCTAAAGCATGAAAATGGGAGATAATATCATTAAATCAAAAGCAAGTGTAGACAGAAAAGTAATACTGAGAATTGAGTACATCACTGGAGATTGTTGAGACCTACTTTTGTAGTCATCTCTGAGAATTCAGTGGTGTCTAATAGAGACCACCTTTGTCAGGTGCAGACTGAGTGACCACAGTACATGATACCACAGCCGGATGCCATGGTGAAAATCTTGTCACCTAAAGAAGTCTGAAAGGAAGCTCAAGTCTAGTTGAGAACTAAGAACAGCATGCAATGTCAAATCACATCTCACTTTCAGAAAGTCTAGAATGTTTCAATTCTTAGTGCATCAGACAATACTACATGCTGACTTTATTTTATAAAATTAAGGAAAGAAATAATTTATATGACATACATTGCTTATCCATATCTTTTTGCCTGATAATTTATAGACACAATTTTTCTTTTGCTATATAAAATGTTAGCTATCAATTTGTTATGTAAAAGACTATCTTTGATAAGAAGAGGCATGTTTATATATCTTTCTATTCTAGCTAGAGATAGAAGACAACAAGAACAAAAAAATAATGAGTTTTGTCAAAGATGTGGAGAAAAGGGAACAATTACACAATGTTGGTGGGGATGTAAATTAGTCTGGACATTGCAGAAAAAGGTATTGAGGTTCTTAAAAAATAAAACTGAAACTAAAACTTCCATAGGACCCAGTAATCTCCTTAAGGTTATGTAGTCAAAGAAACTGAAATTGATGTATCAAAGGAAAACCTTCACTTCCATATAGATTGCAGCATAATAATTTAAGTTGATGATAAAAGAACAAAAAAAATAGCATATATGAATAATGGCAAAGTATACTTTAGAAAGAATGACATTTGGTCACTAAAGACCACATAAATATACCTAGAAGTTATACATTCAGTGAAATTATCCAGGCGCAGAAAGACAAATGACATATGTTCCCACTCGCATGTAGAACCTAAAACGTTTAAACCCATAGAAGTGGAGTGCAAAATGAGGTTATCAGGGGGAGGGAAGAAAGCATGGATAATTGTTAGCTAAAGAAGGCAAAGTTTCAGATAGGCAGGATTGAGTAAAAGACAAAGAAGATAATAAAGATTCTATAGGACAGTGATAAGCCATGTAAGTGCCTATGACGCTACAGGAACTTGTTAGGGAGCAAAGCAACCTAGGATAACAAAAGACATTTTAAGACAAAATGAAAAATCCACAAAGCTTTCAAAAATCCTTCCAAAGATGAGGAACGTCATAGCAAACAAATATAGGGAAGTGTTAAATCTAAAGAAGATGTAAAAGTGTTTGCATAGGCATACTCTGCACTGGTACACTGCAAACCCATCTGCATGTCTATATCTACGTATTTATTCACTCATGATCTTACTAAGAGGAACTAACAGGGAGAAGAGCTAAGGCTCAGGTAACTTTTTGAGATAGTATGCTTCACTAAGAGGAGCCGGGATTCCTCAGAGAAAATGTTTATTCTAGTGCTGGAGATGGGAAAATAAATTTAAAGTGAACCTGAAAGTCTTGCTGGATCAGAAAGTAAGCAAATGCTCAAAAAAGCCGGGAATGAGGAAAGTAAATGGTGACCAGCTGCTAGGCATTTCAGCCAAATGTGGAGTGATGTGTGCAAATACAGCAGCAGCTTATAACAGATTACAAAGAGTCCTTGAGCCAACACATTTAAATATACAAATCAGCGATTTTGTTAATAAATAAATAGAAGACTGGGGCTATAGCTCAGTAATAACACACTTTCCTACCATGCACGAGGCTTTGGGCTCTTTCCTGAGTACCACTATCAATCAATAAATCAATCAATCCATAAAAATTTTACTCTCTTCTTTCTATTCACTTGTTGTGATGGCTAATCCTGGGTGTCAACTTGACTAGATCTAGGATTTACTGAATGAGAGACATCTTCTTGATTGGATCATCTGAAGTTGGAAGACACACCCTAAATGTGGGTGTTACTGTCTGATGGCAGCCTGTATAAAAGGCCACAGCGGAGGAGAACACCTGGCTTCTTCTTGGTTGCCTTCTCTTTCACTGGTGAGTTCGTCTTGCTGCTGTGGACTGAAGACCAGCTGATCATTTGGAATTCATCAGAACTTCTGCACCAGATTGGGACTACTGAGACATCCAGCCTCATGGACTGGGACTGAGCGACTACAGACTCAGCCTCTCCAGTGTGGTGCAGCCATTGTTGGACTGCTTGGACTCTATACTGTGAGCTAAGCTGATAAATCCCTATACATATATATTAATTCTACCGGTTCCATTTCTTTGGAGAACCCTGATTAATACACTTATGAACCAACAAATGAAGAAGAAACACTAGTGTTAGAAACTATTGACAAATTATGTGGGAAGCGAGCACAGCTGAGTCAGCCAGATGGCGCCCTGGCTGGCTGCCAAACCTCCTGCTGTTTACTTCAACTCTTGGCTGATTGCCAAGGCTCGTGAATCCCGCTTGTTTACCCCAACTCTGAAGTATGGTGAGCCCAAAAACAGGTGCTGCCAGCCTGATAATCTTGCTACATGGCTAATGAGCTGCACTCTGCCTGCCCGCTGCACGTGTGTGTGCCTGATTGGTACCGGCTGGGGGGAGGGCTGTTGGAAACGCTATATAAAGAGCTGAAGTGTGTAATAGGGGGAACACAGCATCATAAGGACAGAGAGAGACAGAGACACAGACAGACAGACAGAGACACAGACAGAGGAGACAGCATCATAGACACAGCATCATGGGACACAGCATCATAAGGACACAGCAATAGAGAAACCTACGAACAGCATCATAGTGAGAGAGAATGAAGTGAGAGAAGACAGCATCATAGTGAAGAGAACGTGAAAGAGAATAAGAGAGAATAAAGGAGAAAGAGAAACAGAAGCGTGAACCTCACCTTGGTGTCTGTGTCGTCTTTCCTGGACTCTGCTGGCAGAGTCTCGGCTCGCGACAAAATTATTGATTGAGACAATGATCAATGAACATTGAACAGTTTACAAAAGTCTGCTGAAACTAAGACGTTAAATGAAATAGTCTGCATTTTATTATTTTAAATATTTTGTTGCATTTTGTGCATTTTGTATAGTAGATATTAATCAAAATTAGACCCCCTCCCCATCCATACCCACCATAGCACCCCCCACCAGGTTTCATGCATTCTGTCATATACTATTAAGTACTTTTTGATCAAGTATTTGTACACAGATGTCCTTTGGTGCAACTTCATCCACTGGAGTCCAGTCAGCCTATCTAGAGTCTCTCCCCTAAAGAAGATCAACTCTCCCTCACCCAGCAGTAATTAGTGGCCAATAGTTCCTAGGCTAGGGTTGGGCCATGAGATTTTCCTCCTTCTACGCTAGTTTTTTTTTGTTTTGTTTTGTTTTTTTGTTTTGTCTGACTGAATCAGCATGGATCTTGTGCATGCTGTTACCATTGCACCAAGTTTATATGAGCAAGTTCCCAGTGACCTGAAAGCCTCTGTTTCCTTTTGTTCGTATAGCAACCCTGGCTCTTACAATCTCTCCAACCCCTCTTCTGCAATGGTCCCTGAGCCATAGGTAGGTGAGGTTTAATATAGGAATCTTATCTAGGGACACACACCCTGCAGTTTCTTATTCTGTAAAACTTAGCCAATTGTGGCCTTCTGTGTACACTGCACTTAGTTTTATGAAGGAGCTTCCCTGGTGAGAGTTGAGGAATGTATGAGTATTCTCTCTACCCCTTGTTCCACTATGTTCCATAAGCCTTAGGTATAGAGTTTCCATTGTAGATATGTAACCTAGGGCTGGGTATCACTCAGACATATATTCTATGTGTGACTAGTTGTGGAACTTTGAGATAGCCTCATCTGTTGCAAAAAGAATCTTTTTTGATGAGTGCTATATGGTATACTTGTCTGAAAATATAAGGATCCATATTTAGCATACAGTAGAAACTTTCATTTGTCTAGAAATATGACAGAGATAGAGTTTTCTCTAGGATCTATGACCTCTCCAGCCACATGTATTTGGCTATATTTGCAGTGCCACCCATGAGTTCCCTGCCACTGAGAGGGATTTAAGTCCAATTAGATAGCTGTTGATTACCCCCTAGATAAAAGTGTCTCTATTATATCACTAGAGATAGTTTGCTGTGCCAGTCATTGTGGCTATTAGGCTTTAGAGCTGGATTGGACTGTTGATTATTTTTTCTCTTGTCAACTTGCATAATATCCTCTAGAACTATGAGAGCTAGTCTTCAGGGAGATGACTTTCAGGTCAGTCCCAGCTTCATTGCTACAAGTGCTGTATCTGAAGTATGTCCTGCCTTCAGCAATAGGGTCTTACCTTCAAGTTCTGGGGGGTAATGAAGGGCTGTGGAAATAGCCTGTGTTATTTTGGGAGTCTCTTGGACTACCCTGACCAACAACTCAAAGGGAGGTTTCTCCTGTCTGGCACTGTGTTCCTTGGATCTCCACATGTAGAAGAATGAAATTAGAAATTTCATCCTGCACAAAAGTCAACTCCAAATGGATCAAAGACCTCAATATAAAACCTGGAACTGTGGAACTGCTGGAAGAAAACATAGCAGTACCCTAGAAGACATGGGTATAGGAAAGGACTTTCTAAATCAGACATCACTTGCTCAGGCATTAAGGTCAACAATCAACAAGTGTGACCTCATTAAGCTAAAAAGCTTCTGTACAGCAAAAGAAACAACCAAGGAAGTGAAGAAGAAACGCACTAAGAGAAAATCTTTACCTGCTACGCATCTGACAGATGATTAATATACAGAATATACCAAGAACTCAAAAAACAAAGAAATAATAAAACAAACTACCCAATAAAAGGAAAGGCTAAGAACTTGAACAGAGAGTCCTCAAACAAAGAAATAAAAATGGCTAAGAAACCCCTTAAAAGTGCTCAACATCCTTAGTCATTAGAGAAATGCAGATAAAAACCACTTTAAGATTTCATCTTATTCCAGTCAGACTGGCTAAGATCGAGAGAATAAAAGACACCAAATGCTGGTGAGGGTATGGAGAAGGGGGAACACTTATTCACTGCTGGTAGGAATGCAAACTTGCACAACCTCTATTGAAAGAAGTGTAGAGAACTCTTAAAAAATGAATCTACCATAGGATCCTGTTATACCACTGTTTGGTATATATCCAAAGGACTCATCATACTGTAGAGGTACCTGTACATCCATGTTTGTTGCTGCTCTTTTTACTATAGTAAGAAATGGAAACAATGAAAATGTCCCTCAATTGATGAATGGATAATGAAAATGTGGTGGTACATTTACAAAATGGAGTTGTATTCAGCAGTAAGAAAAGATGAAATTATGAAATTTCCTGGTAAATGGATAGAACTAGAAACTGTTATACTAAGTGAAGTAACACAGGCTCAGAAAAGAAAGCAATGTACGTTCTCCCTCATTTGCAGATTGTAGCACTGATCCTTTATATATATCTTTATGTAACAGCCAGGAAAAATTGAAAGGATCCATGTTGGCAAAGGGAAAGAAAGAGCTCGAAAGAGGGGGATAGTAGGAAACAGATGTTACCAAGGGGGAAATGGGAAAATGGGGATATTCAAGTGGGAAGGGAGGAGGAAAGGACATACAAGGAACTACCGGGGTAAAGGGAAAGAAGGAACTCAAGAGAGGGTGGATAATAGAAGACAGGTGTTATCAAGGGAAAATTAGAGGTACTTAAACTGGGGAGGGTTGTTGGTTGGTTAAACAAAGAGATAGGAGAGATAAATAAAAAGTCAGAGGGAAATGTATTAACTCAAAGGATTTATCCCATAAAAATATACATACATAGGCAGAACTGGTAAAAGAAAGGAGCCAGGGGTTCCTCCCAAGCCCATGTGACCCCTGAGGAACAGATCCTCAAACGACCTTAATAGTAAAAATAAATCGGTTTATCTGGACCAAATGTATGGCCTTAAACACACAAAAGGAAAGTATTACCAAAGATTAAAGGGGCCAATATAATTTCATAAGAGTCCATATGTATAGCTAAAG
>NW_008352391.1:2833902-2873216 GCF_000622305.1 Nannospalax galili
AGCAGACCCCAATCTTATCCAAAGGAATATTGACAACTGATTACCGCTAGATGAGGAACAGCTGACCCTCCTAAAACAAAGACCTCTAGATAAGCTGACTAGATTCACCAGAAGGGCAAGTAGTGGGGAATGGCTGGGGGTGCCAACAACACAGCAGACAGTAGCAGGGATATCAGAGTATAAGGGCTCTAGTGGGGGGAGGGAGGCTATGGGAGGGTGCTATCTGGGAAGTGGGTGTAAAAATAAATTTAAAAAAATACACATACAATATCTGGACATAAATGCATGTGTATACCTTAAGGCTATATAACAAGAAACTAAAACATTTTATAATCTAAAATTATATCCCCACAAAATATTCCTTATTCTGAAGAGAAAAAGTAGTAACTTTACTATAGAGAAACTTGTCAGGTACTCCTTTACCAATTGTTGAAAGTGAGCATGACAGGTCATGGGAAAAAACATTCTCACATGCTCCCAAGATCCAGGGAGACCATGGTAATTCCCACAAGGAAGCACCATGCAAATCAAAAGGCATTCTTTGAAATCACTGGCCCAATGCATCAAAAAAGCATGGTCCTGAAAGACACAGCAAAATAAAAAAACCTTTCCCACATCTAAGAACAAACTTCAGTTTCCAGCAAAGGCATAGTAAGAAGGCTCACATTTACCCCCCACTTGAAACAGACAGACTGGAGAAAAAATGGCCCTCAAGACACTGAATTAAAGCAGAGAGGAGCAGTGATCAAAGACAGAAGAGACATGACTGAAGGAAAGTCTTTGATAGATGAGCTTACTTATCTGGGAACAAATTTCAGCACAAAGCACAGATACAAGACAGGGAAGAAACCTCCTGAAAAATCTAAGAAGTCTCCCTGAAGGGCAGATAGGGACACTGGGCAGGACAATGCTAAGTTTGCAAGATGAATGACCAGGAAAAGAGAGAGAAAGAGGAGAGAGAGAGGAGAGAGAGAGAGAGAGAGAGAGAGAGAGAGAGAGAGAGAGAGAGAGAACATCATGGGAAGACATTCCGGCCATTTGTTTAAAGTTCTTCTCAAGTCCTCAAGCATTCAGTGAGGAACTGACCAGCATGTGGGGTGAGGGCAGTCAGGAAATAACCCCAGAATAGAGAAAGAACCACTAGAAAAGATCAATGAACACGATGCTAACAGGAGCGGGAACAGCATCCACTCCTCATGGCTATGATGCACTGGATAACCCTGCTTAGTATTGGGAACATACTCAGCATAGTAAAGGCAGCTCAAGTCCTGCCTGAAAAAGACCTAGAAGCAAGACCAACAGAAACACATTGTTTCTAAATAGCTTATGTGTGCCCCCAACAAGCTCAGGAATACAGGAATTCAAATCCAGTCTGAATACAATGCAGTCAAAAATTCCAAATTCTGGCATCAAATCAGAAATGAAAAGCTTGTCAAGTAAACAGGAAAATAAAATTCAGACTAGGGAGAAAACAGATCTGTGACAGGTAAGCAGAAGAATGTACACAAAACTATTAGTGGCCAAAGATGGCGAAACAGATAAATGTGTTTCCTGATCTGGAGAAGCTGGAGGAAATACTATGCTAAGTGTACTTATCACCTGCCTTCCTGTTCATCTGGATCTGCCTTCAGCTCAATAAAGCACCAGGAACAAAGGAAAAGAATCCCAAACATTGTAAATGCAGGTTGTATATCCAGGTGAAATGTTTTATAGGATTTAAATTTGCCACTGTTGCACATTCATGGCATAAAATCACTATGCTGTGTAGATGGGAGGAAGGTTTACATCTCTCCTGCTCCAATTATTGTTCTCTACAGTGATAAGAACTGCTCAATGAGTTATTTGCTGTGTTCCAAATGTCACATTTAAAATTCTTTATAATAAACGTATTTAAGCTTCACAACATCTTTATGAGATTTATACAGTTATAATTACCGTTTTCCAGATAAGAAAGCAAGTTTACCAAAGTTGGGACTTACCCAAGTCAATATGAAATCTGTGAACAGTTCAGTGACTCTGTCCCAGTCTTGATTATTTGCAGGAAGTAATGACACAGTAATGGCTTAGTGTTTACTTCTTTTACGTGACAAGTCTTTCAGCTGGCAACATTTCCTGGCAGATGACAGAAGTCTCTGCTGGGGAAAATACTCCACCCAGGCTAAATGGATTCTTCATGATATGGATGATATGGAATCTGCATGTGGGAGGCATGGTATGTCTAACTAGGTGAGAAGAATACAAATGCTATCTGATGAGACCTCTGAGGGTACTCTTATGTATGTCCTAATGGATAGATACCCCATTTCAATGCTCTTTCTTTGAGCAAATTAGATGCTGTACCAAGAATGCATCTCCATTTACTGCTATTTCTGAATCTGTTTGTTCCCAAAGCATCTACCATCTTTCACCAGAATCTCCATTAAAATCCTGATTTCTGCAAGCACAGTCCATAGGGACAGGCTCTCAAATAAACTCATGAGCACCAACCTGTATCAACATTGGGCGTGTACTTTATTATGAACTATAACTTTAATTAGAAGGCATAGTTTAGCATAGTTTAGATCGATATAGTTTAGCAAAATATTGAAGACAAGGTTTGATATCGGATGATATTCAGCAATTGTTAGGTACAAAAGGTACAGTATAAAGGAGCATTAAATGATACAAAGCAGTTAATTGCCTTCACAATTAAAAGTCTAATAACACTCTATACCATAGTGTGTCAGGAAGTTATGTGATTACTCTTATATGTGCATGCAAGTCTGCACAGTTGGGTGTTTCACTCTTGCTTTGGAATAAGTAATATCAGGCTCAAATTCAGACCCCATCATTCATGAGCATAGACAACTATGTTAAGAATGAATTATTTAACCATCCTGAGCTCCAGTTGCCATGCTTTAAAATGGGAACCGATGGCCAGATTTGAATGTCAACCTGCTTAGATGAAGAGATGTGAAGGACTAGTGAAACATGTCTGTGTGTAGGGGGGCATTGCTTCCAGAGATGTGCATGTGCAACAGTGATGGGGGGCCTTCCCTGAATGTGGGTGGCACTTTCCAACAAGTAGAGCACACAGAAGAAATGGGCAATTGGAGGAAGGCAGCACAATGCATCTGTAAACTCTGCTTTCTGAGTGAGTATCCTCGCTGCCACTGCTTGCTGATAGTCCAGTCTCTTCAGACTGACAACACATTCCAGTGCCACCGACTCTGGCTTTCATTGCTGGATTGAAACTGCTGTGTTGTGATTCTCTGCTCCTCCAGCATCAAGCAACTATCATTGGATTGTTCAGCCCCTATAGTGTAAGCCAATTCAACAAATCCCCTTCTATAATATATACACACATCCTATTGATTCTGCTTCTCTAGAGAACTGTGTCTAATGCAGGTATTCTAAGAAAATTATTATTACACCTAAGGCTCATGGAACATAGCAGAACAGGGGGTAGAGAGAATACTAATGCATGTCTCAACTCTCACCAGTGAAGAAGCTTCCTCATGCAACAGAGGCTGATTAAAACAGAAGGCTACAGCTGGTCAGAATGTAGAGAATAAGAGACTTCAAAATGAGTATCCCCTGATAGGACTCCTATTTTAAACCTCACCCACCCACGCTCAGGGACCATTGTGGTAGAGGCAGAAAGACTGAAAGAGCCAGCGGGGAGGGTGATGACCACAAAGAACCAGGTTTCCAGGCTTCTTGGAACTTGCTCATATGAACTTACAGCAATGGTGACAGTATACACAAGACTCATGCAAATTCAAACCAGACAAAATCCCAGCATAAAGCTGGGGAAATGGACAAGAAGCTCCAACCTTACCTGAAGGACTATTGGCAGCTGGTCACTGCTGGGTGAGGGAGAGTTGGCACTAGATACACTGACCAGGATCCAGTGGAGGAACTCACACCAAGGGACATCTAGAAGCACAAATTTGACTCAATAGGCCTTAACATATATGAGAGAATGCATGAAATTCAGTGGGGGGGGGAGCTATGGTGATACAGATGGGGAGGGGTTCTGAATATCATTAAGACATATTGTATGAAATGCATAGAAATTCAATGAAAATATATATTGAAAAAAAGAAAATTATTATTTATGACACTCCAAAGTAATATTTTCTTAGCCTAGGAATGGCATCTGGCAAGAAGCCAGTAAGATCTGAGCTGTTATAATTTGCTTGGGTTCAGAAGTACCTTATCTTATAAAGATGCATGTACTCACTTTTTTCAAAGTGGAGAGAAGGGAGGAATGGACAGAAAGTTTCAAGGTTAATATACTTTTAGAAGCCACTTGATAGTGGCATCTTTTGTGAGAAATAAAATCATTTATGAATAGAAATGAAAAAATGTATCAAATGGACTAAAAATAGCAATGATTCAATTAAAAAACAAGTAAGGCTGAATAGTTAGTAATTATCAGTTACTAAGTTAACAACTCATTACATCCAAGGATCTCAGAGGAAATTAGCTATTTCAAATTAGGAAAGGACTATAAACTCTTAGAGAAAGAATGGAATTAAAGATAAGCCATTACATAAAGGGCTGTCCATTTTCAGTCTTCTGCCTCTGACCTATGCAATCATTTTGCCTTATTGAATTTCCATTCATTCTCTACTTAGCTAAGTCACCCTGAAAACTCACTGAATGATTGCACTCAACATACAGAGACTTTGACATCCCAATGCCAACAAAATCCACCATCTTTCCTGTAAATGTGACCTTAGGCATCATTATGATTTCCTCCAACTCGCTGATTCTTAAACACTTTTAAATCCACCACTGTTAAATAAAGTCAATGAAAATAGACATACGATTTGAGACCATCTTAAAGTTATTCATAAATGGAACAGAAACTAGAAACTCACAATGCTGGATTTGTTTCAAAATGATGGAGTGTACTTGCAATTTTTAGACTTTTAATGTAAATGAACAAATTCAAGTGTGTTATGAGCACTCATTTCCCCTGTTTGTGTTTGTCATGATGGTAGTCACGTTTCTTTAGCCAGAACTCAGAATCTTCTCCTGTCAATAAGGAGTTTCAGAGCAGAATTGAAACTGACTTAAAGAATAAAAGAAGATCAGAAAATCTATTTGAATTATGTTGTAAGTCTCAAAGACAGAATTTTTTTCTAGGTCACAATCAGATTAGATTCACACACTTCAGTGGGGATGCTGCCAAACAGAGAAGGCAGAGGATCGATGTAGAATGCCCACTCAGTGTACAACCTTCATTTTATAAATATCTTTTTCTGGTGTAAGTACATGAAAACTCATTTTTTACTTATCTATTAATTTCTCCAAGTCCTTAGAAAAGTGAAAATCTCTTATATAAATATCTTTTCAGGTTTCACACATTAACAAATAATTATTCTTCCCAGACGTGTTTTACATTTACAATGTTATGAGTTCAGTATTTATTCTGAGAATTTTCAAAGTTCCAGAATATGGACTTAGAGGTAAAGTTAATTTTTAAATGTTCTTTTTCAAAAACTCTGTGTGTGTGTGTGTGTGTGTGTGTGTGTGTGTGTGTGCATGCATGCCTTGTATAGAGGCCAAAGGTCAATGTTTGATGCTTTCCTCAACCTTTTTTCACCTTATTTTGTGTAAAGGATCTTTCACCGGACTGGAACATGCTTTCTAGATTATAGTATCTGGCCAGTGAGTCTCCAGTATTACCTGATTCCACCCTCCAGTACTGGGCTTATAGGTGCATGATGCCACCCCCAGCTTTTACATGGATACTGGGGATTCAACCTCAGGTCCTCCTCCTTGAGCCACAAGCACTTCACGCACTCAGCCATCTGCCAAGATCCTCTTTTTCATGAGTACCTATCTCACAAACCATGATATTTTTAAAAATATGAATGTATGTGGTAAAGATTTTGGAGGACACTGTAAAAATATATTAAACTGCATAATCCCCAATTTACTTTGAAGGTAGTGCTTAACAGCTCAACTTCTCAAAGCTAAACATCTGCCCTACTTGTGCACTGTGTGTCCCAGCCTTTGCTTGGGACACTGCCTAATGGAACATAAGACTTCACTGTACATCTTGTCAACGAAGGAATGAATTCTGGAGGTATGACTTAAAACGGAATTTGTCTTCATTGATTTCTGTTGCTGTGATAAACATCATGACCAAAAGCAACTTGGAGAGCTATTTTTCTTACAGGTTATAGTTTATCATCTAAGGAAGCCAGGGCAGGAATCAAGACACAAGCTTGAAGCAGGAACCACGAGAAACACTGCTTACTGGCATACTTCCTTACATAGACTAGGCTCCTTGCCCAGGAGGGTGCTGTCCACAGAAGGCTGGACTTTCCCACATATCAATCATCAATCAAAAATATTCTCTACAGATGTGCCCATAGGCCAGTCTAATGTAGATAATTCTTCATTTGATGTTTCCCCCAAAACCAACTACTACAGGATTACTCTGCATTACCTAATAATGTAGCTAAAGAATAAATGCAAGCATGTTTTGGTAAATCAGAGTAATTGATACCCTATTTATCTGTATTCTTTTTACCGTGCAGTCCTATTTCCCACTACCTTTTCGTGAATTTTCTTAAGTGAGGATTGCCTGAGCTGAAGCCACTCAAGATGGCAAAGTTTCAAGAGTACACACAAGGGTCTCAGAAGCAAGGGTTCAAGGGTCTTAGAAACAAAGGTTCAAGGGTACACACAGGGGTCTTGGAACAGATTACTACACACTTTATCATGCTTTCCTTTTTATCTATTTTTTCCTCACAGAGTGTGAGTATATTCTGAAAACACTGTAGTGTAATTATAGACTCCATATATAGTTGATTCACATATATTTGGTTGACTGGTTGTTCTATGGATTGACTGATGAATGGTCCTGTTCATTTATTCTTTATTCAAGCTTTCTTATGTGCCATACAAGTAACTTGGTTAAAAATCTAACATGTGCTCGAGGGTGTATGAGAGAAATGGCCACGTTTCATATAATCTTCAGGAATTCCATTTAAGACAGTATGAAAGTAAAGGTAAAAAGAATACAGTCTACCTAGCTAAAAGATACTTTTTTTTTCTGGTCTTTTTGAGACAGGCCCACTCTGTAGACCAGGCTGGCCTCGAACTTACAGAGTATCTGCCTGCCTCTGCCTCCTGAGTGCTGGGATTAAAGGTGTGTGCCACCACGCCTGACTAAGACACATTTATTTTTAAACTCTTCTTCTTCCATTCTTATTCTGAACCACATGATGTGATCCAGGAATTCCTTGACTGATCTGTATGTTTTTAATGTATAACCTTTTAACTATAACACAAAGACAGAGCAGAAGGTACTTATAATATGAAGATGCGGGGATGATAGCAAGTTTTATATGCATTTGCAACTTGGAGGCAAATTGAGCTTTTGGGAAGAAGCAAGAACCAACTGAAGAATTATTCTATTTCTGAGAAGATAGAAAAGCTATCTCCAGGAAGCTGATCTTAGGTTCCATTAGGAAACCAAAGTGACAGCTGAAGCTCTGTGTGCTATGGTAGTTTGACAGGAGCAGGCAAAAATCCCGCAGGGATTTTCTAGCATTCAGAGAGTGCAGATACTGGGGCAGGAAGTGGAGATCCATGGGAGATCAAGTGCACTTACTGAAGGTGGTAATACAATAACAAAATAAAATGGGACAAAATACTACATGCACAAATTATAACTAACATTTGCAAACTGTCATACCCTCCATGGGAAGACCTACACCTCAAACATTTATTAACAAACACAGGCACCTGTGTTTATTTTTTCTAACAGCTTCATTGAAGAAGCATATATTGAGAGGAGTAAGAAAAGTTTATAATTCCCTGATTCTGAGTTTTTTGTATTATTTTAATTCAATTTTTTAGCTTTTTCATAATTAAAAGCTGTTGCAGCTGAGAAATATTGGAACTGAGCAGTCTGATAAAGTATCTGGGGTGAACTAGTCCAACTCTAAGACAATACCAGATCATCGCTGGTATTGCTATGATAATATCAACTCCCCTTTCTAAGAACCAGTTAGCATTCACGTATCAATATCTGGGTCCAGCTTTTCCATACCCCTTTCTTAACAGTCTATATAATTTGGGGTTCTTGAGGCAAAGTGTAAAGTGAAGTTTGGTATTCAGGATATGTGTGAATGAGTGTCCTTTTTGCTAACACCTGTGAAAGGGAAGAAATGTTAGAAAGAGGCAAAGAGTGGTAGAAACACCTGTGAATATACTCATGTCTCCCACTTTTGGAGTTGTTGACTTGGATGGGGCTGCTACAGACCCTCAACAATGCTAGCTATTGTCATTGCTCTTGGTTACCCCCCTGAACTTGAAGGTAAGAGCCTATTGCTGAAGATACTACACATGTGAGTTATAGAACAAACATGGAAAAATAAAGCTGGTACTGACCTCTAAGCTTCATCTCTACTGGCTAGTTTTCATAATACTAGAAGGTACTATGCATACCAGAAGAGAAAAGTAACCATCCAACTTACCCAGTTGTGACTCTGATAAGCTACAGTGATGAATGTCCTAGCAAGATATGCCAACTGATGTAACAGTGGAACGAATGTTATGGGAGTAACCAACCACTTTCTGATTGGATTTCGTGTCTGCTTCAAAAGATGGAGCCCGTATCTGGCACTGTTATTGGGGCCAAGAACCTCTGACTAGATAGGTCAAATATTGTAGGGGAGAACCTACTGCTATTATTCTGATAAATAGACATAGCGTTTAACTGTGTCCTAATGACCTAACATTATACCAATATATTAGTGCTTCTCTCAGTCCTCAGGAGAGACACTTCTTATAGCAGTAGGTGATTAACAGAAAGGCCCACAACAGGCCAAGGTGGAGAGAATACGAGATTGTGGAGTTCTCAGCAGTAAATAGGACATCTATATCAAACCTTCTCTTCCCAAGGCTCAAGATCATTGTAGTAGAGAAAGCAGAAATATTGTAGGGATCACAGGTGGTAGATGATCAAATGAAACAGTCACTTCTAGATATAGCAGGGCAATTGTACATATGAACCCACAGCACTTGTGACAGCATGCACAAGATCTGCACAAGCCCAAGTCAAAGAAAAGACCCATCATGTAGGTGGAGGGAGATGGGCAAAAATCTGCAAACCTAACTGAGGAACTATTGGCAGTTGATAGCTGCTGGGAGAGGGAGAATCAGTTTTCCTTAAGGACGTGATATTGGGTTGACATCCCAGTAGGTGGGAGCATAGGTTGACTACTCTCCAGGGGATGGATCCACATTCAAGAATCTTTGGGAAACACAAATTAGACTCAATAGGCCTTAAAAACTAGAGGTCATGAAATGAGGTGGCTTAGGGAAATAGAAATGAATCTGAGAGGAGATGAGAAAGGGGTCTGATTATTATCAAAATACATTGCATTAAATTTTCAAAGAATCAATAAAAATATCACTAACTTTTTTTAAGTAAATATATATTTGGGATAATCTTGGGGCCTCCAGAAATCACAAAACATAGAAAGAACATTGTAAATACAGCTTAAGATATTTGGTTTATTGTTTAATTAATTGTATTTTAATTCAAAAAAAGAACATAGATGAAGAAAGGTACAATGTCATCTATATCTTTGCTTGATTTTCATTTGTGTGTGCATGTGCGTGCACATGCGTGTGCATATGGGCAGGCCCGTCGATATGCCAGAGGTCCATATTAATATCTTCCTTAGTCGCTTTCCATCTTATTTTTTGAGACAGAATTTTTCTTTGAATGTGACTCCACAATTCATCTTGGCTAGCTGGCCAGAGAATTGCAAGGATCTGCCTATTTCTGTTTCCCCTACACTAGAAACAGGGGCATGCCACCTTGCCCAACTTTTTACATGGAAAATCGGAGAGACTAAACCCAGTTCCTCATGCTTGCAAAGCAAGCACTTTACCCACTGAGTCATCTCCCCAGCCCCTTTCATGTTGTTTTGTTTTGTTTTGTTTTGTCTGATTTGTTTTGTGGAAAGTTTTCTTGTAGCATAAGCTGGTCTCAGACTTACTAAGTGCCTGCTCATGACCCTGACCCGCCGATCTTTTGCCTCCACTCCCCTCCCCCTGCACTGAGATTCCAGGTGTGCACCACCACACCCACCTTCCAGCTTTACCTTTATGATGTATTTTGACTCTACCAAATCCTACGCTCACTGATGCCATCAAATCCCAAGCAGCAGTAGTCAAACCCTGGAAGTTGTGGCAGCCCTTTGCTCCCACTTCCACTCCCTGGGAGGCTATTATGGGGTTAATACAGAATGATCCTTTTAACATATAAATTAGAAAGTACACTTCTTACCTTGAGAGGTTTTCATCACACACGTACTGTTAAATCTAACTTGCTAATGCTTGGTTCTGCTTGTCTTTCTAAAGTCATTCCAGCTGCCCTTCCCTAGCCACATGTTTCATGTACACAAGTGCTTCCCAGCAGGCAGGATTAACAGCACAGATTCCAACTTCTGTCTGTTGTGTCTGGGCATTAGTTTCCTGACTGTATAAAAATAATAGCAGCAGTGATAGTTTTACCTGGCTACCAACTAGGCTTCATCTATGAGTCCCCTCCACCTCCTCCTATTTACCGAGAACTGTTTATTTGTTCCCCCACAGTATATGATGGACATTATGTGGAAATATTAATGTGTCTTTAAATCATGCAGAGAAATGTGATATTAAAACGTCCAGCATAGTTTTGGTAGAAGCACTTTATTTATTTCATTCTGATAAATATTGAAAGAGAAGCTTAATGCGAAGCTTGACTCAGAAACCCTGTAAACAAACATCACTCTCTAAGAACACTGAACCCAGACATGACATGCAGGAAACAAAGGGCAATTGGATATAATCAGATGGCTTTACCCATGGCAAACTTGTATATTTTATTTAAAGTTAAGATCAACAAAAAGGGCTGGGTGTGGTGATGCATGCCTTTAATCCCAGCACTCTGGAGGCAGAGGCAGGCTCAACTCTGTGGGATCGAGCCCAGCCTGAGCTACATAGTGAGCTCCAGGCCAGCCCTGGTTATAGGGAGACCCTGTGTCAAACAAACAACAACAACAAAAACCCAAAATATTAATGAAATGGCCCTTTTTATGGAAGATATTTGCTTTTTAGGCTAACATTAAACCTATTACAATGCTGAGAAATTCTTGTATCTGCATACCTAAAGTTTTTATTTCTGTCTTTTCTCATGATAGAGTCCAGATGCCCCAAGATAGAATTCTGAGAATTTAAGAGAAATTTCTGAAAATATGTCCCAAATTTGACTTGCTCTGCTGCTCAAAATTTTGCATTTCCATTTTTATTATTAGGCTTCCAAATGTCTCAAGATTTTTTCCTGACATACCATCACTTTTGTAATCAGACCCATCAGCACAATCTCGCTGGGCACTGCCACTGAAGGTTGATGGTGAAGTGAAAACTACATAAAGTTGCCAGACAGAGCTGAGTTCAAGGGGCAAGAAACGGAAATGCTGAACTCCATATACAACACTGATCCTTCATGGTAACATAAAGCAAAAGAGTTCAAAAGTAAAGCAGAGGAAAGTGGGCTCTGGGACCATTACCTTGTGTTTAGTGATTTCAGTCCATAGAAATGTAGGTCATATAACCCCAAATGCTGACTGCAAGGGCAAGGTGGAAAGACACCTAGGTTCCGCTCTGGGTGGAAGGTACGGAGATGAATATGTGATCCTGAGGTGGAAACAACAGACACAATGCATACTCATTTGTATTTGATCTTTAACACATCAAAATCTCTTTGAATTCAAAGCTCTATTTACATTTTAAATGCCTGTGAACTGTAGCATGTTCTTTTCAAAATGCTTAACATACTTTAAGCCAGTGTCTTTTTTTAAAAAAAAAAAATACCATTTATGACCATATAAATCAAAAAGAAATGTCTTTACAAGACCATTGTCCATCAGGCATAACATCAAACATGCTTAAGGCTATATAAATTTTAATGTTTGAAGGAACTTGGCTAGAATCCTTTTTTTAGTATTACTATTAGAATTTCTAGACAATAAACATTCTAATATACTCAAGAACTAAAGAAAGAAAAATGGTTAAACAGAACATACCACTGGCAGAATAAAATAGTAAGTGACTTTACTCATTTTTCTTGAGCTGAAAAAAATATTACTGCTATTCAGGGAAGAAAGCTGTGTGTATTTTACTTGTTAATTGTGTGTCAAATACACAGCTCTACAGTTGATGAAGTATCATGTTTTTGAAGTCTCACAAATGTCTTTCCTTTGTTTTTAGAATGACACAACTGAAAACCCACAACAATGTTTATCATTAGGAAAAGTACGCTGTGCTAGAGCTGGCTGGCACTGCTACTCCTTGGATGAGGCAGTCACTGTCCTCTTTTTCCTTTTTCCTGATTACTAACAGACTGAATAAAGTGGGGCTGCTTCATTTAGGCAAACTTCAGCGAAGGTGAGGCATCTTACGTCACCGTCCTTCTCATCTCAAAGCCTTGAAAATTAATTAGGGAAGATATTTCCTGAAGTTTCTTAAATAAGCAGAGGAAGTAGATGTGGGCAAAATTACATTTGCCAACATTGAGAAAAACTCCATAAAACACCCACTGAGCATTATTCTCTGAAGATGTTATTCACCCCTCAGTTTTCCATTCCCTTTCTCTGAGTTTCCTAAAACGGCACCCAGCTCCTGCTGCCGCTCTTCCCAATTTTCAAGCTTCAGAATTTTCCTGCTATTTATGCAATGGTCTTTCTCATAAAAATGGCTTCAGTCTTCTCCTTTGACTTTTCCAGCTACGCACTGGCCCAAACAGAAGGCGAGAGCTCATGAAAACTGAACAGCAATCATCATCCTCCTGAGGAGGGGAGAGCAGGCAGCCCAGGATCTTGTTTAGACTGACCAATGCCAGTGACACAGAGCTGTGATTTTTACCCTTTCTTAGAACAAAGGTTTGGGCATTATTCAAGCAAGATTCTAATCTCTACTATGTTGCAATTGCCTGAATTGTTTAACTTGGTCTTTTGTGACCACATTTTAATTTGTGAAGTAGGTGGCAGCAATATAAAATCCAAGAAGTCCCAGCAGGCCTCAGTAATTGAACATGGGTGTTTCCTCTTCAGTGATAATATGGTAGTTTCTTGTGCTCTAAAAACATTAGATAAGGGGAGTCTCGAGATAAACTGTTAAACTATTAGCTACTATCCCTTTGATTATATAAAACTCACCTATATTAGTGATCAGAATAGCATTGCGAATTTACTACTTTGGGAAATGCCCATGAATTTTGTGATAAAGTACCTGGGGGTGACGTTTCCCTAAATTGTGACCTCCTCAAATCTCCCAGGCTATAAATTGCTTCTACAGTACGTGTCATGCCCTGAGGTTGATAAGTGGAAGAAATGGAAAAGCCAATATTCTCATAAGCATTGTTTACAGTTTTATTCCCTGGCCAGGCATGATGGTACATGCCTGTAATCCCAACACTTGGGAGGCAGAGGCAGGAGAATCAGGAAGGAGTTTAACCTTGGCTGTAGAATGGTATAAAGGCCAACCTGGCTACACTGTAAAAGACCCTGTCATCAACACAGAGACAAAGAGACAGAGAACAACAAAAACACTTCTTGACCCAGAACTCAGCAAATGTTATAGCTGTCTTGCTGAGTCATGTCAGTGGATGTATCTACTAGTGAGGGTAGTTGAATATCCAGGAATTTGATAAGGCAATTGTTAAACCTTTAGAGGCTTGAATTGGCAGTGATAGGCATATTTATAGCAATAATGTCTTTATATGACACAATCTGGGACCCATCAACTGGAGCAGGTTTATCAGTGCACTATTGGCTCAGCCCTAAAACTATGGATGTTCCAAAAGAGTCAGTTCAACTCAGCATCATTTTAATCTGATAAGTACTAAGACACCTAGTCAGAAAACATGGAGAGGAGATCAATATAGCCCCTGGTTTTGCTTTAATACCAATACCTATTTGTAACAGTCAAACTAATTTCTGGGATTTTTCTGCTGTTCCATTTCAATACAAGGTAGCCAGATCTGACTTTAAATCAGCATAATTCCTGTATTTAGAATTCTCAAGAGGAAAAGATCCAAAAGAATGAATATATATTAAAAGGGAATTTGTTAGATCGGCTTACATACTTTGGTTGGAATAGTCCAACAATGGCCTCACACTGGACAGACTGAAAATCTGGTAGTTGTTCAGTTTATAAGGCTGGGTACCTCAACAGTCCCAACATGGTGTTGCAGACCTGGAGGATTCTTGGGGATCCACTGATCTTTAGTCTGTGTTGGAAGCTGAAAGAAGCTCATTTTAATATCACCAAATGAATCAGCAGCAGAGTAGATGTACTCAACAGTGAGAAGCAAAGACACTGAGTAAAAGCAAGTGAAAACCTTCCATCTTCCGTGCCCTTTGATCTGGGGCTCCAACCAGAACATGCCAGCCCACGTTTAGCATGGGTCTTCTCACATCCATGAAAGCCATCAGGATAAACCTCTCCTCATATATCGATAAGCCAAACCAATGTGGGAAATTCCTCAGTGAAATTCTCTTCTTAGGTGATTCTAGGTTGTATTGTGCTAACAATTACAGCTAACCATCACAGCACCCTTTAGACAAAATAAGATAACTCCTTTATTTAGTTGAATATTTTCTCTTTTTGTATGACCTAAAAGCTGCTTTCCTTCATATATTTTATTTTACTTGGAAAATCATTTATTGTTCTCAATTCTACAATGGGGCATTATAATCGTGAACGTGATTGTGATAGGCATATCTGACTGTGTATGTCCCAGTGAATTCTGTTCTGCCAAATATGAGCAGCTCTTGTGATCACTGTGTCCTTACTCAAAATAGCCAAGTCTGTCCGCAGGCAATGTGGATGGCCACCTTTTATCCCATCTTTATTTCCTTCCATTTCCCCCCAAACAAATCTCATTTCCTCACTCTTTTTACCTTGCTTCAGAAGGGAGCTGCCTTCAAAGAAAGAATGGTTTCAAAGGGGACAAAGTTGGGGGCGTGGCTTCCCTTTGCTGCACCATCTTGTACATAAGCCACCACTTTGTCTAACCTATGTTTCAGCTGTTTAAGGGGTTGGCAAAGCTGGTGACAAGAACCGTTCAAGGCAGACACAGAGGAAACATGCATCCTCTTGCAGACCAGAGGAGTAAAGAAAAGCTATCAGTCCATACCATCTCATTTCAGTGCCAGAAACGCAGCATTGTGCTAGGAATTACTGAGTTACCTAGACTTTGTTGACCATCATATATGTTGTTGGCAAATACCAAATTTGTTTCTATAGGGAATTGGCAATGAGGTGAGAGATGGACTCAAACCCTATAAGGATATTTTTATAGTTATTTTAAATTGTGAACTTTATCATATTGTGTTTGTCTAGCATGTTTTGCATTGTCTCTTGGATCTGTCATAAATCTCATGAGAATTTTAGCTTTGGCATTCCATTAACACAGACACTACTCCTTGAAACCCACACAAGTTGCATTCGCTAGCTTGACCATACCATTTGCTCTGTTTGACTCTCTGCAAAAGTCATATCTACCTTCAGAAGAACAGAACGTTGCTTGATTTAACTGTATGCATTTTAAGGGCATAGATGATTAGTTATACATCTGTAGTATCCACAATCAGCTGTATAGAACTGCTTGAGTTTGCAAGGGTCTTGTGCATGCTGACATCATTGCTGTAGATTCATATGAGCAACAGCTCAGAAGCCTGTAAGACTCTGTTTCCATATGGTCATGTACCTCCTCCTCTGGCTCTTGAAATCTTTCTGCCCCTTCTTCCACAATGGTTCCTGAGTCCTGGATAGGTAGAGTTTGATATAGCAGTCCGGTCCAAGGACCCACACTCTGTGCTTTAGCTATTTGTGGCCTTTTGCGTTCATTGCCCTCTGTTGCGTGAGGGAGCTTTGTTGATGATAGTTGAGAGGTGCATTAGTATTCTCCCTACTCCTTGTTCCACTACGTTCTGTGAGCTTTAGGTATAGAGATTCCATTATAGATTTATCACTTAAGGTTGGGCATTTCACAGACATTTATTCTTTGTGTGTGACCAGTTGTGGAACTCTGTAAAAGTGTCTGTCTGTTGCAAAAGAAGCTTCTTTGATGAGTGGTGACTGGCATACTTGTCTGTAAATATAAGAATCCATATTTAGCATATAGTAAGAAATTACATTTGTCTAGGGCTGTGACAGGCTTTGTTGTTGAGATGCACTTATGAAAACCACCTGAGCCATCTTATTCCACCAGAAGCGATTTGATTTATTTCAGATAAATGCGTACTCAGTGACAAGGCCACTTTGAAAGCAAAGATGATCTTTAAAAGCCCACTGAAAATGGAGCTACGACTCTCAGCTATGTTTCTCTGACTAATATGATAACATAAAAATAGTTCAAGCTCTTAAATTATATTGTATGAAATTATGGATGCATAAGAATCAGTTTCCTCTGAGCATTGATAATTACATTTTAAATAGAGTACTGACATGCTGTAATTATAATATTAAAATACTAAGATAATCAAAATCTCAAAAGGGGTATCCTGGATTTCTGAAAAGATATTTTAAATGTCATTAAAACTTTTACCATTATTTGAATTACATCATAGGAAGGCTATTATTTGCACACTTCTGTTCATATCTAATTGGCATCCTGCCAACACAGATGGAAAGATCATTCTCTCTCTCTCGCTCTCACTCTCTCGCTCTCTCACTCTCTCGCTCTCTCTCACTCTCTCTCCCCACTTATTATAAAATTCCCCCCTTTTGAGGATTTTTTTTTTTCTTGGTCTTTTTGAGACAGGCTCTCCCTGTTGCCCCAGCTGGCCTGGATCAGTATGTAGATTAGGCTGCCCTTGATCTCACAGAGATCTGCCTACCTTTGCCTCCTGAGCCTCGTGAGTGCTGGGATTAAAGACATCATGCCTGGGCAATTATAAAATTTCTTATTTGGTGCCACGCCCCTAGCTTTTCCTTCTAGCACAGTGGAGTTCCCTTGGCTTACACTTTTCCAGGGTGAATCCAATCTTCCTGCAAAGGTCTTCACTTCCTCCTCCTATGTCATCTGGGATTTTGCCTCTTTGTGGGATTTCATGTGCCACTTTGGCCTTTCTTTTACTGTCTACTTCTTCAATTCCCACAATTTCTTAATTCACCTTCATCTTGAAATTAAAGGTAAAATGAAAATTAAACATCTGTGAGGCCCCTGCAGCACCAGTTTTCCTTATGCCTTTACACTTTTTGGAAAGACTGGATAACATACTTTGCCCCTTATTGCTTATTTCCCATTATCTCTTCAGTCTTGATTCTTATTTCCTGCTTCCCATTAAAATATATCTGTTATACCTTCCTTGAATCACTAAGCACCCACAGTCTCACCTGTAGCTCTGTACTAGGTGAATTCTTTGCGGGTTTAGATGCCTTGTTCTTGAAGTCTCCTACCGTAAGAAGCAGCCTAAGACGAAGAGGTTTCCTTTCTCATTAACATCTCTTCTGCTCCACCTCCATCTTCTTTCCTGTTCTGTCATATCTTTCCTGTTGAGTCATAATTTCCATTCATTCATCCAGTAGTTCTTCTCCAGCAATTTCTAGTTATTAATTCCATTTACCACTTTCATCCACTCAACTGAAAACGTGTTCATCAGTATTATTAAAGTCGCATTAGTGATGTTCAATATTAAATGTTATTCTTCGTCCTCAGGGCTAGGTAGAGGTATTTGAACAGGAGGATCAGTGCGTAAAGAAATGTAACCCACTGTCATATCTGAGAGAAGTGTGGTACTATATTAAAGCAATAATAAAGCAAAGGAGAAATGGGCAACTGTCCTTCTGCCAATCAGACTGTCTACATGAAGAGACCACGGATGTGGTCCATCAAGAAGAAACATTTCCCAAGACCTATAAAGAAAGGGTAGCCTTTACATACAGAAGTGATTCATGTTAAAACCTAAACCACAAATTTCTTGATATTAATACTAAAAATCATTTTCTAGTCATACGTCTATCCTAGGTATGAGCCTTAGCAATCTCATCTAACAGACTTCTGCACCTGATAACCGGGCAGGCTCACAAAGCAAACACTTTCTCTGCCTTCTCCTCCCCCCATCTCTACACATGTCTCTGTCTAAGAAAATAGCTCTTCATTCTTCTAATAATCTAGTCATTTTTGGAGGTAACTTCATCTCATCCAATCCATACAATAAGTCACCCTGTATTATAAAAGTTCAGTGCCAACAGCCCTTGTGTCCACTTGTTCCTTGTCCATCACAGTATGCTTGTCGGTAATTTACTTATCAGTTCATTCATTACTGCCTGAGTGCCTCCCAGGTACTTTTGTCAATGCTTCCCCAAACTACAGTAATGAAATAGTCAGTGGTGGCATAATGCCAATTCTCAGGAGCTTGTCTTAGTGCAACATCATAAATTGCAGTTATTGTCTAATTGGCAGAAATATTACTTCATGGTGGATTTTGTCCATATGTTGGAAAGAACTGGGAGTGGGGAGGAACAGAGGGGGATAACTTGAGAGACTGGCAGTTATTCACAGGCCTGTGGCCTAGGGCATGCCACAATCACTATAACCAACACAGACCTAACTGTGCTCCTTGTCCATTTTCACCTTCTCCAGGTTTTCCTCCCAACCATCTATTCTGACAACCATCAAGAAATATGAAGATTTAGCAGATGCTGAAGAAGCACAAGGAATTTGGGAAACACTCATGGAAAAAGGTAAGTATTCTATTTTTTTATTATGCATGGATAAAAGCAAGATCAAACACAACATAGTCATTTAGACTTTTGTACAGAAGGCATCTGATTAAGGCCATGTAGAGAAGCCAAAATTCAGTTATCTAAAGCAAAGATAACCGCTTAAGATTAATTATAAGTTTATAATCCCGTTGACTTCCACACTTCCCTTTATGCACCAATCATGGGACACATTATAAAACAATTAACAGATTTAATAGGCTAAGAACTTTGTAGTGAATATTCATTAAAAGAAATAAATCAGTTTTACAGGGAAAAAAAAGGACAACTGCCAGTCTCTTTGCGTGCTTTTCCTTGTGGTTTTATGTTCAACCCCTCATTTGTAAAAGCACTAATTTAATATTTTTATCTGCAGGATTACAGCCACATCATAAAGACAGTGTATTTACTGTAATTGTTTGATTCTCATATAATTTACACTGGTATAAATCACAAAATACAATTTATTCAGAAGCAAAGATTTGCCTAAAACATTCTATATTTTTACACCATTTTTCATTTAAAAGCAACAATATAGTTAAAATATGATGTACTATTTTAGTGCCAAACAAGGACAGGATTGATGATGATATCCATTAACTCTAAAAAACAGAAGTGGAGTTTTTAAGAGAACCCCAGCACTTAAGCAACCTTAGCTTGTTTCCATGAGCTCTCCTTTTCCATCCTGTGTACATGGGGACGGAACATCATCTCTTCCCACAGTTTCATGCTCCAGTCAGGATGTATCTCAGAGTCTGTGACATTCTTCCTTAGCAAGGATATACTTTCAACTCCGCAGACATCAGGGAGAGGCTTGGACAGTACTTTCTAGCATATTCTTACTAGGGAAAAGCTAGAGAAAGACCATGGCTAGCCAGAATTAAATCAAATATTGTGTGTGCCTGGGGCACTCCATGTGTCTGGGCAAGCAGGATATTCTTGAACCATATGAGAAGTCCTGAGTCTGTGTCGGAAGTAGAGGCCTGTGACCTGCATCCTCAGCCCAAGGAGTGTCTCATAGGGTTGACAAATATGCTGAGGAAAAAATCCAAAACCTTGTGCAATTTTAAATGCTGGAATGTATATGTGTGTGCATATGTATTTAAATCAACCTATATTTTTAGCATGCCATGTAATTTCTTCATTTTAAAATTAAAAATCTACAAAAGTACGAGAGAGAGTATTTTAAAACTGTGTTCTGATTTGCACCTCTGTTATTTCTTTCATTCAGTGATGTACATGCAGGACTGTAATTGAATTCATTATTTGTTTGTTTGTTTGTTTTTGTTTGTTTGTTTGACAGGGTCTTTCCTGTGTAGACCAGGCTGGCCTTGAACTTGCAATCCTAGTGTCTCCCAGCCTTTTAAGTTCTGGGATTATAGGCATATGGCACCATGTCCAACCTCTTATTAGACTTTAGCTACAAACATGAGCCCATTCTCCCTCCCATGTTTACAGGACAGAAGCTAACAGACACTGTGCTGTGGTGGTGTGTCACTCTGGTCTTATTCTTTCTGTGCTCAAAATTGGGCCTTGTGTTGATCACTAACTGGCATGGCTTTGATTTTTGTTTTCTGATTTAGCTTCTTCTCCACTATCTCCTTTTTATAGATACATTTCTACAGTATGTGTTTCATCTTTACAAGCCATTTTGTTCTTTGGGGGATTCAGATGATGCTTCATAAAACTGTTCTCCATCAGATCTTTCTATATTTCAGACTGGAGAAACGTTTCTCCCGATGAACATGGTTCTGTGAGTCCTCTCACCACAGTACCTGGCAACATTCTTGTAAACACCTGTCCTGGCCCTTTAAATGGATAGCCTAAGAGAGCAAAGGAGTGGTGCTTTGGGAAAGAGCTCAGGTCTGGCTTTCAGCCTTAGACCCTCACCCACCACTCCCTCTTTCCCACCCCCCACCCCCACCAAGGGCTAGGCTTAGCTGGGCCCGCCTGTCACTCTTCTGTGCCTTTCATTTCCCTTTCTTTCACAGCCTGCTCTAGGTCCCCCTATCTGGAAGTTCACGTGGCCCTTCTGGCTCAGTGCCTTTTCCTATGTCCCTGGTTTTGGTCAGACCTGCTCCCTCTCCTTTGGAGAATTGAGTAATTTCTCTGTTTCATCTTAAATTCAAGTTCAACTACATTTGAAAGACGTTTCTCACTGAAATTACATGAGACTAACTAGACTAGTCATGGCCTTTTCTGCCATAATCTGAAACAAGGTCAGTATATATTTCTGTTCTGAACATTGTTATATTTGGGGTTGTAATTTTCTAAGGGTTTCTAAGAATTATAGCTGGAGGACAAACCAGTATGACTACCAGAATCCTGGAAAAAAGATACCTCATAGTGTCTCCTAGTTTCTTTTCTGTGGGTATGATAAAAACACTTGGGGGAGGAAAAGCCTTTTCTGATTTGTTTGTTTTGCTTTTGGTTTACAGTTTATCCCTCAGAGAAGCCAAAGCAGGAACCTGAAGACAAGGACTGAAGCAGAAACGGAGGAGGAAGGCTGCTTACTGATTTGCTCCCCACGGCTTGTTCTGCTACCTTTCTTTTGTAGCCTATACCTACGTTCTTAGGGACAGCATTGCCCAGGGTGGTTTGGGACTTCCTGCATCAATTAGCAATTAAGAAAATGTCCTACAGACATGCCCACTTGCCAGACTGATAGAGAAAATTCATCAACGGGGGGGGGGGGGGGGCCCAGGTGTTTCTAGTTTGTGTGGTTGACCAGAAACTAACCAGCACAATGGCAACCACCATCATATAAATAGGACCCCAATGGCTCACATCTATTTCAATGAAGTTTTTTAAAAATGTACAGAGAAAAATTAATCCTTTTTCTCTATGTGAAATATTGGAAAATCTCTTCAAATTTTATTTTCTTGCTGTCTTAGTAATAAGGTATTTGTTCTGTGATGTACTGTAGAATCTTTAATAGTGAAGGTGGAGAGGATGTGCCTGCAAAATTGACCCTCAGTTCAATTTGGGAGTCAGACAGAGGAACTCCTGGCATCTTCACGACAAAGATGAGGACTTGATCTAATTGTTTTCTTGATAATTAGTTGTTCATTTATAAGAGAGATGTCAAGCACAAATTATAATAAAAGAAACATATTCTACTAATTTCAAGCATTCATAAGGAAATTCAGGTTGTCTTTGGAAAGTACTGTCAGTGGGTGAACTCTACAGAATGTTGGCAAGCTTTGTGGGGATCAGAAGTGAAAGAAAAAAGATGAGAGGCAGTCTAGTGTGCAATCTCTACAGCTTAAGAATCTTGCCTTAAACCCAGGACAACTACAGATCAGTTAATTCTAGTTGAGTACCCTCCTTTCAAAATTCCCCTAGCAAAGATGGTTATGTCTATGTCTGGCCAGGCATTTCCAGGGGATCAGAAAACATGATCTATGAGGAGAAATGCCCTGGTCTTCTGGCTGCTCTTGTGCCTAAGTTGTGCAGTGGAAAGACACTTGTGATATTTTTACATTACATTTTGCAATGATTTTTGGCTATTGATCTCATATAAGAAATCAAGAAGCCCAGTCTGTGTGCTCTGAAATCTCCTGTACTGGACCCTCCCAAATCCCACATCCATATATTTGAAGCCGGTATTAAAAATTCTTACCTGGGTGTCTAGAAGGGCAAACACCATACATGCTGAATATATGGTTTTTTAAAGCCGGAAGGATGTTAGTGATTATGTAGACTATTTACCATTGAGACAACTGAGGCCCAAGGAGCTAAAATGATTTATTCTATGTCATAAGAGTGAGTTAGTCACATTCAAAAACCAAGTGTTCAAAGCTTGTTCCACTGAGTCCTACTGCCCAACATGTTTTTCCTGTAAAGATTCACTTCTGAAATAAAATCCTTCCAGGAGCTGACATTTTAAGGGATATGAAAACATTTAGATAATAAAAGGCTACTAAAGCTCTCATTAATATGGCCTTATTTATACAGAACAATGGCATTTGAGGAAAAAGCCCTTCCCTACAGTGCTTTGTCATAGCTTTGCTAGAACATTACATGTGTAGGATAATCTGGCTATGTGTTTATCTCTTCTTTAATGCTAGCTCACTGGGGACTGAACTCATGGCACAAATAGATCAACAGTAAAGAATCATGTGTGGATTCTTTAAATGACTGAATGGACTTCTGCCTGTGTGAAAACATGGAAAGTTTGAGAAAGAAAGTTGCATGCAGAAATGGTGAGAAATGGGGAAAAATATTGTGAGAAATAGTAATATCAGGACAGGATTCCTGTAAGTTTGACAAATGAGCAAGGAATGGAGTGTGGGATTATAGAGGGTCTTACATGACCATGCAGAATTCTGTGACCTGCACATTCAACAAGGCAGGAAAGTTGAATTTGGTATGGATTTCCTTTTAATACTGCCCCCAAATCTCTCACTAATGTTTATTGTCCATGTTTTCCCAGTATGTATCAACATGCTAGCCAGAAAGCATAAGTGTTCAATTTTGGTTTTTAAATGTAAATAGAGCAGAGGCCATGTAGGAACTAAAGTCATCATAGATTTCAAAGGAACAGAAGGCCAGTGGGGTATGACTGATAAATACCCATGGTAGTGAGTCACAGCCACAGCAACAGAGAGAGAGGTCTCAGTGGAGGCCACAACCATGTTTCTCACCCTTCTCCTTAGAGTCAGGGGTGGAGAGAGTAAAGGTACAATGACAATGGGTCATTGAACTGCTGGGTTTTTGATCCTTCTAACCATGCTCCACAAAAGAAACACACATTGTACATATCAACTTTAGATTTTAGTCTAAATTGAAGAAAAATCTGAGGAATCAGAGTGAGATTTGTTGCTGTAGAAAGTGTTCTCTGCTTGCAGCTCTGTTGGAATTACCAAGGACCACCTATGGCTGATTCCTGTCCTCTTGCTTAGAGCGTGTGATACCCCAACCTTCGTTTCCAAGGCAGAGGCCACGAATAGCAGGACAGAACAGAGAACCATCACAAAACAAAACCACCTACAGAATCAATATTTCAGTGTTACTGAAGATGTGGGGAAAAGATCATGAGCATGAAAGAGTCTGACCAAGTCAAGGAAGTCCTGTGGCATTATGACCAACCAAGATAATATAAGGAAGGAGAGAGAATTTGCCTGTCTTAGTATTCTATGACAGATTCGGTAGATCTTGCATAATATAAGGACAACTTGCCTTGAGGAAGGGGTAAAATAGCAGCTTTGGGGCACTAAAATTAGCCGTCACTGTTAAACATCAAGAGAAAGTAAGGATGAAAAGTTAGAAGAATTTCTTTACAACCTAGTTCAAAAGTAGTTATAAAAAAACTTGCCAAAAAAGAAAAGGCAAAGAGAATCAATTAAACAGGGTCCACTAGTAGTTATAGAAAACAGGAGGGGGGTTATAGGATAGTAGTTGCAGAAAAAAATTGCAAAAGCTTATAAAAATACAGTTATAGATTGAAAAGACCCAAAGAAACAATTATAAAATAGCCTGCATAAAATATTATTAATGTAATTTCAAAATATTATGTATCAAATATTGTTACTTACTCAGCAGATGTTGACATTTACTTAACTAATGGGTTGCCTCTCCTTTTTACTCAAAGGATATGATTTTATTAGCTTTCTGATGGGGGGCATATCACAAGAGAAGGCCAGTACTCTCCCAACCACAAGAAATGAATCATATTCCTTCTACTTGTACAGTGATTCAGTGCAGAGCAAAGATGCTTGTTAGCCATGACCAGTGAATGAAGGTGAAGTGGTTGGAGGAATGAGGTTTTGTAGGAAAGAATTCCAGAGAGGGGAGGGAGAAAAAATGGGAGAAAATTGGTTTTTATGGTGAATGTGATTTTAATAAGTGAAAAAAAGTAATTTTACGTCAATCTCTGGTGCTTTTACTTTCTAAAACTGATCTGGATAACATTTTTTTCTGAAATTGGGTATATTTTTATTCTACTCCTCACCTGCTTCTCACAGTTAATGTAAGACCCATTTTTACCCACTTAGCCTGGCCTGACACTGTCATTTGTCATCCCCACCCTCCCCCTATGTGATAACTGTGCTTACAGCTCTTAGAACTCATGGGACTGTCACATTAGGGGTCAGAAATTCAACTCTGAGAGAACGTCAGAGAGCTCAAGTAATGGGGGTTGTAGCAATAATCCTTAGGTGGCCACTCTCTAATCTTTGCTAGCAGAGGCTTTAAAGACTGCTGAGAGAGTTAATTATACATATTGAATTAGCCAAATCTATTGTGGGTGAGAGAGCTGGACAGAGCCCTGGGAATAAACATCCACTCAGCATTCCTTCCCACATGCAAGGAGACACATATCAGACCTTCTCAGACTGCACATATTCATCCTGCAATTAATGAAGGTCAGAGAGTTCAGCTTCAGTGTAAGTGATAATATAAAACATTAGGCAAAATCAAAATTCAATGAATTTTCTTTATAATACCTAGTCTGGTAAATGACAGAAACGTTTCTTAAGATCTGAAATACCATTAACTATAAAGTTGTGCACACATGAATACATGCAGAAATATAAAATATGAACATGCATAATGATGGATTCATATATATAATTTGTGTATATTTTGAGTTAATCCATAAGTGCATGTATATTTATATATACATATATATGTATGTATATATATATTACATATGCTTTTAATGTATATGTCTGTGTGGTATAGTGTTGCACCAAATTCCCCTCCCCTTCCACGAGTGCATACCCTCTGAGGACCCAGGGCTGAGAAAACTGATAGAATACCTTCTATTTGGGTTTTGCATAGTTTATGACATCTGGGAGAGGATGACTTACAAAGTCCCAAGGCCCATTTTTTACATTTTGCCTAAACTTTGAGATCCACGTCACCAACACTGCTTGGTCTGTATGCCTTTTCCCAGTGGTTCATGGCTCTGTTCCCTGTGTCCCAAAATGGTGACTGTCCCTCCCCTTTTTCCCAGTGTGCTCAGCATTTCTCAGCATCTCTCAGTGTAGATCTCTAGACCTACCCCCATTCAGTTCTAGCTTTTTGGAGGACACAGATCCAACACTTCACCCCTTCCTCGGGCTCTCATAATGTTCCTGCCAGTCTTTCACAAGGTTCCCTGAGCCTTGGAGGGGATGGCAGATGCAGGATGATCTCTCTCTTGTATGGGCGAGACGTTGGGCTCTTGGGCTTCCGCATCATTTGTCTTCAAGATGTGGCTGCTAATACATCTCAGTGGTGTCTCCCTTACTATAAAGACAAATGGAAGGAAGTAGACACATTTAAACAAACATGGTTGCAAACACAAATGCCTAGAAGATATCCCAGCAGGTGTAGCATACTCATCTAGCAGTGTACTTGCAGCAGCTTCCCCGCTGGGGCCTATAGCCTTTTCTGGCACAGGGCCTTGGCTTGGTCTACAGCACCAGATGTGTGTTCCGCCCCTATGAGGGAGCCTTATCCAATTAGAAATTTGTCAGTTGTACGTATGTTAGTCGAACCATTATTCTACCAGGAGGCATTGCTTGGCATATCAATTGTGTGCAGCATGCCGGGTCCATCGTCAAGCAGAGTCATAGGGGAACCTTTTTGCCCAACCATTTGCACAACACCTTCTGGCACTATGAAAGCCATCCACCCAGTGGCATGGAGTTTTCAGCTTAGTCTCAGCTCTGTCTCTCCTTCTCCCACACTCACATCATGCAGTGTCTTCAGCAACGTGGCCTTAACAACATTTTCTAGTGTACAACTGACATTAGTGGCAATAGCCTTGGTTAATTTGAAGACCTTTAGGACCTCTCTGGCCAAAAGCTCATAAGAGGGCAGCCCACCCTTGGTACTGTAAAATTTTCTTAACAGTTGTACAGTTTTGGGAGCCTTTGTTTTTTTTTTTTTTATACAGGATCAGGTGTTGTAGGCTTTTCCCAATCCTCCTAGTAGGTATCACTTGTGTCTTACCCAACCATAAAGCTCCCAAGAACTTTACAGCTATAGCTGGCCTTTGTTTCTTCAGGTCTACTTGATATCTTTCAAATGGATTTCACATCTGTAAAACACAAAAATATTAACACCATATATTAAATCAATCATAGACAAGGTCTAACACAGTATGGAGAGGTTCCATCCATTTGTATTGTTTTCTTCATAGATCTCTGCTGGCTACCATAGTATAGGTAAGAGGCATTAACTTGGTTAGTTCTTTGCTATTTTTATTTATCCCTTTGGAATCATTCTTCATTCTGGGGATTGTGCATGGAGTCTCTTTGTATCATTTTATCCTTGATACATTTACAGGTGCTGGCTCAAGTTGTCTGACCCTGCACTGGGCTAAGGAGGCAGAAGGTCCCTCTTGTCCCTGCTGCATCTGTTGGTTCTGAGTCAGGCAGGCCCTGGGTCTTCCTCCTGGCTGTAGCCCTGTCTTCTTTCTCTCCATTGACTACACCTGGCCTCTGGGGGAGGCCCTAGTGGGAAAAACTGCCTCCACCCCTACTATAGCCTTTCTCAGGAAAGAAATGCACCTTATTTAATCTTTGGGGATCCTTAACCACCCCTGGGACAGCTTTTATCCTCTGAATGCCTTTTGTGAACTGTTCTTCAGTATTTAAAGCCTTCCAGAAACTCCTTAGTATTAAATTTGGTTTTCTATCAATTTTTTTCTTTAGGTACTTTGGCGCTCAACATAACTCTTGCCACATTTGTCTTTGAGTAACCCAAATGGACCTCTTTTTTTGTCTTGCCTTTTTTTATATATCTTGTAAATTGTTCTATTATTCTACAAACATGATTTGCATGCTGGTTTGAGTCACTTAGATCTGCCAAAGTCTCACTCACTTTACAAAGATCTTGTCCCATTAAGGAACTTAGCAAAACCATTAAAGTTCCATACCATTTTCGAGGTCCCAGTTGAATTAAGCTTTTCTTTACATCTTTGATGAACACAGCCCTATGTGGCCCTAACTGGGCATCATATATATTGCCTTCCTTATACCTGGATCTCTCATTAATGGTTTCCCTCTTCTATGGTCCTCCAGTCCCTGCCAATCATGGGAATCTCCATTGGTGATGACCATGTATCTTTAATGCCTTGCACAAGCCATTCCATTAGGGACTGCTCCTCCCTCTATTGGCCTAGGTTAAACAGCTTATGTCTCAAGGATGGTTGGGTGGTTATATAACCCAGTTGTGATGCTTCTGAAGGATTTAAACTAACATTATTTGTTCTCATGTCCCATACTGTCATGAGACATGTGGTGAGGGGCTCTTTAATTGCTTGTTTGAAAGTCTTTCCCAGTCCCAACAGATCAAGTGTATTTTCTCCTAGATACAGTATTGTTAACTTTGTTTTCTTTCTGTATAAAAGGTTGAATCTGAGGGACACCTTTAGCTACTTTCATTTCTAAGTCGTTTCTTTTCTCATTACTATGTGACTTTTCCCCTGAGTCCTTTGACTACTGGTCCCCTAACCTTAAACAAGTTAAAATCTCTTTTTTTCCCCCTCTCTCTCTCAAGCTCTGAGACTGAGACTGAATTTGTCAGTAACTCCTTAATCTTTTCAGCTTCCATTGGGGCTGTTGCCTTTGCAGTGGAAAAAAACTTTAATTATGCAAAATGGCCAGGCCATCTCTCTGGCTTCCCCTTTTACATCCAAGGCTTGTAAAATGTTTTCTAGGCTCTCCACAATCTTTAATTTTTAGACACACATGGCGGCAGCCTCCATCTCTCAAGCAACTGGGCTATTCTACAACATTTACAGGATGGTAGTAACCCGGGAATTTTCTCCATTGAATCTGTCCCTGTCTGGGAAGGTGGTCTCATTTTAGTTACAAATTCTGTTACCCATTTCTTCACCTATACAACTGATGCTAACCTCATTAAGTTTATGTGAGCTGGCCACACTCTCCCCTGGGTTCCTGCCAGCTTCTCCTGAATGGAAGGCATTACCTCACAGGACACCTCGTGGTGTCCATCTCCACCCTTCTGGATTTGGGAATCTGAACCTGACTCCCTTTTGATCAGCTCACTGGACACTGCTGGAACCATGATGCTTTCCAAGGCCCACAACCCCATTGTTTTTCCCGAACTCCTGAGGTTTTATTATCCAACCACACTATGTGGATTGTTGTGCCAAATTCCCCTCCCCTTCCTTGGGAAATGCAAGCACCCTCTGAGGTCCCAGGCCTGACAAAACTGACAGAATACCTTTTATTTGGGCATAGTTTATGACATCTGGGAGGAGGTGACTTACAAAGTCCCATGGCCTATCTTTTACATTTTGACTAAGCTTTGAGATCTGTGCCACCAACACCGCTTGGTCTGCATACCTTCTCCCCCAAAGTTTGTGGCTCCCTTCCCTGTGTCCCAAAATGGCGACTGCCCCTGCCCTTTTCCCCAGTGTGCTCAGCGTTTCTCAACGTCTCTCAGCATCTCTCAGCCTCAGTCTCTAGACCTGCCCCTGTTCAGTTCTAGCTTTTTGGAGAATGCCTACCAAACACATAGAGAAACAGAAATAGAGAAATAGGAGGTAAGGAGAGGCAATCTTAACAAATAACCACTAGTTGGGTGACTGGGGGCAAATTACTCCTAGATAATAAATTTCTAGTATGGTCTGAAGGTCTTTGGTCTTCTGAATTCATATGTTAAAATCTAATTCTCAATGCAATAGTATTAGGAAATGGGAAATTCAGGAGACCATGACGTCAGGAGGTGTGAGCCTTAGAGAACTGGATTAGCATCCTTCTAGAAGAGCGAGAGGGAAGGTGTACTTCCTTTTGGGCAGGATAGGATTCAGGGAAAAGAGAAGGATCCCACCCTTAGAGCAGAGACCAGACTAACACAAAAACAAAACAAGTGTGATGAAAATGAAAAGATTAGCTTTAGATTGAGGTTTTTTATTTATTTTTTGTTTTGTTTTGTTTTGTTTTTGAGACAGTGTCTCCCTGTAGCACTGGCTGGCCTAGAGCTCTGTATGTACCACCAGTCTGCATATAGTCTCTCTTTCTCTGAGAGAGTCTTCTCTCTCAGAGATCCACTTGCCTCACCTCTACCTCTGGCTGGAATTAAAGGTGTGCACTACCACACCCAGCTAGTTTAAGGGATTTTTAAATAATATTTTTATTGGTTCTTTGAGAATTTCATTCAATGTATTTTATCATATTCAACTCCACTCCAAGACTTTTCTCAGATCTATCCCCACTTTTCTTCCTCCCACAACTTTATGTTGTTTAATTTTTAAAGCCTATTAAGTCCAAATAGTGTTCCCCAAATACTCTTGCATCTGAGTGTGGGGATGGCTTCTGTAAACAGGCATAATCAAATGGACATAATCTGAACTAATGACTTTTAATTAGCTGCAGCAAAATCATGTGCTCATCTTGTAACATGGGCACCTGATTTCGTTTCCCTGACAACTTCAATTAGTTACTTCATCTACAAAGATAATAAATGAACAAATGTGGGTGTGCTTGAGAATTGACATATCAAAAACCCTGAAAGGCAGCACACCCATCTCCATTGCACATAGTAGAGATTGGGAAGGACATGTCACCTTAGGTCTACAAGGTATTCTGGAACTAGGGACGAAAAGGCCAGATGATCTGTTAAGATTAGGGTGGAACCAAGCTTGTACTTCCCCAACTGAAGCTGGAGAAACCATTTTGAAAAAAATTATGTGTGGGGCCAGCTTGGGAAACAGTTCTAGGGGCAGAGTTCCAACAAGAGAGTTCCATCATCACAGTTCCAGGAGGCAGACAGTTCCAAGAGATTTCTAGAGGAACAAGTATCCAAGTTCAGGATCACTCTTAAAAACTAAATTTAAGAGTTAGGCTTTTGGGGGCTGGAGAGATAGCTCAATGGATAAGAGCACTGGTTGCTCTTGCAGAGGACCCAGGTTTGATTCCTACCACCTACATGGTAGCTAACAACTGTTTATAACTCCAGTTCCAGGAGAATTCAACATCCTCTTCTGACCTCCATGGGCATTGTACTACATGGGTGCACTTACATGCATATAGGCAATACACTCATACACATAAAAGAAATAAAATATTTTAAAAAGAGTTGGGCTTTTTTGTTATTGTTCACATAATTATAATGTTGATGTAGTCACACCATATGAAGGTTCATCCCCTGGATCCAGAGTCACATCCTTAAAGAAAACTGACTCTCCCTTTCCCAGCAATTATCCAATTGCCAATAGCTCCCCAGTTAAGGCTGGGGCTTTTGCCAACCTCCCAACTTCATACTGGGATTTGTCTGGCTTAGACTTACACAGATCTTTGTGCATGCTGTCACAAGCATTGTGGGTTCATATATGCAACTGCCTTCCTATATCCAGAAAACACTTTCACCTTCCTATATCCAGAAAACACTTTTCATCCACCACCTCTGGCTCTTACAAACTTCCTATTCCCTCTTCTGTGAAACTCCCGAGCCTTTGAGGAAGGGGTGTGATATAAATGTCCCATTTATGGCTGAGTATTCTGTCATGTCTTATTTTTCTCCACCTTGACCTGTTGTGGGTCACTGTGGTAATTTCCATCTGCTGGAAAAAAGCTTCTCTGATGAGAGCTGCTTTGGGGGCATATACCCAAAGGACTTTATATCTTACTACAGAGACACCTGTTCATTCACATCCATGCTTCTCTATTCACAAAAAAACAAGAAATAGAAACAGCTAATGTTCTATTAATATCCATCAACTAATGAATGGATAATGAAAATATGGTATATTCAGACAATGGACTATTATCCCACTGTTAAAAAAATGAAGTAATGAAATTCTCAGGTAAATGGGTAGAGCTGGAAACAATTACCCCCAGTGAGGTAAACCAGACCCAGAAAGACAAATGCTTCATGTTCTTCCTCATATGTAGATGCTAACTTTGAATCTCTAGATGTGTATGTTTCATTTGGAAAATCCATAGATGTGATTTTCATGGAAAAGGACATGGAATGCAGTGACATAAAGAATTATTTTAATTTTTATTATGACTTTCATTTTTATCTATTTTTTTCAATGATCCAAAGCCATCTGTGTAACTAGAAAACCTGTGTTTTGTGAAATAAGAATAAAAACCTAGTGCCTGGGCTGGAGCTGTGGCTCAGTGGTTAAGAGCACCAGTTGTTCTTGCAGAGAACTGGAGAGTTAATTCTCAATACCCACATGGCAACTAACAATCATCTGTAACACCAGTTCCAGGGTACGAACACCCTCCTCTGTCCTCTGTGGGCACTGCATGGCACAGGTGCATTTACCTACACGTAGTCTAAACCCTCATACTTATAAAAATTTTAATTAACTAAAAAAACAAGTCTCCGCCTGAAGTATTATGTTTGCTTTCTTCTTTATCTCATCACTTCTAATATGAAATATTTTAAGTAGAATACAATGTGAAATATCTCCTTATTTTAAAACATATATAAACATGCAGTTTGGAATAGTTATTGTCATTGTTTTAGCAACTGAACAATCTATTATTTTACTCATCTTTTTTGAAATGGCTCAGAAATCAAATGAACTTTTCTGACTAGATTCAGATTTAGACACAGGTGATGATAGCTTTATGTAAGCTCCGGATCTACAGCAAGTCTTAAAGTGTGTTCTACCAACTAGCAATTTTCCCAATCAGCTTTTTATTTCACTTTGCCACCACTCTTTGAAGCCCCAATCATGGAGGTGCACTGCAGAAAGAACTGTGTTCTGTTTGAGCTCAGTGGGTAATGAATGTTCGAGGACTGAATGTGCTTTTGACTCTCAGTATCACAGTGTGCTTTCCTGTTTTGCAGTCATTTTCTCCAATTCAATGCAAATTCTTGTAATTTTCTTTAGAAATAAATGCTGTTAAATGTCCCATTTCTCTCCCATATGTCAGAAATATTACACTCCACCATATGCTGTATTTTTGTCATTTAAAAAAAATCTACATTCTGAGTCATAGATTGACCTCCAAATAGCCAGTTGTCAGCTAGGAAATAGACTTACAGCATACAGCTGATGAACTAGAAATGACAAGCAGACTTATCCACAGGACAGGCAATATTGACTTCAATTTCTGCTGTAATGCCTGGCTGTTTTAGTTTTACATCTAAATCAATGTTATAAATTATAATGAAAAGATCAAATGAAAACTGGTATCATGATCACTTCCTAATTTTTTTATTTTGACTTGTTTATGATGGTATTTCAGACTTCATACTGGGAGGTCGAAAAATGCAACTTTCTTGGTAAAAGATTACATTGGTTACTTTTCTTGATACTGTGACAAATTACCTGACAAAAGCAACTTAAAGAAGAAAAAGCATGTTTTGACCCACATTTTGAGAGCACAGTCTATCATGGAGGTGGCCAGACCACCAGGCAGGTGGTCGGTCACATTGTGTCTGCAGTCAGGAAGCAGAGAGAGATGAAGGCTGATGCTCCGTTTACTGTTTCATTTTTAAAAATATTTTATTTATTTTTTTATGTGTATGAGTGTGTTGCCTGCAAGTATGTGAGTGCACCCATGTTGTGCAATGCCACAGAGATCAGAGGAGGACTTTGGATTCCCCTGTTACTGTTTCATTTTTATGTAGTCTGGAATTCCATACATGGGATGGTGCTGCCCTTATCTAGGATGGGGCTTCCCACTTCAATTAAGCAAGTATAGAAAATCTCCCACAGACTTGCCCAAAGGTTCAGCTCCTATGTGATTTTAGATGCTATAAAGTTGGCAAACAATGTTAATCATCACAAGGACTATCTCTGCTACTGCTGCTCTGGCAGAGGACCCAAGTTTGGTTCCCAGCACCACCTACAGGTGGCTCACAATCACCTGTAACTCCAGGTCTAGGTGTCCACCAACCTCTTCTGGTCTCTGCAGGCATGTATGTGCACACACACATACACACACACACACACTAAACAAAATAAACTGTGTGAAAAATTACATAGTGATTACTGGAGGTCATTGAAAAACGCCTTGAGATTTTTTGGGTGAGAGGGGGCAGAGTATATGAACATATGTTAGTCTGGGAGTTAATTGAGTTAATAGTAAAGAAAATCAAGGAAGAACAGACTAAGAACCCAATCACAAGTTAGAAATAATTACAGTTATTTGAATTTTTTCTTTATCTTCACAAAAATGAAGATAATGAAGCATTTCCTACCTCTAGAGAAGATCACATGCATTCATATACACAATACACACAAGCCCAGGACTGGAATATTTGAGGTACTTGATCTTTCTGTGACAACACTAACTGTACATACGATGTTCAGGAAGAGTACTCTAGTAAAACCTTCTACGCAATAAGATCGGGGCTGGAGAGATGGCTCAGCATTTAAGAGCACTGACTGCTCTTGCAGAGGACCTAGTTCAGTTCCCAGAACCCACACAGCAGCTCACAACTGTCTGAACTCCAGTTTCAGGGGCTCTGGTGTCCTCTTCTGGCCTCCCTGAACACTGCACACATGAAGTTCACAAACATATATGTAGGCAAATTCTCACACACGTGCTATAAAATAAAGAAATCTGTTTTTAAAAAAGATAAAAAAGAATGTTCATACTGCTCACTTCGAAAAGCAAGAAGGTGAATAAATTAAGGGACATTTCTGGTTTAATTGGTGTTTAGGTGTCTCTGAGAATCTATACCACATGTGTGCAGGTGCCTGCCAAGGTCAAAAGGGCACAGGTCCCATGACCTAGAGTTACAGGTGGTTTCAAGCTGCCCAGTGTGAGTACTGGGAAATGCCTGGAACCATTCCATTATGTGATATGACAGAAATCTACTGTGCTCTAATCACAGTTAAGGATTATTTATTAAGTAGCAACATGAGGAGTAAAATCCAGTCAAAATAATTAACAGGACAAGAATAGAAGACTATTGTAGACACATGAATTCGATAGATGCTGCTCGATTTATGATGGGAAATATTCCAAAATACCCATCATACAAGAGTTGAAAACACCGTAAAACAGATTGAATATGCCTAAATCACATAAGCACCCTAGACTGCCAACACCCACACTGTAGAGTGTGAGCTGTCTCTCCCATGATCACATGCCCAAGTGAGAGATGTAGCTCACTGCATCGGTCCAGCACTGCAAAAGTATTCCATATTGTATAACTCTATCTGCTGGCCTGGGAAGTGATTCAAGTTTAAAAACCCAAAGTATGTCCTCTATTGAATATGACTTCTGTGGGTGTTTTGTTTTTATTTTATGTGTATGAGTGTATTGCCTGCATGTATGTAAGTGCACCACATGTGCGCAATGCTTATGGAGATCAGAAAATAACATTGGATCCCCTGGAAATGGAGTTGCATATGGTTATTAGCTGCCATGTACATGGTGGAATCCAAACCCGGGTCCTATAGAAAAGCAGCCAGTGCTCTTAACCACTGAGCCATCTCTCCCGCCCCTGAATATCACTTTTGTGCCATCATACAGTCAGAATTGTAAGTCAGAACAAGTATAAGTTGGGAACTATCTGTATTTTATTCATAGAATTTATATTAATGACAAGCTACTAAATAACATGGGCAAAGGTAACACATGCAGTTCTCATTCTCAGAAATTGCTTATGGAATGCTGCGAATGCAGGATATTTATTTAGTGTGAAGAATCAGTATTGCCATTAGGAACAGAGAGGAAGAACACCATGAATTGCTTCATAAATGTATAAACTTCAAGCAAAAGCAACTATATGAACTCTACAGCTCCTTCTACAGCTCCCCCAAAACTTTACAGCTCCTTCTTTTCTTATCACTAGCAATTCTTCAGTAAATACAGCTCACCCTTGGAAAAATATGCAGTGTCAGCTACCTGTTTCTTAAACTGCAGAACAGTTGAAAAGAATCTTAAAATTCAATGGTGACATCAATCATCCAACTTGCACTTTTGTTGACAGTATTTTAGCCTACATAGCTTATTACAGTAAATGATATAATTACAAAGGGATTAAAATAATAGTTATACATTCAGAACTGGGTAATGGTGTTCAAACTGGAAGGTAGTAACAGCACTACTGGCTCCTGACGAAGATAGGTCAAAGTCTATGCTGATCACTAGACACAAGTTTCTTGGAGAATTTTTTCCCCTACACGATGCGTTAAAGTACTTAGAACACATTGTGTGTCTCTGATATCAGCGGCAAACGAAATCTTAATGTTAAGCAACTTTTCCAGATACATATGGTATAATTCTTCAAGCTCTGATACATTGTGTGTGTTTAAATTACATTCATCTTTATTAAAATCTATCTAATTATGCATTCTATGCTTTTGGGGGGGAGGTTATTGATTTTTTTTTTGTATTTCATACAGAACATTTCAAACAATCTTAATCATCTTTATAACCCCATCCCCAATAGCACCCTCTCAAACACCCCCCCAACCCCACTGGAGCCCATATACTCTGTCATCCCTGCTACTGCCCACTGTGTTGTCAGTGCCCCCAGCCATTCCCCAGTGCAAGTCCATCCACGGACTAGTCAGCCTATCTAGAGTCCTTTGTTTTAGGAAGATCAGCTCTTCTTCATCGAGCAGCAATCGGTTGCCAACATTCCTTTAGATAAAATTGGGGACTGCTGTTCATTTTCCCAGTTCTATGCTTGGTTACTGTCTGCCTGAGTTTGCATGGGATTTGTGTATGCTGACACCTATGCCATAGACTCATATAAGCAATTTCCCACAGCTTATAGGACTGTTTCCATATAGTCATGCACATCATCCCTGGCTCTTACAATCTTTCTGCCTCCTCTTCTGTAATGGTTCCTGAGCTTTGAGTGGGTGAAGTTTATAAAAAGGGGCCCTGTCCAAGGACAATTATTTAGCAGACTCTTGATCTCTACACTTTGGCCATTTGTGACCTTTTGTGTTCCTGGCCCTCCGCTGCATGAGGGAGCTTCATTATTGAGAACTGATTCCTTAGTGTCCTCTCCTGCATCCCTGTTCTATGTTCCATGAGCCTTAGGTGCAGAGGTTGCATTGCAGATGTGTCCCTTAGGCCTGGAAAATTCACAGACAGTGTCCATGTGTGACCAGTTATGGTACTTGGCATTAGTCTCTGACTGCTGCAAAATGAGCTTTTTTGGTGAGTGGTGGCTGGGATATTTGTCTGAAATATATAAGGCTACATATTTTGCACATGGTAAGAAATCACATTAGTCTAGAGTGAGAGTTTGGGGGTTTTCTCTAATATCTATGGCCACTCCAGCCATGTGTATTAGGTTGTGTTACAGTACCACACTTAAGTTTCTTCCCTTTGAGTGGGCTTTTAGCCAAATTAGGTAGCTATTGATTGCCCTCAAGATAAAAGTGCCACTACTGCACCAATGACGCATACTGTGCTGGCCATTGATGTGGTTATTTGGTCTTGAAGCTAGTGCTGAATCATCCATTGATGTTTTCCCTTGAAACTTTTAGAGCGTTCTCCAAAGCTATGAGAGCTTGCCTTCAAGAGACATGGCTTCCAGGTCAGTTGCAGTTCTATTTCTCTGAATCCTGTGTCCTGTGTATGTTCTGTCTTCAGCAGTAGGGTCTTTCCTTCAAGTTCTGGGAGAACATCAAGGGTTGTGGCAATAGCCTGAGTAATTTTGGGAGTCTCTTGGACCACCCTGGCCAATAACTCAAGGGAAGGTATTTCCTGTCTAGAACTGTTTCTTGTTGTGTAGCCTTTAGATATACACATGGAATCATGTAGAGATAATGTATGTATAATTTGCCAGTATATTTTGGACTAATATGGTTCCCTTTGGTTTTTAAAACTAGCTAGGTATTATTTATCGTTCTCACTGTCTAACACTTCTGCCATGGTTTCCCCATTTAAAGTATCCCATTTTCCCCATTTATCCCTTGATAATACCCTTCTCCTATGGTCTCACCTCTCTTGAGCTCCTTCTTTCTCTTTATCCCCAAGGTTCCTTGTATAAGCCTCCCTCCCCCTACCATTTAAATAACCCCATTTTATCCATATCTCCCGTGGGAACACCTGTTTCCTACTGTTCTTCTCTCTCAGGTTCTTTCTTTACTTCCCCAGTTGTTTTTCATTATTGTGGTTCCTGTAGTTAGGTCTGAATGCATACTCACTTATAAGGATTTGGTGCTAGGATCCACATATGAGGGAGAACATATGTCATTTGTTTCTCTGAGTCTGTTTTACTTCACTTAGTATAACAGCTCTAGTTCTATCCATTAACCTGCAAATTTCATGATTTCATCTTTCTTTACTGCTGAGTAGAACTCCATCATACAAATGTACCACATTTTCATTATCCATTTGACACTTGAGGGATATGTAGGATGCTTCCATCTCTTAGCTATTGTGAAAAGAGCAACAGCAAACATGGATGTAGAAGGGCCTCTGGAATAGGATGAGTTCTTTGGGTATATGCCAAGGAGCAGTATAACTGGGTCAAATGGTAGGTTCATTTTAGTTTTCTAAGGGTTCTTCACACTGCTTTCCACTGTGGTTGAACAAGTTTGCAATCCCACCAGCAGTGGGTGAGCGTTCACTCTCTCCACGTACAAAAAATGGCTTTTGCTAGAATGGTCATTTTCACAGTATTAATTCTTCCAATCCATGAGAATGGGAGGTCCTTCCATCTTCTGGTGTTTTCCTCAATCTCTTTCTTTAAGGATTTAAATTTTTCATTGTAGAGCTCTTTAATGTCTTTGGTCAGGTTTATTCCAAGATTTTTTTTTTTTTTGCAGCTATTAGAAAGCGAGTGTTTCCATGTACTTTTTCTCTGGTCGCTTGCTATTGGTATATAGAAAGCCTACAGAATTTGTAGATTAATTTTGTAACCTGCCACTTTACTGATAGTGGTAATTATTTCCAGGAGTTTTCTGGTGGAATTTTTGGCATCTCTTAGGTGTAATATCATATCATCTGCAAAAATGGATAATTTGACTTCTTTTCTAATTATTACTCTTTAATTTCCTTCTCTTGTTTTATTGCTTTTGCAAGAGTTTTAAGCACTATGTTAAAAAATGCAGAGGTAGTAGACAGCCTTTGGACCCTGATTTTAATGGGAATGCTTCCAGGTTTCTCCATTTAGAATGATGTTGGCTGTGGGTTTGTTATATATGGCTTTAATTATGTTGAAGTATGTTACTTCCAGTCCAATTCCCTTTTGGACTTTGAACATAAACACATGTTGAATTTTGTCAAAGGCCTTCTCTGCATCTGCTAGATTACCATGTGGTTCTTGTCTTTGAGCCCATTTATATGATACATGATGTTCAGTGACTTGCATATATTGAACCATCCCTGCATCTCTGGAATAAAGCCGACTTGATCATGGTGGATGATCTTATTTATGTGTGTCTGTATGCAGTTTGCAAGTATTTTGTTGAGAAGTTTTGTATCTATGTTCATTAAGTATCTTTTTTAAGTGTGTCTTTACCCTGTTTGAGTATTACTGTGATGCTGATTTCATAGAAGGAATTTGGGAATTATCCCTCTGTTTCCATCATTTTGAATAATTTAAGTAGTATTGGTTGTTGGTCTTCTTTAAATGTCTGGTAGAATTCTGCTATAAATCCATCTGGGCCTGGGCTTTTTTTTAGTTAATTAATC
>NW_008352391.1:2873295-2904371 GCF_000622305.1 Nannospalax galili
CTCTTCTTGGTTTGGTTTTGCTGATTCCCAAGCTTTTAGATACCTCACCCATTTCTTTAGATTTTCAAATTTAGGAGCGTATAGGTTTTTAAGTAGTCCCTTATAATGTTCTGGATCTTTTTGGTGTCTGTTGTGATGTTTCCCCTTTCATCTCTGATTTTGTTGATTTGGAGATTGTTTTCTTTTTTCTATTTCATTAATTTCTGCTCTGATTTTTGTTATTTCTTCTTGTCTGATGGGTTTGGGCTTCATTTGTTATTGCTTTTCAAGTGTCTTGATTTGCAATGTTAAGTCATTTATTTGTGTTCTTTCTGATTTTTTTAATGTAGGCACTTAGAGCTATGAACTTCCCTCTAATGAGTGCTTTCAACATGTCCCAGAGGTTTTGTTGTGTTGTACTGTCCCTTTCATTTAGTTCCAGAAATCCTTTTATTTCTTTCTTAATGTCTCCTTTGAATCATTCATCATTCAGGAGTGTGTTTTTTAATCTCCATGTGTTCATGTAGTTATTAGGGCTTCTTCCAGTGTTGATTTTAAGCTTTATTGCATTGTGATCTGATAGAATGCATGGAATTATTTCAACATTTTTGTATTGCTGAGGCTTGTTTTGTGCCCCTGTATGTGGTTGATTTGGGAGAAACTTCCATGGGGTGCTGAATAGAAAGTATATTCTTTGGTGCTTGGGTAGAATATTCGGTAGATGTCTGTTAGGACCATTTGATGAAGAGTATTGTTTAATTCAGATGTATGTTAACTCTCTGTCCTGTTCACCTATCTAATGGAGATAATAGGGTATTGAAGTCCCCTAATATTATTGAGTTGGGGTTAATCTGGGTCTTAAAGTCCTGTAGTACTGTTTTTATGAATGTGGGTGCAGTGGAATTTGATGAATATATGTTCATGATTCTAATATCTTCTTGATCAATAATTGTTCCTTCGATTAGAATGAAGTGGCCCTCTTTATCTCTTCTAATTAGTTTTAGTTTGAAGTCTGTTTTGTCATATATTAGAATTGCAACTCCTGCTTTTTCCTTAGCACCATTCACTTGGAATATTTTTTCTATCCTTTCACTTTAAGATAGTGTCTGTCCTTGAAAATGAGATGGGTTTCTTGCAGACAACAAAAAGATAGGTTTTGTTTCTTAATCCATCCAATTATTCTGTGTCTTTTACTAGGGAATTTAGTCCATTGATATTTCAAATTATTAATGAAAGATGTGTATTGATTCCTGTCAACTTGATTTCAGTTTGCATTCTTGGTGTAACTGCATTTCCACAGTTATACCTTCATTAAGTTTCTTTTTGTTACCCCTTGAGTATAGTCATTCCTTTCTTCAGCTATTAGTATTGCTTCAAGAACTCTCTGAAAGGCTGGTTTTGTGAATATGAATTATTTCAGCTAACTTATGTCATGGAAGATTTTCCTTTCCCCTTCAACTGTATAATAGACATTTTACCTGGGTAAAGTAATCTGGGTTGGAATCTGTGGTCTTCCAGAACTGGAAATACTTTGGTCCAGGCTTTTCTGGCTTTCATCGTTTGTACTGAAAAGTCAGCTGTAATCCTAATGGGTTTCCTTTATATGTGACTTGCTTTTTTTTTTCCAGCTTTCAGTATTCTCTTTTTCTTTTGTATATTTAGTTTTTATATGATGTGCCATGGAGAATTTCTTTTCTGGTCCTATCTATTTGGTGTTCTATGTGCTTCTTGTATTTGTATGGGCATATCTTTCTTTAATTTTGGGAAATTTTCTTCTATGATCTTGTTGAAGATCTGTTCTATACAGTTATCCTGAGATTTTTTTCCCCTTCCTCTATGCCTCTATGCCTATGATGCTTAAGTTTGGCCTTTTTATGGTGTCACACAATTCCTTCATATTCTATTCCTGTGTTTTCTTAAATTTTTCATAATCTTTGCTTGAGTGGTCTAATTTGTCAACTTTATCTTCCAGGTTTTATATTCTGTTTTCTATTTCATTAATTCTATTGGTGAGGCTTTCTCCTGTTGTTTCTAACTGGCTTATTGAGTGTTTCATTTCCTTTGTCGTTTCAGCCTGAATATTCTTCAATATTTCTAACTCTTTCCTGAAATTATTCAGATGTTTATCCCTATCTTCTTTCGGTTCTTTGATTTCTTTGTTTTTGTGTTCTTTAAATTCATTGAATTTTTTTCTCATGTTTATAACTGTTCCTTTGAATTCTATGTTCTGTGTTATGTATAGGGTTTCTCACTGTACTCTTCTACAGGACTGTTGGTACTTGGTGGGGATACATTATTTTGGTTTTTCATATTATTATTTTTTCACTGTGACTTTGACATGTGGATTTCTTTTGTAGTTTCTCATTCTTGTGTGAGACTCAAGCCTTCCTTTGTTGAGGTTAGGTCTGATTTTTGTTTGTAAACTTTATGCGACTTTGAGGTTTACTTTTGGGGCATGAAAAGCTGGTTGGTCTAGGCTTCAAGTTCTCTCTTTGATTTTATATGGAAGGGACCAGATGACTATTTCTGCTGCTCAGAAGTTCCAACAAAGGCCCAAGCTGGATGCAGATCAGATGCTCTCAGGCTTCCTCCTAAGGTCTGGATGCCTCTAGTCAGCAGGCACCATACAATTTGGGATGGTTTCTAGGTAGAGGTAGGATTCCAGACTCTCAGGCAGCCAGGGAAGGAGGTTGGTCTCAGGAATCCAGGACAAGCAGGGAAGGAGGCTGGTCTCAGGAATCCCAGGCAGGTTGGGGTGTGGGACAGCCAGGGATGAAGGTTGGTCTCAGGTGTGCAAAGGCGAGGAGGGCTCCAGGGGACTAGACTGAGAAATTTGGTTGGTCTGGGTGCAAAGGATCAGGAAGCAGTGGGAACTCTACACCAAGAGGGTAGTCCAGAAGTCTCGGGTGCCAACAGATTTGGGCCAGTGCCAACATCAGGAGGTGAGATGGGATCACATTCTATGTTTTTAAAATTTATTCAGGAGACCCAGCATGGATGACATGGGCATGAAACCTAAGCTCTAGTTGAAAATCCTTTGGCAATTGATAGATGCTGGGAGAAGGAAAGTCTGTTTTCCTTATTGTTGTGATGCCTGGTGGGTTGACTAAACTCCAAGAGATAAACTCACATCCAAGAACAGTTAGGAAACACGAATTCAACTCAATAGGCATTTAAAATAAATACAAATCATAAAGGTGGGGGATGAAAGGGGAAAGGGAGTCTGACTATGATCGAACTACATTGTGTGAAGTTCTTGAATCAATGAAAGGTTTTTTAAAAGGAAACAAATGCTCAATTCTTATAGAAAAAAAGTTCTCATGATTATCCAACATGACAATATATTCAGACTTTTGGAAACAACTCATTTTGCGTAAACTAAAAATTGCAGCCAAATCCAAGAGGATTATGCATGTTATAGTATAATAAGTACAATAGTTGATAAAGTGATAATTTCAGATATTCAAGAAAGTATTAAATTACTTCATATGCAACCTTGTTAAGGAACCATAGGAAATATAACACATTTTAGAAGACAAATTTACTTTTTTAACTTTTCAGATTTCTTGATTTCTTTTGACTTTTTCTGCTGGGAAGGGATCAGCACTCAGTGCTCTCTGTTGACCAGTCCCAGCACCCACTGACTCCTGCTGTTATGCCTAATCTTTAGCTTCTATCTTCTGTGCAATATAAGATGATAACTAAAGTGACATAACCCACAATTGCCCTAAAATTTTTTTTGTTGCAAGCAGACTATTAACTTCAGTTTCACCATAGTGAATTTTTTTGGTTACTTTCTGGGACTCAGGACTGCTCTAGAAACCTGCAACAGTTAGAGTCAAAATTATAAATCCAGGTTATGATATTCCTACTTTGATGCTGTACCAGTTACATATTCTAATTACCAAGCAAGGAAGAATATTTGACTATGTAATGAAAATTATTGACTCTCTGAAGTACAAAGTTACCTGCTTGTGAGTTTTGTTAGGATTCTTAAGATACTGGATACTTGACTGGTCAGATCAACCATTTAAGTTTCCTTCTTTTTAAAGGTTAAATAGAAGCATGTGTTTGCAGAACAAACCCTACAATGAGTCTTAAAATCACTACAGCATCATAGGTACCAAAGCCATATCAAACTCTAGGGGTATATAAGCTCATACAAGCTCATTAATGCTTATTCTGATTTTTGTTTAACCTAGAAAAAAGCAGAAGCAAACACCAAGTGGACCCTTGTGCTCTGTGTTCAGAACACAAGATGACTTAACTGTTCCCGAAAGTCTCTTATTTCAGTCTGACTTTCTTATCTAGACCATACTTCACAATCTCCACTCTACAAAAGCTCTATGGCCCAAACTCCCATGCTCTAGGAAGAGCCCCTTTCTAACTGTCTCTTCTGAGATATTCTGACTTCATCAAGGTGGTATTCTCATTTCTCCTAAGTTTCAGGAATTCAGACTTGTGTAGCTAACAGTTCCCCTGGTCATCTCAGAGACTTTCAACAACTCAATCATTCCTCCACACATTGAACCCTATTTTCTGACACAAAGCATGAAAAATGTCTGTTGGATGTGGCTGTGTAGGTCTCACATATGACCTTGGCAAGCTGTTTCATTGAATAATGGGAAAATAATACAATTTGATGAGATCAAAAAAGAGAGTGAGCATTAGGAAAGTGGGAACAATGACTGTGAACTATTTCAAGAAAACTTGCTCTAAATTGAAACTGAAATATAGGGCAAACCAGAAGGAATATGATTTACATCATGTTCATGTGGTGATACATGGTATCCTAAAAGAAGAAAACAATAATGCAGGAGGGAGTCTTAGGAACAAAGTATTTTAGAGTTTTGACAAGAGTGGTATCAAGTTGAAGTTCTAGCCCTCCACAAGAATGTGAATTTTTGCTGGATATGTAGTTACAAATACTTAAGTAGGTTGCTTTGCTGTAGGAGGACAAGAGTCTCTTTGTTTCTGATTTTTCAGGTTAATATAATTGTCAAAACTAGGAAAATGGAGAAAATTTCATTAGAAATAAAATACTGTAGTAGAAAGGTTAGAGTCTATGGTCAGAAACTTAGGTTCGAATGTGTCTTTTAACACTAATTGTATGACTAAAATAATGTTTCTCTGATTTTATTTCTTTTATAAACAGAAATAATATTAATACCCATTCTGGCTATTCTACCACTAAAGTATCCTGCCTCCATGCCACATTATACAAATTCTTCTGTTGCAGCTATGACTCAGTCTTCTGTTTGTGTACTAACATATCTAACTCCCCACATGACCCTGATTTTTGGAAAGGAGATGTCATATATAGATTCTAACTTTGCTTCTTTAAATTCTGAGCACTAGTACATGAGCACATTGTTGATAGTTAATAAATTATGAATGAATAAGTTTAGCAAAATTTAGAGTTGAGCATCTGTCAGTTGTTGTTCTAAGAATGCTTTCATACATTAATGTATTTGGGTCTTAATATAAACTATTAACTAAGAACTATCAGCATCATTCCTTTTGCTATGGGAAGGCAAAGGCAAGAGACAAAGAGTGGCAGTGCCAGGACTGAAGTAGAGGGCCATTGTGCTTTAAACTACCCACATGGCCTTCTTACAACCTAGATGAATGAATGAGTTGAAACCAAGAGTTTTCTATCCATTTCTAGAAGGTTCTAGATGGGAAATTGGTCTCTATGAATGAATTTCAGAACATTGTGTTAAAATATGATGACTATCACATGGGCTTCTGCATGAATCAAATTTGGAAATATAACTTCTGCAGGCCACTTAAATAACACACTGAAGATGAGCTCATAGTTGTGGTAATTACATAGCACGAGTCTATAATCTTGGCAATGGCATGGTGTCATCATACTCTAAGTTCTTTTGGTGACTGAAACACAAGAATTGATAATAATATGAATGCAGGTCACTGAGAATTTGCTGCATGACAGGAACTGAGCTAAGAGCTTTACGTACATTATCTCAATTAATTCTCACAAGTTCTCTATAGTATTGCTATTTTCCCCATATTGGAATAAGAACAGCAGGTGTCTTGTGCACAATGGGGTATAATCTAGAGCTGTGAGAACCAAATACTTGGTCTTTCTTTTGTCTGTTTTCTTGTTGTGGAGCTGATATTCTACAGTACCCATGAAAGGGAGCTCAGAAAGGGAGAAAATCCATGCTTCTCCAAAGGTACTATTCAGGGCACTTGGCATAGATCAGTCTCTTGCTGTTAAAAACAAAGAGTCCTAATAGTCACTCCTTCATCAGGTAGTTACGGGATCACCCATACATCCATACAATTGAACTTAAAAAGACTACAAATCATCACTGCTATTGAAGCAGTCATTACAAGTGCATATGAAATTTTGTTGAATTCCCTAAGTCTATAGATAGTAAGTTCCTATGAATTACTTTAGGGAAAAAAAGCAGAATATGCAAAAAGAGGTAAACATGTAGGTTGGTTCTATTTCCTTGCCATAGTAAATAAAGTAATAATAAACATGGATGTCCAACTATTTCTATGATAGGATGTGCATTTCAAGGAGTACAATAGCTGGGCCCAGCCTAGGCGTCCATCAGCAGATGAATAGGTAATGAAAATGTGGTATATACAAATTTAAATATTATTCATTGTAAAAAATCAAATCATGAAATTTGCAGGAGAATGGATAGACCCGAAAAGGGAGGTGACACAAACTCAAGGGAAAAGAAATGCGTGTTCTCCCTTATATGTGGATTCTAGCTATAATGTAATATATATGGCTGTATGTGTGGGTATTTGGTTATCATTTAGAAAGGAGACCAAGGAAGAATAATATTAAGTGATGAGCAAGGGCAGAATATAGGCAAAAAGACCCAGGAGTCACGAAAGAGGATATGAAACTAGTTGTTTTTCTGAATTCAGCTCTTTCATAGCTTCTTTCTTCTTTTTTGTGGTGGATGGTACACACTATGTAATTGGCCCTGAAAGTGTAACCCCTAAGCAGAGCTCCCTGGCTTCAGAATCACCATTCTAAGTGTGTAGTAGTTCACTGAGATTCATAGACTTTGGAACTGGGTGAGGGTTTGTTTGAGTAGCTACCTTAACCTAGCTGTAGAATGATTTATTTGTGAATTCAGTACAATAAAGTGATATATATATATATATATATATGTAAAATACAGTTTCTTGAAGTCATGTAGTAATAAAGACAAAAACCTTTAAATCTAATCATTTTTCACAGTCCAATCTGAGGCAGATTGTTATATCAGGGGATGTCATCCTGTGGTACCGATGAGATTGATTCTAGAACTTTATGGATATCAAAGCTCATTTGTGGTCACATCTCATATGAAGGACTTAGCAGTATTTTCACAGAACTTACACATCCTCTCCTATAATTTAAACCATTTCTAAATTACCTAAACACTTAATAAAATGAAAATATAGGATTATAGATAGTTGTTAAACTGTATCATTTAGGGAGTAATGACAAGGAAAACTGTCTAGACAAGTTCAGCACAGATGCAGTGGTTTTTCTTTCCAAATATAGTTTTGTTCTCCAGATGTGGAACCTGTACCAGTAAAAGCCAACTGTAAGAAAAATCAAATTATTCATATCGAAGAATAAACTAGTAAACTAGTTTTCCATCATGATGTATATATAATAGGTTTTGTAATTATATTTATACTCATTACTATATCTTAGTGTTACAGCACAATCTAATGAAAGAGTAAGAAAAATATTTACTCAATATCCTCTTTTATTTTACAAGAATATGCTTGTATTACATTTTTATTCTGATAATACTTCACATATACAGTATTTTTCATGAAAGGTGGATGTGAATTGTCTCCAGAGAGTTCTTTCAGACACTGTGGGCTAAGAACAAAATCATCTATGAGAAATAATTGTTTAAATAACTTTTTATATGGACTTAAGCTTAATGTCTGAGAAGTGTAATCCCTTGAACTCTTAAAGAAATATACTGATCACTTTGCTCTTTGGTTATACTTTCCTTATGGGTGTTTAAGACCATACAGTTGGCCCAAATAAATCAAATTATATTTACACTTAAGGTCGTTTGCAGATCTGTTCCTCAGGGGTCACATGGGCTTGGGAGGAGCCCCTGACTCCTTTCTTTTAGCAGTTCCATGTATGTGAAGATAAGTCAAAGGTTCTGCTCGACCATGTCTGGCTTCACTTGGAAGCATGGAGGAAGTGTTTCCTCTGTGTTGACCCTCCTCTTTGTAGACTGGACAGTTGTTCAAGTCCATTTGGTGGGATCTCCATGGTCTCTGTTAATAAATGGACAGGTGACTCACCACAATTTTAGGGCATTTTGAGACATGTTCCATAGTCCCCTGGAACTTAGTTGACCTTGGAGGGCAAGGGGCAAAAACTGTCCTTTAAGTCCCTCTGACCAGATTAGTATAGTCCTCAAATATGGTTGTTAAACATCTAATAAGGTCAGTTCCACCAATCTGATACTTTTAATTACCATGTGCTATGTAGATAAAGCTTGGGTAAAAAACCAAATGTTCTCAGATAAACCTTGACTAGATATATATTTTGTTCCTAAACTATGAACTTAGAAATTTTAAGATTATGTAGAAAGTGCTGCTCAGATGTAAGACTTCAGATCTTGGTCTGCAATACTGTAGTGCCTACTTGTAGCTAAGGGAGACAGCCAGCTATTGTTCTAAAATGATGGGTAAATTTGTTTTCTCCCCCTATCTAGATGCCTTTGAGAGGGAACTGACACTGATTCTAACTACTCTATACAAAATACATGAAAGAAAATCCTGAATAACTCCACTCTTCACAACTAACTAGTCCAGCCTTGGCAGACAAAAGAAAAATGAGGAAGAACCCAATAGAGGGATGCTTTGGGAAGCTCTTGTCAAGAAATTCCAATGGACTCTGATATGAACATTTAAAATTTGCCCTGTTCTGACTTCTTTATAGAACTTGTAATGCTAATTACTCTTGCCTTTACTTCTCCTTCATATCTCTAGTCACCAGTTAAGAACTTTCTTTTCCCCCTACAGATAAGAATTATGCAATTTGGGAGTCTTTATATAGACCCACTGAAGGGGTACTCCAATTGCCTCACCCTGCTGCCCCTGTTCAGCATGGAAGAAGCCAGAGTGGTCTGAGTCCCCATTCCCTATCCTCAAGTTGGGTAACCTCTTCAGAGGATAGTGTGATTAGAATAGGAGGTAGCAATTGGCTAGGGAGTTAATGTAAAAAGACCCCAAAGAAAAGTAGCCAGTTTCTTGGCTAAAAATTAAAATATCCTTGGGCCTTTTAGCAACATACCCCATTCCAAAGGCCAAAAATGTTGAAAGTATTTGGGAGCTCTTATCTAATCCTTAAAAGATTTTAGGGTTACCTCTTCAGAGGGCAGAATGTTAGAGTAGCAAAAAGAAGAAATAGTACATGAAGTTATCAGAAAAAAGTGATGGGGAGATAAGGGAGGAGTTGGTGGGGAGGGAGTGGGCAGGGGTTGATCAAAACACCTTATATGCATGTATGAAATTCTCAATAAATTATTTTTAAAAAAGTACCGTGGGTTAAGATTTTTGATAATAATTGTAAGAAAATGTAAGACAAGTTGTGAAACTGGACATAAAACAAAGATAAATACACAAAGTCAGTGGTTCTTTTTGACAGTCTAATCAACCACTTAAATTGCCAAATAAACATTCTAGCTGCCATCCAGAGTGATTTTCTAACCAGACTCAGTTCAAGATACTCAGTATATCTCTCGTTGACTTTTCTTCAGAGTTCAATTGATTTTCCCATTAATTTTTCATTTTGAAAAATAGAGAAACATGTTGTATATTCACCTTTAGGACTGAAAGCAAGCATAACTTAAACAAGTGTTCATTTAAGGCTTTCTCACAGAAGTGATGAGACTGTCCCCTTGCTGGAGGCTCTCACCAGAGTCAGGCCTCCCGGGTGATCACTGTAGTAAATACTACACACTGTGCACCAGAGAGAAAATAGGCCAGGCATTTATGTTCACATTCGCCTGCAAAATCAAGTCACATCTTACCAAGAAGGGCATTGCATAGGCCTGTCTTATAGCTGGCCCTGGAACTTGCATAGTATTTGGAGCCCTGCCTCGCTTGGCCCCCACATGCCCTTCCTTGGTGGTCTTTTACATTTTTTTCTTGGCATATATAAATTATACACAATATTGACATCCATTAGGGCATTTCCATATATGTACATAATGTATTTTGATCACATTCACCTCCCTCCTTCTTACTGTCTGTCCTCTCACTCATGATAATCTGCTTACTCTTCCCAACTAGCCCCTCCTGCACTATTTTCTCTCCCTCTCCCTCTCCCTCTCCCTTGCCCCAGAGTGAGAGTTCCATTAGGGTTGCTTACAGGACTATGTGGGTGGTGGGGAGGAGGAGTGTTTATAGGAACATAAGCACCTTACTACAGCACTAAAGAAAATGTCAAATATCATTCTCTCTTTCATCAACCATTGTCTGTATATAAATCTCAGGTCAGAGAAGCTTTTTATGAGGTGGTCAGCAGTGACTGCTGAGATACATAACTGATCAAAACACAGACAATAAATGATTATCGAATGCCTAGTCACACCTGGGACATCTATACCACCCCTTCCAAGGCTCAGGGAACATTGTAGAAGAAGGTGCAGATAGAGTGTAAGATCAGGATGAAGGAACAGTATGGACCACAGACTTCGGGACAAACCATAGCTCCTGCACCTTTGAGCTCACAGCAGGTGTAATTACCCATGCACCATCTACACAAGATTAGGACCATCAACATGCCGTGAGGATAGTGTCCAGAGGATCCATGAGGCTCCTTAGTGTCCTTGTCTTCAGCAAAATAACTAAAGAGTAGAGCTGTGGCTTCAGCTCCCCAGCATTCTATTATTAACATTTTAAATTACATTTATTTATGCAGTGTGTGTGACAGGGTGGGGGATGGAGGAGGCGCACCAGCCACAGCATGAATGTGGAAGTCAGAGAACAACTTGCAGAGTCAGTTTTCTTCTTTTTTGCCAGGTGAGTCCTGGCAGAACTTGGGCAGTCAGGCTAGGCAGTAAGCACCTTTATGCGCTGAGCCATCTCCCTGAGCCATCTTGCTGGTCTGCCCCCAAAACTCTTCATTGAAAATGTACGATTTATATCATTCATTTATTTAAGCAGTATCTTTAAACCTGTGACTAAGCAATGGATAAAACTGAACCTCACCTTGTGAGGAGTCAAATGTTCTAAGAGACGAGAATCTGGACTAGTGGTTAGCATGCTGTTCCCAGCATCTTGGCCCCAGAAGCCTTCCAGTCTCCCTTTTCTCATTTCTAATTGCTCCTAAGCAACTGTAAGATGAACATTATTTAAAATTTTTAAATCACACCTATTGATCAATAGACTGTGAATGATAACCTGGGGGCTGTTACGTTCATAAAAACATTGATTTTTTTTCCTTTATGTTAAATTTGAAAACGGGCATATCTTTAACAAAGCGTCTCTAGAGCTAGGTATGGGAGTCACGTGCTTATAATCCTGACCCTGGGAAGACTGAGATAGGAAGATCCTGAGTTCAAAGCCAGTCTACAGAATGAGATCCTGTCTCAAACAAATACACAGCAAACCAAACAAGCCAAAGCAAGCAAGCAAACGAAAGCCACCTTTCTAGATAAGAGGGGCATTCTTCTTCTTGTTTAAATTCTGTATACTAATTCATGCTTCATCTAGGAGGAGCAAAACACAGATTGGAAGGTTAGGGGACTTGATGTAGATAATCACTGGAGTTCACTTCTGTTCTAAGACATAAGGTGGCTTTGCGTGTTTTCTCCAACTTAGTTTCTAAACAAAATAATCAAGAAGTCTTTTTAGCATGTCCATGCAGTCAGTAACGCATTCAATTCACCAGTCAGTTCAGTCAAAAGATCTATTTTAGAAAAAGGAAAAACGAACAGAAGATGCTTTTGAGTAGTCGCTTGGCTGATTTTCTTTCTCAGCTAATGTGCTATTTCTAGGGAGCTGGAGATGAAATTATTCAGTGTTGGAGGTTCAAATTTCCAACCAAGCCTCCAAGCGTCCACATGTGAGGTGGGGGAGGGGAGGGATGGTCTAGGCCTATTGATGCCTTAGTTCAGAAAAGGCAGGTTTGTGTAAACTCGGAAGGAAACAGCAGTGAGTGGACCAGAGTCCTTCCAGTGCTATGCCAGTTGTGATGAGGCAGTGAGCCTGCTTCACCTCCCCAGCTCTGGCCATCTGTGGCCCTTCCCTCTGCTCCTGGGACTCCTCAGCTGCAGTGAGCTGATCTGCGCTACTGTTGTACACCTCCTTCCCTTTCTTCAGCCCTGTATCTTAGATCCAAGATGGGGAAACCCACTGAATAAGAAGCTCTAAAAAGCATATTGTTACAGACACACACAGCATTGGAAAAAAACCTAAAACTCGCACATCCATCATCTCCATTTTATGCAGCAATTTACAAAACAGATTGTGGCAACTACTTAAGAGCTCTGCAAATGATTCTAAGGGCAAGCAGCAAGTAAAGAAGCTTCAAGAAAACCTATGGAAAGTATTTTAGAAAGGCAAACGACTGTGGCATTTGAACTAAAAGCACTCCCACCCACCCTTCCACCTCCCTGAGGGAGAGGCTTCTGTGAAAACGTTGCAGCCAAAGGCAAGGTTCTGTGTTCGCCCACTTCACCCCATCCAGCCAGAGCTGTCTGTCCAAGATGGGAGGGCTTTCTCACTCAGCATCCTGCCCCTGGTCACCTCCTGTCCAGGTAGCATGTGGAAAGCTGGGACACTCCTCTTCCTTCTAGAATTGTTAGTTAAGTGTAGGGTCTTTATTGACTGCTGCATACTGAGAACACGGGAAGCTGGAACCATTGCCTAGTTTGCTTGTGATGACGCCGGGCCAGGAAAGCAACTCAGAATGCCTCTGGCTGCCCCTGTTTGTGTTCTCTCCAAGAGTAGAGAGACTGTTGTCTCCAGCCGGGCCCCAGAGCTACTGTCAGAGATTTTTCTTTGAGAAAGAAGCAGGCCCCAAACTAGGCAGCTTCTAATCTTTTCCCAAAGGAAATCACTTCATTCGTAACACAGAATGGATTATAACTCAGGAACGCTTACAAAAATAAAAGAGGCTGTAGGGAAAGCGCAGATTGGTAGGCTTAAATTTGGAGAACAAATGAGCTGTTCTGCAGGAGAGGGTGAGGATCCCAGGGAGGCCTTATGCTGCATCCTTCTCAGAGGATGGGAGGGAGCAAGCCAACTCCCCCAAGCCTTTTATGAGACCCTAACCTCATCCATTCATCTGCCCTTTCAGGACTAAACTTCCTCTCTTAATATTATATCTATAACATATGCACACAGTATATAAAATGCAAAATACATAAATATAAATAAATAAATAAATAAATAAATGATATCTATACATTAACCATTAAGTTTCAACATGAATTTGAGGAGACACATTCAGACCGCAGCAGAATACAATATTAAATAAAATGTTTTCATTTAACTTCAACACTTAAACTATTCTTCAACAAAATAATTTAATCATCTTGAACTGAAGAAACAGTTCTTTAAACAAATTGCTTAAGCAATTATTATGATAATTGTTTTCAAATTGCTCTTCCACTTATGAGTTATTTCAGTTATCAGTTCAAAACAAATTAATTGGGCTTAATTAGCTGAATGAAATGCTACGACACTGTTGTAGTTGTGGACTGGAGTCCAGCAGGCCACTGGAGATGCGGGCTTTTCTAGTGAATGTTGTCTTTGGTTTCTTACATAGGCTCATCTTGCTCCTGCTGCAGCCGCTCTCCCTGCCCTGTTCTCCTACCTCAGCACTTACCTTGGATGGGAGGAGTCTGAGTATCCAGAAACGAGAAGTCCATTTGGTTACCTTTCCATTACTATAAATAAATGCCTAGATAGTGACTTATAAAGAGATTGGGTTTATTTTGGTTCATAATTTTGAAGATTCTAGTCTAAGATTGGTGCTGTTGCTTCAGCTCTCTAATGGGCATGCCAGATGCCAGTGGCAGGAACACATGGTAAGGAATGCTTCCTTCACATTAAGAAAGCAAAAACGTAAAAGGAAAATGACAAGATCCCACAGTCCCTGTGGGATCAATGACCTAAGGACCACCTGCAGGGCCCCTCTTATTGAAGGTCTACAGCTTCTCCCAATATCAACACTTTGGGTACCAAAATATTAACTCATGAATCTGTGGGACATTCTCTGAAGCATAGCACACCTTTTGTCCATCATGCTGTATGTACCTTGTTATGCCTATGAAATAATAATTTTATTATTAAATATTTATCTGAGTGAGAAAATCTGACAGGATAGGTCAGAAATAGCAATTTAAGAAAACTCATTACATTTTTTCCTAATTGTTAGTGCTAAAAAAAAAAAAACAAAAACTAAAGCACACAGAAAATTTATCACTTGAGCACAGACCACTCAGTACAATTTTTTTTTTCTTATGTGATTCCAGGAGTGAAGAAGAAGAATGTATGGCACAGGACATGTTGGAAATGCTTTGAATGGCTGTATAGATGTCAGGAAACTTTTCTGAAGAAATTTGGAGTTGTTGGTAGTGAATTGTGACGTGCACTGGAGCGACCCTTTTTTCAGACTCTGGGAAAAAAGCACTGAAGCACTTTCCAAAAGGAGTGGCTTTGGCTCAGGAACATCTGGCAAAGTTCTTACGATCACCGATTTTTCCATAAGGGCATAGGAATATAGGAATATATTAAAACTTATGGTGCTGCAATAAGCTAAAACTATGGATAAAATTAAAAATCTATAAATAACCATAAAGAGAGATTATTATAGTTATCCTAGAACTCTTAATAATGAAAACACAAGTCATGAGCAGCACACACTCCTGTATAAAAGGTCCTCCAGAAAGTAAATTTTGAAACTGCAAAATTACAATGAGAGGAATTGGGAAATCGACCCTTGTTTTTCAGGATCTTTGTTCATTTGTTTAAAAAAATTGATTTTGTTGTTTGATTTTATGTCACGTGTGGGGGCCTGAGTCTATATATGTACCCCAAAATGCATGCAGGTGCCTACAGAGGCGAAAGGAGGGCCTCAGGTCCCCTGGAGCAGGAGTTACAGGCCATTGCAAGCTGCCCAACATGGGTCCTGAGAACTGAACTTGGGTCATTTGCAAGAGCAACAAGTGCTGTTAAACACTGAGCCCTCTCTCCATCCCCTTTTTGTTTTGTTTTGTTTTTTGTTTTAGATAGAGTCTCAAACTCATCTGGCTATCCTGGGACTCACTGCAGACCCTAGGTTGGCCTCAGAGTAGAACAATCATCCTGCTACAACCTCCCCAAGTTCTGATGTTACAAGCATGAGCTATCGTGCCTGACTAACACCTTTATTGAACAACATCATATTCTGGAGCACTGGATGAGAAAAGCTAACAGGAAAGCACTTGTGTACTTTAACAGTGACGATATCTTTAAAGATATAAATAGCTGCTCAAATAATGAAAAATATAGAATAAGCTGTACAAAACCAGGCAAACAGAACACAAAAATAATAAGCAAACCAACAGAATGGTTTTACCAATGGGAGTCTAGAATGGAGAAAAGATTGGTTGTGCCTGCTTTTGTTCCTAAAACTTTACATAGAAATAAAAAGTATCTCACAATTCCATGCTATATATGCCCAGTAGTTAAGAAAATTTACTGATGAACTATAGGTCATCATAAAGCTTCTGATAAAATATAAACATACATGAAGAAATTATTCCATATATAATTGCAGTATATTGACTTTATTGCTTACTGTTGCTGTAAAAAATAATCTCATCACAAATTTAGAAGGTTTAAACATCACATATTCACTCTAATTTTTCTGAGTTCATGTATCTTCAGTCAATTTCACTGGGGCAAACTCAAGGTGTCATCAGGATGGGATCCCTTCCTGGTGCTGAGAGAGAACCTTTTCCTTACTTATTTCAGATTGTCATAAGCAGGGCATCATCGCCTAGCTGCTCCTCACCCCTCACAGCTCAGCAGGCCAGTCGCTGCTCCTCCTGATCCAATTTCCTTCTCTCTGACTCTTTGTGTGTTCTTAGAAGAATCTTTGTGATTACATATGGGGCCTGTCTGGACAAGCCAGGGTAATCTCCCCATCTCAAAATCCCTCCTTTGGTTGTAAGTATTAAGTTCCTTCTGCTATATAAGGTAACGTGCATGGGTGACAGGGATTCAAGCTGCTCATTCTGGGTGCCCTTGTTGTATTGATGATAATATTCTTTCCCTGCAATGATGTATCAGCGATGATGAATGCCAGATAACATCTCCCACACTAACAATACGACACGAAGAATTTTTAATATCCAAGGAATGAGGACATATCCAAGTGGTTAGTATAGACCTTGCATTTCTGAAACATGTGGGCAAGCAACAGGCACTAACTAAGGGGTTTAGTCGATTTTCCATCCTTGAAAACTTTCTCCATTTCTGTCATTCCTCTGTCTCAAGTCACTGTCTTCCTTATTGATGGAAATTACCTTAAAGTTCTTAGTGAATCCACTGCAATTCACTTGAGTCTGAATTTAAGTTTTTTATAGGTTCTTGAATGTTTACAGGTGAAGTGATCATGTTAATATTTTGGATCATTTTCCAAAGAGTAACTTATTCATAATGTCTGAATTTCCAAATAATGGAGTTTATTCTGACATGTACAGTTTGAAAACCAATTCCTTTAGACACAATGTTGAAATAATAGGGGCTGCACATTACCATCTATGCCTATTCTCATAGATTATTCTAATTTGCATAATCAGTACATATATCACAACCTATGTTTTTTTCTTTAAATACAACTGAAACCAACTTCTACTGATTAATTTTAGAGATCCTCATAAGCTTAATACTAGGGAGTATACATAAAAATATGAAGCCAAATCTATATCTGTCTATGTGTGGTCTGCTCATCAAATGCCCTGAATACTTGAACTAATGTTTCCTAGAGTGTGGATGTGGAATGTCCCCAGAGGCCTGGGTGGTAGAAGCTTCGTCCACAGTCTATGGCACTCAGGAGAAGGTGGAACCTTTAACAAGTGGGCACTAGTTGGAGGAAGCTAGGTCACTGAGGATTTACCTTTGAAAGAGATTTTGAGGCACTGGTCCCTTCCTCTTTCTATCTCTGCTTAATGGCTGCCATGAGGTAGCCAGAAAGCCTCTGTCACACACTCCCACCATAAGTTCCACCACAGGCTGGAAGTAACAGGACCAAGTACTCTGGGACTGAAATCTCTACAACCATAAGCCAAAAAACCCTTTCTTTTTTGAAGTGATAGACTTACGCAGGTATTTTGGCAAAGCAACATTGAATAACACAGAAAGTTCAGTGAAGGCACAGGTCTTATCTGGCTTCATCAAGATTGTTGGTTTGGGGGCTAGAACAGCACCTGGTACAAAGGTAACTACTTCACAGATTTTGATAGAAGGAATTTATAGCACCTGTACACATACGATCATAAGAATATGCACAGTTCTGAGGATCTTCCATATAAAATTGTTAACATTAATTTCTTCTTGCTGAAGTATAAATTATACAACTTACAAATGTTCCCAGAAATTTTGCCACAGAAAGTATTTTATTTTCATGTGCTCCTTTTACTTTGGTTAACATAGCACACTGAGTCCAAGAAATGAATAAATTTCTTTCTAGACTTGTCCAGGGAGCTCAGCAGCAGGATTTTTGTTTGTTTGTTTGGTGTGGGTTTTTTTTTGAGGGTTTTATTTTATTTTATTGATTGAAATTAAAAAGCAGAAGTAACAGCAGCATACATCTGGTAAGGCTGTTTACACACAATGATGTAGCATGCACAAGACCCATGCAAACTCAAACCAGATGAAAACCCATCTTAGAACTGGGGAAATGACTAAGAAGCCCCAACCTTAGCTGAGGAACTATTGGCAGCTGATCACTGCTGGATGAGGGAGAGTTGGTCTTCTTTAAGAGAGTGATGCTAGATGGACTCCAGCAGATGAACTCACCCTGAGGAACATCTGGATATACACTCTTGACTCAATAGGCTTTAACACATATGACGGAATGCGTGAAATCCAGTGGGTGGGCTATGGGGAGGTGCAGATAGGGGAGGAGCTTTAAGATGTATTGTATGAAACACATAAAAATTCAGCAGGTTCTTTCTGAGCGTTGGAGAAAGGTCTCCCTCTTCACTCTGACACTTTCCGAGTGAGAGTAGGAGGAGTTGCTGTGAAAGTCCAAATCACATGCAGCCTCAGCTCATGCTGCCCAGCTCTATCTTGGACTGCTCGATACTTCAACCTCTTCACCCCTTGTGGTGGGAGGACCAGTGCCTTGAGACTCAAGAGGACCGAAATCCAGCCCCTGTGCAGCCTGAGCTGACTCTAGGGCAGAAGGAGGCAAGTTTGTTGAGTGGTAAACATTTGAGGTAGAGAGTTATTGTTTAAAACTTTGATGTGTTTCTAGGATGCCTTTTTCCTGGCCCTGTATTTGGACATAGCAGGAGTTTAGGGTGTTTTTTCTTCTGTGTTTCTTTCTTGTCTCTTCTTAAATATGTGAGCCACAAAGGAAACCAAAAAAAAAAAAAAAGTACTAACATAGTGCTCCTCACATTCTGGAGTCCCTGAAGTCTTCTCCCCAAAATCAGTTCCTCTATCTTTGCTTAAATATAACGGCCATGCCTTTTATTCTTTTATTTGTTCTTGGTGGAAAATACAAAGAAAATTCTCAGAATTAAGTCTTCTTAATAAGATTTTAGAAACAGTGTCAAATCTGTAGATACGTATACTTAACTTTGGAGTACGGTAAGATCTAGGAAACTAGAAAGGGGTCTCTATTAGGGAGGAGGAAGAAAGATCTTAAGGGAGGGAGGAGTCTAGAACACAGGCTTAGGTAGGGGTGGTATGGGAGGGTAGAGCAGAGGATGAGGGTCAGGAGGGGGATAGCTAACACTATGGGTATTTGAAAAAGCAATATATGGGACTGGAGCAATGGCTCAGCAGTTAAGAGATGCTCTTGTAAAGGAGATTCAGTTTCCACCACCCTCATGGCACCTACAAATCTGTAACTCCAGTTTGAGGGGCTCCAATGTGCTCTTCTGACCTCTGTTGGCATTGCACAACACAGGTGTACTTACAGACTTTCAAACAATACAATCATGCACATAAAAATAAATAAAATCAAAGAAATAAAAAGCAATATATATATATATACATATATATATGATATTCATATAAAAGAGTTTAATTAGCGTTACCCTACACAGGGGCAATGCACCTTTCCCCACAAGCCAAAGGTTGCCAGATAAAAAGCCTAGTGCCAGGTAGGAATACCTCCCCTGAAGTTGGTGATCAAGCGTGTCCCAGAGAACACTGAAACAATACGTAGGCTATTGCCATTCCTCTTGATTTCCCACCAGATCTTGGCGATAAGACCCTACTGCCGAAGACATCAAACACTTCAGTCACAGGACATGGAGAAATCACATAAAGAAGCTTTCTCCTTGCTGGTTAGCTTTCACAATACCAGAAGGTGCTAAGCAGGCTAACTGAAGAGAAAAGTCAGTCATCACCAGTCTTGCCAAGCTGTGAATGCTGTGAGCTACAATAATGACCAGCAGGTCAATGGGTACAATAGTGACATAAATGTTACAGGGTTAGCCAACCACTTTCTGATTGAATTTAAGGCCTGCTCCACAGGAGGAAACTCACAGCTAGAACTATGAATCTGGTGAAGGACCCAAGGGTGAGGAGGTCATGAACCCCAGGACTGTGCCTCAACATTAATCTCCTAAAAGGACATAGTAGCAAAATGCATGCCTAAATGTGTATCTATATGCCCATTGATTAGTACAGCTCTTGAACCTAAAATAAAGATTTTAGAAATAAAACTATAATTGTCCATGCTGTTAAAATTTTGAAGTAAATCTTAAAATGTAAGCATTCTTAATTTTTTTTCTTTGTGCATTTATAATAAACTATGAAAGAGGATTTTAGTGTATTAACCAAAAGTTGGACTATCATGGGGCATTCACAAAATTTGCCATTTCATTAAACTATTTTGTAGAGTGCTATTATATAAAATAATATTTATGATCTTATATAACTGAACAGTATGAAGATTGTTTGTATATAGTACTTGAATATAGTTTGCCTAGAATCAAATTATTTGAGTTCATTATTACCTTTTAACATAGTTCTCATTTGAACAACAATAAAAGATTAGAACTTCTTGAATAGAAAAACTACTCATACTCAGATCAACCAAATCCTAAGTCAAATTGAAGGATCTTGGTAGGATATTTTTTGATTAATCTTCCATGTTGCAAATTTACTTTTCAAGTTTCCTGCATTTTCTTTCAAATAGTCTTGCAATAGTTTTGCAAGTAATCTGGTACACAGAAATGACTTGTGACAGAAATGTGTGAATGTCAGGTAAGAATCACTTCAGGTTCCTTGCCCTTCATGAGACATCGCATATCAAGTAGAAACAGTAAATATTAATTGTTGAAGCTCATTTTTAAGCTGACAATTTTCTGATTAAGTTATCAATATTTAACAAAACTAAAATATCAACTGAAGTAATTTTGAAGTTATAATTCCCTTATTTTCCTGTTTATATTACACAAATTAGTTTTCTTCTGAGTTTATGACTTATAGTCTTAGGCAAGGAAATACACCATATATGAATTGTGATGGTTTGAATGAAAATGTCCTCCACAGTCTCCAAGTGTTTGGACATTTTGTCCCCCGATAATGGCACTGTTTTGGGAGGTTTTGGAAGGTGTGGTTATCCTGGAGGAAGCACGTCACTGGGGGTGGGCTTACAGAGTTCTTAAGCCTTGCCAGATCTCCAGTTTCTCTCTTGCTTCCTGTGCCTGTGTGATGAAGTGAGAGCTTAGCTTCTGCTGCTTCTGCTCCAGCCACCTCCAGCCACCATGCCTCCCACCATGACGGACTGTAGTTCCCCTGGAACCATAAGCTCAAATAAACTCTTCCTTCTATAAGTTGCTCTGGATCAGTGTTTCTATCTCAGAAACATAAAAGTAACTAATATAGTAATTTATATCATTAACGAGTTCTATATATTTAAGTGAAATATTTTAAAGTTTCTCTGAAATATGAAGTAATTACTTAAAAAGCACCCACTAATGTTAGGTTAGAGATTTCTTGGGGTATCTTGGCAATGATTTCACTGGTGGACAGAAGGTAAGGAAGGAAAACACAAAATGAAGTCTGATAACTGTATCTGACCATGTAGGGTATATTGGAAGACAAGTGTCAAGTTCAGAGACCTAAAAGGTAGAGGTACAGGGAGACAATGGATACAGACATGATGTGTGAAAGGTAAAACAGTGCGATGGAATTAGTGAGTATGATATTAGCCTCACGCACTAAGAAGTAGTAGTTTTCAGAACAAGGGATGATGAATCAGATCCATTTACCTTTTAGACATCTGAAGAGAAAAGTGAAAGAACAATGGAAATAAAAATGGTAGAATGGGTAAAAGAAAAGCAGAGAGGGAAGAAAAAGAGAAGATGGGAGTAGGAGAAGGTCACCCTCCATAGCTCAGTTGGAAGGAATGAAAACAGCAGAGATAAGCGATTGGCTGGGGTGGGACCTCACCGAATTGTTTAAATAATATTTTTAAGAATATTTGAAAATTTCCAACAACGTATTTTGTCATATTCAAAAGTCTTCTGTCATCTCCTCCCAGACTCACCCATACCTCCCTCCCCTTCCCCTTGCTTCACATCCTCTACTAAGGCCAGTCTAGTCTAATTTGTGTTCCTCAAATGTTCTTGGAGGGGGGTCCATTCCCAGAGCCCTGTTAACCTAACCCTAATGATAGATTAAGTTCTAATCTATCGTTTTCCAGGCTTAACACCCTTAATGATCAACTGACCTTCCCTTTCCCAGCAGCCACCAATTGAATTGCCAATAGAGCCTCAGCTCGAGTTGGGGACTTTTGCCCACCTCCCCGCTCCATGCTGGGATTTTGTCTGGTTTGGACTTATGCAGGCCTTGTGCATGCTATTACAAGTGCTATGAATTCAGGGCTGGAGAGATGGCTCAGAGGTTAAGAACACTGGATGCTCTGTCAGAAGACCTGGGTTCAAGTCACAGCACTCACATGGCAGCTAACAACCATCTGTAACTCCAGTTGCAGGGGAATCTGACTCCCTCTTATCCTTCTCAGGCATTGCACAACACTGGAGCTCTTACATGCATGCAGGCAATGCACTCATACACAAAAAATAAAAATAATAAATATTTTTTTAAATTTTTAATAACTACATGATTAGAAGAAGCATTTCATTACAACGTTAACATATTCAGTAACACACTCCAGAGCAAGAGTACATCTCTTTCACAAGTGGCTGTAAGTTTCTAGGTTCACAGTTGAATTAATACAGTTATACAATATTGAACTCAAATACTAGTGCATATATGAATTCATATATGCGAATGTCTGCTGTGTCTAGAGGAGAGTGTTTTGTTGTAGTGAGTCACCACTTCTGGTACCTACAATCTTCCCACCTCCTCTTCTGCTATGATCCCTGAGCCATGGGATGAAAGAGTGTGAAGTAGGAGTCACAGAAAGCATCAAGCATGCTACAGTCTATTTTCTGCACATTGACCAGTTGTTGATCTTATTTGTCAATCTCCACCTGCTCCAAGAAGAGGCTTCTCTGGTGAGAGTTGAGAGGTACGTTAATCTATGGATATAACAAGTCATTAGGAGTCAGTTAATTACTATTGTCATTTACCAGGATAATAGTAGTAGGTTCTTTCCCTGTAACCTGTGACCAGTCTAGCTACAGATCCAGACCCTGATAACAGTGCCTGGTATGGGGTTCATTTTGTGAGGCAGACTTTGAATCCCCTCAGAAAGTGGTTGGTTACTCCCATGACATCCATGTCACTATTGTGCCAGCGAGACTACCTTGCCAGTCTATTCATTATTTTAGCTCACAGGGTCAGGTTCATTATTGCTTTTCTTTTCTGGTAACATACATAGCACTTTCAAGTACTATAAAAGCTAACCAGTAGAGATGAAGCTTCAAGGTCAGTGCCAGCATGATAGCTCCATGGTTGTTCTACAACTCACATATATAGTGCCTTCAGCAATGGGGTCTTGCCATCGAGTTCTAGAAGGCAAACAAGAGAAATGGCAGTAGACAGCATTGTTTGAGGGTCTTTGGAACTCCCTGGTCAAAAGCTCCAAAACAGGGAGCCCATTCTTCACATTGGGCTTTTTATTTGCTAGCCTGTGGTATCTGGTAGGTTACTGTATACATTACATAGTAATTCAATTTAAACTTTTCGTATTTTCATACATAGCTATTTTAAGAAGCTTCTACAATAGTAGGTTTCCACATATTGTAAATGGAGTGATCCCTCCCCTGCTCCCTCCTCTATCCTGCTCCCCCAATTTCCAATCCATTTAACTTTTCCTATTCCATCATTCCCTTCTCCCCCTTTATGTCACTGCCTTGAATATCCCCTTCTAGGAAGCCCCTCATGATCCTTAACTGGCAATCTGCCTTCTATGAATTATCTAATTAGAGCACACATATCTAAAGTTTCAAAGATGATATCCATACATATGAGAGACCACATGATATTTGTATTTATGGGTTTAGGTTACCTCACTCAAGATGATTGTCTCCAGTTCAATTCATGCATCTATGATTTCATAGCTTCTTTTTTCTTAACAGCTGAATAATATTCCATTGTATAAATGTACCGTATTTTCATTACCCAATTATCAGTTAATGGGAATCTAAGTTGTTCCATTTCCTAGCTACAGAGAATGGGGCAGCAATGAACATGTAGTAAGATTTAGAGTCTTACAAATATATGTCTGGGACTGGTTTAGTTGGATCATGTGGTAGATTTATTTCTAGCTTTTAGAGGAATTGCCACATTGATTTCCATAGTTACTATACTAATTCTCACTCCCATCAACAGTTGATGTATATGTGTTGTTCTCATTCCCCACATCTTTGCCAGCATTCGTCGTCATAGTGTGTTGTTTTGAATCTTAGCCATTCTGAATGGGGTAAGATGAACTATCAAAGCAGTTTTAAGTTGCATTTCCCTGATGGCCAGAGATGTTGAATAAAAAAAAACAACCATTTGCATTTCATATTTTGAGAACCCTCTGCTAAGTTTTTTCTGTCTCAGTTTTAATGTTTGTAATGGTTAGTTTTTGAGTTAGTTATATGTTCTACATATTAACCCTTTGTCAGATGTAGAGCTGATAAAAAATATTTTTCCCATTCTGTAGGCTGCCTCTTCATTCAAATGGTTTTGTCCTTTGCTACACAGAAGCTTTTGGTTTCATGAGGTCCCATTTATGGATTGTTGGATTAATACCTGCATTATAAGGGTCCTGTTCAGAAATTCATTCCCTGTGCCTGTAAGTACCAGTACATTCCCTACTTTCTGCTCTATAATAGTCAGTGTCCAGGTCTTACCTTGAGGTCATTGATTCATTTGTAGTTGAGTTTTGAACATGGTGAGAGAAAGGGGTCCAATTTCATTCTTCCACTTGTAGCTGTCCACATTGACCAGTACCATTTGTTGAACATGCTGTCTTTTCTTCAACAGGGCTTTTGTTCTCTTTGTCAAAAATAAAGTGACTCTAAGTGTGTGGACTTATATTCAGGACCTCAACTCTGTTCCACTGATCAATGTTTCTATTTTATGACAGTGTCATGCTGTTTTTATTACTATAGCTCTGTAATATAACCTAAAATCAGGGATGGTGTCACCTCCAGCTCTTCTTTTATTCCTCAAGATTGTTTTGGCTATGCTGTTGTGTGTGTGTGTGTGTGTGTGTGTGTGTGTGTGTGTGTTTCCATATGAAATGAAATTTGAGGTTTTTTTCTTTCAATTTCTGTGAAGATTTGTTTTGGAATTTTAATAAGAATTGTGTTGAATATGTAGATTGCTCTTGATAGGATGGCCAGTTTTCTATGATACTAATCCTAAGAATCCAAGAGCATGGGAGGTGTTTCCATCTTCTAGTATTGTCTTCAATTTCTTTTTAATATGTCTTAAAGGTTTTATTATACAAGTCTTTATTTAGATTTACTCAAACATTTTTTAGGATATAACTAATAGAATTGTTTTCTTGGTTTCTTTTCAGTATTTTTGTTGTTTGTATAGCAAGGCTACTGATTTTTGTGTGTTAATTTTGTATTAGCTGTAGGAATTTTCTGGTGGAGTCTTTAGAGTCCTTCATGTTTAGAATTATATCATCTAAAAATAAGAATACTTTGACTTCCTCCTTTCCAATTCATTTATTCTTATCTCCTTCACTTGTCTTGTTGCTTTAGTTAAGACTTTAAGCACTGTATTGAACAGGAGTGGAAAGAGTGGGCATCCTTTTCTTCATCCTGATTTTAGAGGAAATGCTTTGAGTTTTTATTCATTTAGCATGATATTGGCTGTAGGCTTGTTGCAAGTTGCCTTTATTATGAGGTAAATCATCTGTATTCCTAGATTCTTCATGACATTTACCATGAAGGATGCTGGATTTTATCAAAGGTCTTTTCCCCATTTAATGAGATAATCACTTAGTATCTGTCCTTGAGTCTGTTTATATCATGGATTACATTTATGGATTTATGTACGTTGAACCACCCCTGAAGCTCTGCAATAAAGCCAACTTGATCTCGGTGGTTGATCTTTTTGATGTGCACTTGAAATTGGTTTGCAAGTGTTTTATTGAAAATTTTTGCATCTATGTTCATCAGGGAGACTGTATTATAATTTTCTGTTTTTTTGGATTGTACTTTGGTTTTGGTATCAGAGTAATGCTAGATTCATAGGAAGAATCTTTCCATATTCCTCCTTTTCTATTTTAGACAGCAATTAGAGAAGTGTTGGTATTAGCTATTATTTGAAGGTAAGGTAGATTTCTGTTCTGTATATCTAGTCCTGGGCTCTTTTCAGTTGGGAAATTTTTAATTACTGCTTAGTAGAATACAGATTATGTTGTTAATATATGTCCCTTTGAATCCTGAATTTATCTCAGGATTTTCATCTCAATATTACATTCTTTTATTTTTATTTAATTCATTTTATCCCTAAGTTTGTTTATCTCTTCTCTATTTTTTTAGGTGTTGTTTGCTCTTGGTTTTCCAAGGCCTTATGGTACAACATTAAGTTATTATTAAGAGATGTCTCCAATTTTCTCATGTAAGTCCTTAGTGCTATAAATTTTCTGTTAAGACCGCCATCATCATGTCCCATCAATTATGGTATGCTGTGTTTTTGTTTTCATTCATCTAGAAATTTCTTAATTTTTTTTGTTTCTTTCTTGCCTCAATTGTCATTTGCTAGTGTGTTGTTTAGTTCCCATTACTTTGTTTACTGTAGAATCTGTTGCTATTGATCCCAAAACTTTTCCACTGTGGTCATATAGAATGAAAAATGCTGTTTAAATTTTCCAATATATGTTGAGACTTACTTTATGTCCTAATATTTGATCAAATTTGGAGACTGTGCCATGGTCTGCTGAGAAGAAAATGTATTCCTTAGTGTGTGGTTGGGATATTCTTTAGATATCTGTTAGACTAATCTTATTTATGATGTCATCAAACTTCAAATTTTCTGTTTTGCTTTTGTCTGGATGATCTGTCTATTGGTGAGTAAAATAGTGAACCCACTCATTATCACTATACTAGGGTAATCAGTAATTTTATGTTTCACAGAAATTTTTTTTGTTGGGTTCCCTATGTTTGGTGAGTCTATGTTTAGGATTGTAATATCCTGTTGGTGGATTTTTCCTTTAATGAATAGGAAATATTCCTCTTTATCTCTTCTGACTAGATCAGTTTAAAGTTTAGATTATAATATCTACATCTGCTTGTTTCTTACTTCCATTTGCTTGGTTATGTCTATTATTGATGGTGAGGTGTATTTCTGGGAGTCAGAAAAAAGATGGATTATTTTTAATTTTTTTAATTTTTTTATCTTTTTAAATTTTTCTTTATTTATTTTTATTTAATAACCACATAATTAGAAGAAGTATTTCTTTACTGCTTTAATATATTCAGTAACAATTTCCAGAGGAAGGATATATCTCTTTCAAAAGTGACTGTAAATTTTTGGGTTCACAGTTGAATTAATACAGTTATACAATATTGAACTCAATATAAACCCTTTAATATATTAAACTGAATGAATTTTTAACCTTTAAAGAAGATCTTCATTTCATTTTATAATATGCTGTTTCCTACAATTTTAATGCTACTAACGCTTAGATATTTGCACATGTGTCTTTAATTTCTATGTATCTGATTATTACTAGTCACAGCTGGTTACACTCGGATCAGTGGCACCAGAGTATGGATATAAAGTCATCAGGTAAATTTCAATGGTAATGTTTATCACCTCTGCTGATTAACAAGAAGTAAATTTTTATGCTTCCTCCTCAAATATAAATCTTTTCTTTTTGATTTGTTGACTTTTTTGTGTGTATCTCATGCAGAACATCCCACACAATCTTATTCATCTATATACCCTCTTCCCAAATGGCACCCTCCCATAGCCTCTTCTCCCCCACCTGGAGCCCATGTACTCTGTCATCCCTGTTATTGTCCACTTTGTTGTCAGCGCCCCCCAGCCGTTCCCCAGTGCTTGTCCATCTGCTGAATCTAGTCAGCCTATCTAGAGATCCTTGTCTTAGGATGATCAGCTGTTCCTCATCTAGCAGCAATCAGTTGTCAATATTCCTTTACATGAGATTGAGGTCTGCTGTTAATTTTCCCAGTTTTATGCTGGGTTACTGCCTGGGAGTCTCTTGCGCCACCCTGACCAATAACTCAAAATAAGATATCTCCTGTCTGTCATTGTTTCTTGTTATGTAGCCTTTAACTATACATATGGACTCTAAAAAAATTATATTGGCCCTTTTAATCTTTGGTTATACTTTCCTTTTGGGTATTTAAGACCCTACAATTGGCCCAGATAAACCAATTTATTTTTACTCTTAAGGTCATTTGAGGTTTTGTTCCTCGGGGTAATATGGGCTTAGGAGGAACCCCTGGCTCCATTCTTTTACAAATTCCATCTATGTGAAGAGAAGTCAAAGGTCCTTCTCGACCATGGCTGGCTTCACTTGGAAGCATGGAGGAAATGATTCCTCTGTGTTGACCCTCCTCTTTGTAGATTGGAAACTGGTTCAACTCCATCTGGTGGGGTCTCCACAGCCTCCTTGATCAAGAGGACAGGTGACTCAGCACAGTTACAGGACATTTTCAGAGATGCTCATAGTCCCCTGAAACTTAGTTGACCTAGGAGGGAAAGGAGCACAAACTGTCCTTTATGTCCCTCTGTTCAAATTAGTATGGCTGATAAACATCCAAGAAGATTAGTTCCACCAGTCTAGTACTTTTAATTACCATGTGCCACATAGATAAAGCTTGAGCAAAGACCAAACCCTCTCAGACAAACCTTGCCTAGACATACATTATATTCTTTGATCTGGTTGTATGTGTAATTTGTCAGTAGGCTGTTGGACTAACATGGTTCCCTCTAGTTTTCTAAGACTGGCTATTTCATTATTGATCTCTCACATTGTCTAACCCTTTCACCATGGTTTCGCCATTTAAGGTGCCCCGATTTTTCCATTTCTCCCTTAATAATACCTTTCTCCTATGGTCCCACCTCTCTTGAGTTCCATTCTCTTTATCCCCCAGGTTCCTTATATACCCTTCCCTCCCCCCGCCCCTTAAATAACCCCATTTTAATCCATATCTCCATCACTAACACCTGTTTCCTACTGCTCTTCTCTTTCAGGTTCTTTCTTTTCCTTTACCTCCCTGATTCCTTTTCATTATCCTGGTTCCTATAGTTATGTCTGGATACATACTCAATTATCAGGATTTGGTCCTAAGATCCACATGTGAGGGAGAATATATGTCTTTTTTTTTCTGAGTCTGTGTTATTTCACTTAGTGTAACAGTTTCTAGTTTGATCCATTTACCTGCAAATTTCATGATTTCATCTTTCTTTACTGCTGAGTAAAACTCCATGAACCACATTTGCATTACCCACTTGTCAGTTGAGGGACACTTAGCTTGCTTCCATCTCTTACTTACTGTGAAAAGGGCAGCAACAAACATGGATGTACAAGTGTCTCTGCAATAAGATGAGTTCTTGGGACATATGCCAAGGAGTGGTATAACTGGGTCAGATGGTAGATTCATTTGTAGTTTTTTAAGAGTTCTCCATACTGCTTTCAATAGGGGCTGAACCAGCTTGCAGCCCCACCAGCAGTGGATGAGTGTTCCCCTTTCCCCACATCCCCTCCCACATTTGGTATCATTTGTTTTCTTGATCTTAGCCAGTCTGACTGGGGTAAGGTGAAATCATGAAATCTTAAAGTGCTTTCAACTTGCATTTCCCTAATTATTAGTGATGTTGAACACCTTTTAAGATGCTTCTTAGCCATCTTTATTTCTTCTTTTTAGAGCTCTCTGTTCAGTTCCTTAGCCCATCTTATATTTGGGTTACTTCCTTTCTTGATTCTTGGTTTTTTGAGTTCTTTATATATTCTGGATTTTAAACCTCTGTCAGATGTGTCACTGGTGAAGATTTTCTCCCATTCTGTGGGTTTTCTATTCACTTCCTTGGTTGCTTCTTTTGATGTACAGAAGCGTTTTAGTTTAATGAGGTCCAATTTGTTGATTCTTGACCTTGTTTCCTGGGCAGTTGATGTTCAGTTTAGAAAATTCTTTCCTACACCTATATCCTGTAGGTTACTGCCAACATTTTCTTCTAGCAGTTTCAGAGTTTCAGGCTTCACATTGAGGCCTTTGATTCCTTTTGGTGTTGACTTTTGTGCAAGGTGAAAAATAGGGGTTTAGTTTCATTCTTCCACAGGTGGAGATCCAGTTTTAACAGCACCATTTGCTGAACATGCTTTCTTTCCTCCAGTGAATGTTCTTGGACCCTTTGTTAAATATCAGGTGGCTGAAATTGCATGTACTCATATTTGGGTCTTCAATTTTGTTACATCAATCAATGGGTTTTTATGACTATAGCTCTGTTATAAAGCTTAATATCTGGTATAGTAATCCCCCCAGCATTGCTTAGTGCTCAGGGTTGCTTTGGCTATCTGAGGTCTTTTGTGCTTCCATATGAATCTTAGGATGTTTTTTTTCCAATTCTGTGAAAAATGTCATGGGGATTTTGATTGGCATTTCATTGAATTTATACATGGCTTTTGGTAGGATGGTCATTTTTGCAATATTATTCCAATCCATGAGCATGGGAGGTCCTTCCACCTTCTGATCTCTTGCTCAATCTCTTTCTTTAAAGATTTAAAACATTCGTTGTAGAGTTCCTTAATGTCTTTAGTCAGGTTTATTCTGAGATTTTTTTTTTTTTTTTTTTTTGAAACTGTTTCCACGATTGCTTGTTATTAGTGTATAGAAAGTCTACAGACTTTTTGTTATAGAAAGGCTACAGACTTTTGTAGACTAATTTTGTAACCTGCCACTTTTCTAAACATGTTAATAATTTTGGGGAGTTTTCTGGTGGAATTTTTGGCATCTCTTATATATCATATCATCTGCAAAAAGGGATAATTTGGTCTCTTCCAATTATTACTCCTTTAATTTCCTTCTCTTCTTTTATTGCTCTTGCAAGAGTTTCAAGCACTGTGTTAAAGAGGAGTGGAGATAGTGGACAGCCTTTTCTGGTTCCTGATTTCAATGGGAATGCTCTTACTTTTTCTCCATTTAGAATGATGCTGACTGTGGGTTTGTTATATATGGCTTTAATTATGTTGAGGTATGTTCCTTCTAGTCCAGTTCCTTCTAGGACTTTAAACATAAATACATGTTGAATTTTGTCAAAAGACTTCTCTGCATCTTTTAAGATGACCATGTGTTTCTTGTCTTTGAGCCCATTTATATGATATATGATGTTTATTGACTTACATGAATTGAAGCATCCCTGCATCTCTAGAATAAAGCCAATTTGATCATGGTGGATGATCTTTTTGATGTGTCTGTATGCAGCTTGCAAGTATCTTCTTGAGA
>NW_008352391.1:2905259-2918820 GCF_000622305.1 Nannospalax galili
TTGTTCTTGTATTTGTATGGGCATGTCTTTTTTTAATTTGGGGAAATTTTCTTCTACAATCCTGTTGAATATCTGTTCCATACCATTATCTTGAGATTCTTCTCCTTCCTGTATGATATGATTCAGAAGTTTTGGATTTTTTATGGTGTCACACAATTCTTGCATATTCCATTTTTTTTTTCTTAAATTTTTCATAATCTTTGATTGACTGGTCTAATTCATCCACTTTGTCTTCCAGTCTTGATATTCTGATTTCCATTTCATTCATTCTATTGGTGAGGCTTTCTCCTGTCATTTCTAATGGGCTTACTGAGTGTTTCATTTCCTTCTTCATTTCAGCCTGAGTATTCTATATTTCTAACTCTTTTCTGAATTCATTCAGAAGTTTATCCCTATCTTCCTTCAGTTCTTTGATTTCTTTGTGTGTTCTTTAAATTCAATGAATTCTTTTATCATGTTTATAATTGTTCTTTTGAGTTCCATGTCCTGTGTTATTTCTAGGGAGTTCTCATTGTACTCTTCTGGAGGACTATTGGTTCTTGGTGGAGATATATTATTTTGGTTTTTCATGTTATGATTAATTTTCTGTGACTTTGACATGTGAATTTCTTTCATAGCTTCTGATTCTTGGGTGAGACTCAAGCCTTCCTTTGTTGAGTTTAGACCTGCTTCTTTTTGTAAACTTTATGTGCCTTTGTGGTTTACTCTTTGGGCATGAGAAGCTGGTTGGTCTAGGCTTCAGGTTCTCTCTTTTGATTTTATGTTAGAGTTGCCTAATTGGTTTTGTCTTCCGCAGCTCTCACAAAGAGCCAAGTGAGATGAGGCTCAGATGCTCTCAGGCCTCTCCTAAGGTCTGGATGCCTCCAGGAAAGATGCTGCCCTCAGGAATTTGGGGGCTGGGCTGGCCTGGGAGCAGGGCCTAGGAAAGATGCTGGTCTTAGGAAGCTGGTGGCTGTGCCACCCAACGATGCAAAGGGAGATGGGGAAAGGATGAGGCCCCCAGGGCTCCTGGGGACTACTGGGAGGAACTGGATTGGTCTGGATGCAAAGGATCAGGAAGCAGTAGTGGCTCTGGGGGGAGGGGTTAGCCCCAGTGTCTGGGGTGCCAAGACAAGAAATAGGTCAGTACCCAGGCTAGGAGGAGGGAAGTGGGAGGGTGAAAGAGGCTGGGGTGTCAATTTGCGATGGGTGCATTGGACTTACCCATGAAACGTGCTGGCACCAGAACACCAGAGTCTGTGCAGCCCAGGGAAACAAAGGGAGGTGAGGGATGGATATAACTTTCTAATTAAAACTGTGAATTTGTGTCTCTTTATTAAGGAATTGAGGCTGTTAGTATTCAGAGTTACTATTGCAAGGTGCATATTAATTTCTGTCATTTTGTTGGTTTTTAGTGCCCTTGTAGTATCTCTGATTTCTTTTGATTACTTATCCTATGATGGTTCCTTTGTTTCTTATGACCTTTTAAGTGCTTTTGTAGTTCTATTCAGATTGAAGTATTCCTTCTAGTATCCTTTGTAGAGCAGGTTTAGTGGTCATAAATTCCTTTCATTCATGGAAAGTTTTTATTTCTCCTTCATTTTTATAAACAGTTTTAGTATAATATGTCATGGAGAATTTCTTCTCTGGTCTGGTCTACTTGGTTGTTGTGGAAAATCATGTGACTGATTTTGCCTTTTGCCTTACATACCTATCATGCTGGAATGCAGTGCTTCTTGTTTCTTATCAGAGAGAAAGCTATGTAAGTCACATGGTTTCCAGGAATCCGAAACTTAGAGAAACTGAAACTTATCATGCTAATAGGGCATCTGGCCTGCTAGATTGTAATAGGATACTAGTCTGCCATGCTAATAAGGGATCCCATATGCTGTGTTATGATTGGACTATTACCCTTATATAAGCCCATACTTTCCTACAATAAAGCAGATCTGTGTCATTGAACCTGGTCTCCTGAACCTGAATCCGGCAATGCTGGCACAGACTCCTCACCAGCCCTGGGGTCCCAGACTGGAAGACTGATCAGAGGAACTAAGAGGGCAGGAGAGCGGCCATAGCCAGAGGAGAGCAGCCACAGCCAGGGACCACACTTGGTGTTCTGGACATCTCTTATATCTGGATGAACATCTCTTTCTCTAGGTTTTGGAAGTTTTCTATGATTTTACTGAATTTATATTCTAAGCCTTCACTATGGTCTTCTTCTTCTTCTGTGCCCATATTTTGAATGTTAGGTCTTTTCAAGGTGTCCCCTAAATCTCTTGTGTTCTTTTCATATTTCTTTATAAATTTCTTACTGACTTTTAGTGAGTGATCTAATTCGTCTACTTTACTTCCATGCTTGAATTTCTGTTCTCAACATGATCTGTTAGGTTGGTAAGGCTTTCCACTGAGGTTTTTATTTGGCTTATTGAGTTTTTCATTTCCAGCATCACTTCAATTTGGGTTTTTCTCAGCACTTTGTATTCTGTTTTCATGGCTTGGATTGACTTCCTTATTTCTTTCATATTTTGTCTTTGTCATTTTGAGCTGTGTGACCATAGCTGTAATCATTCTTTTGAATCTTCGTCTGGTAGTTCTCCCATGTCATTTTCCTTTGTGACCCTTACTATAGGATTTGTAATTTTTGAAGGAGACATGTTATTTTATTTTATGTGTTGTTCGTATTTCTATGTTGTGCTTTGTGCATCTGGTGTTAGTTTGGCATCTGAGTTTTTCTTTCTTTCTTTTTTGTTCAAGCAACATTCTTTCAACAGAGATATTTAAAATACTCAGGAGGGGGTGAGTTCAGAGTGGGGTTGAGTTGCTGATTCCTTCAGTTTGTCTGGTTCTTAGGGCTGCAGCTTCTATTCTAGGTCTTCTGCTTGTCAGCTACAGTCTGATCCTGCAGTAAGTTGGTCAAGGAGCTTGGAACAAGCTTCCCATGGAAATGTGCACTGATCATGGGTCTCAAAGGTGAATGGAACAACTAGAGTGTCCCAGTCATGTACCTGGTGGGGCTCTGGTTAGTCCTGAAGGGAGGGAGGAGCCAGGGCATCCCTGCAGCTAGACCTGTCCCTGGTGGAGTTTGGACCAGAACAGAATCAAGTGAATTGGCAAAGAGAGGAGAGGGGTCAGGAGGAGGTAATGGTCCCTGGCAAGGGGAGGATGTAAGATTTTGAGGTGATGGCAGGGGAGCTTAGGCAGCCTACCTGGTTCTCTAGGCTACAGGGGCTACAAAAGAGTCCTTAGGCCTGGATCTCAAGAATCCCAGAGGGAAGAAATGGAACCAGGAGGAAGTTGTGGTTCTTGGCAAGGCAGCAGTGGGACTTTGGGGTGATGACAGGGTGGGAGGGGGTAACAGGCCCTTCAGGTATACCTGAGTCTCCAGGCCACATGAGGCACCTGGGGAGTCCATCTTTCAAATTTTTCTTTGCACAGTGATACTGTCATTGTGAGGTCGTCTAAGGTTGCAGGAATGGATTCTTTTTCTCCACCGATTTGAAAACTAAAAAGCCCCCAACCTGTAAGACGCTGGCTTTCCCCTTCCCAGCAGCCATCAATTGCCAAAAGTTCCTTAGGTTTCTTACCCATGTCCCTATATCTATGCTGGAATTTTGTCTGATTTGAGCTTACACAGGACTTGTGCATGCTGTCACCATTGCCATGAGTTCATATGAGTAACTGACCAGCTGTCTAGAAGACTCTGTTTCCATGTGGTCATCCATCCCCTGTGGCTCTTATATGCTTTCTGCCTCCTCTTCTGCAATGATCCCTGAGCCTTGGGAAGCAGGGGTTTGAAAGAGTTGTCCTATTCAGGGATAAGTCCTCTGCAGCCTCTTGTTCTCTGCAGGTTGACTAATTGTGGGTCTCTGTGTTAATCACCATCTGCTGCATAAGGAAACTTCTCCAGTGAGAGTTAATAGATGAATTCATCTTAATTGTAGTGATTGCTTTAAAGTTGTGTCACTTAGGATTAAGCGTCTCACAGACCCTGCATTGACCAGTTCTGGAATTCTCTAATAGCTTTTCTCTGTTGCAAAAAGAAGCTTTTTAGATGAGTGGTGAAAGGTGCACTTGTCTTTCTCCTGCCCGGCATTGTTCGAAGCTATATAACCCTCAGCTATACACATGTACTCAAATATTTATTGTGTGTATATTTTTCAGTAGGACTTTGAACTACTCTATTTCCTCTAGCTTTTCATAAGAAAAACAGTCATTTCCTGCAAAAAAATATCCATGACAATGATTCAGTTATAATTTTCATTTATTTATGAGGAAATCATATATAAAGGTTCAGCAACTTGCTTCGGTTCACCTACCTCATAGGTGACTGAGCAGGGATTTAAATCCAGGTAGCATGATTAGATGATCCACATTTCCAACTGATACGCCGCTGCTAAAGTAGATCTTGTTCTTCAGCTCAATAGATGTTTCATAGTTGTCTAATAAACAAATAAATAGATAAATAAATATAAAATAAAAGAATCTGAACTGAGTAATTTGAAAACATGTCCAAGAGTCTGAATTTTCAAAATTGCATGCTGTTTAGCTCTTGGTATATTGACACTTCCAGTTTTTATAGGTAGACTATGACCACACTTCATACGTTATGTATAATTTTTTTGAGACAGGGTCACCCTATAACTCCAACGGACCTGGAACTCCCGATATAGATCAAGTTGGCCTAGATCTCACAGAAATCCACCTGCCTCTACCTACTGAGTGCTGGAATTAAAGGCATGCATCACCATGCCTAGCTCATACATTGTATTGTGTGTACAAACTTGGTAAAATTTTCAGCTACTTAATGAAAACATGATTTCTCTCTTAATTCTATTCTACTATGACATTTCTGCATTCTATGTTGATTTCACCTAGAGGGTATAATTTATTGGAAAAAATGTATCTTTTAGATGTAATAATGAACCAGCCTCATCACCTAATTTGATGAGAAACTTCTTCATGTGGAAACAGCAATAAAGTCTGTCTTTTAGAAATTGATGAAGGAACAGTGGCTCTTAGACTTTCAGTGCCCTGCAGCTACTCTCTTGGCTATGCTGTGACTCTCCGTGAGTGCATGGCCAGATTATAACCCATATATCAAGTGTCTGAAGAGTCCCTAACTTCCTTCCCTGGATACTCAGAGAGTTGCATGGCCAGCAGTCTTCAGTGCTTGATGTTACTTGAGTATTTCTTAGTGAAAGCCATTTTGTTATTTTGTGCAAACGCTAGTCATTAATGTAATGCTTAGCACTTAGTGCATTGGCCTGGTGTCTGATTGTGAAGTTTCTAGTACTGAAGTGAGGCTAAGTCACATTATGGTTATGCCTGAATAAAGAAAGAGCTCAACTATTAACAATAGTTTTAAGGCCAAGAGTGAACTCTAACTGCTCAGTTCCTTCAGATGTCTCTTGGAACTGTGCTTTCTGCCAGGAGTCACTCATTCTTTTATTCAAATGGTATCTTCAGCATGCTCTGGGGAAGTAGAAACTAGGATCTATCCTTGTCTTATCAAAGAATCTTGCCTTAGGCCTAGAATATCACACACACACACACACACACACACACACACACACACGCAATTAAAAACAGTCTTCTCAATTTTTCTCATTGTTTATGATGAGAAAAACATGCTGTTTCTAGCACTTTGATATGTAACTATGCATACATATTCATATTCTATCTTACACTATCTTGGGTGGAGGCCAAGGAAGGGTTCCGAAAGATTAAGATCACATGCCCAGGTCAAAGAGGAGCACATGGCTTAATGAGCTTGTTTACATATATAGTAACTTTTTGGTTGCAAAGTTAGGTAAAAGTCACTAGTGCAGATTACATCCATTTTGTAAAAGCTGAAGAAATCATGCATAATAGAAATTCTGTAGAGGAATATTCTCAGGTTCCTACTTGATTTTCTTGAAAGAAGATTCTCTGAGATCCCTTTTGTAAGGGCACTAATCAGTCCAAAAGCCTCCACCCTCAGGACCTAATGCTCCCAAAGTCTCCACCTCCTAATACCACCATTGAGAATTAATATTTTTACATATGAATTCTGGTTGTAGAAAAACATTCAGCCTGTAATACTGCATTTGTGATTTAATTTAGAATGCCTAGTCTATTCCTGGATGCAAAGACAAAAGAAGTATTATAGGAAATGTGAAACAGTTTTCCTTCCTTAGCCCCCTCAGGTCTAGTTTCTCTACTGCCCCGAACAAAGAACTTGCAGCAGTTGTTTTTGGTTTTTGTTCTTAACAAGTTCTTCATGCAGCCTTTCCCAACTTGTCCATACATATTTGAACATTCATTTTTTCTCCTCTTTAACATCTATCAACTTCCTCCCTTGTTAACTTCTTTTGTTCTCCTATTTTATCCTTTCTGCTGGTATTTCAAGTCAGAACATTTCTTGTGTTATATGTTGTATTTAGATGTTCTTTTATACAGGGATGTCATTTGCTTCTTATTCCAATGTTTCCCCTACTAGCTCACTGAACTCTCTTTTCAAATAGTACTTTACAGCTATTCTCTTCTATGCTGCTTCTGCAAGAATCGCATCCTGTTCAAACCACTATATTTTGCCTCATTTTTCCTTCCCATATCTTTCATTCTTTTCTGCTTTTAATTTCCACTAATATTACTACCTATGAAACATGAAAGGCTAGGGGCTCTGGTTTTGTTGTTGATTTAAGTTGTGAATGCTTCCAGTGTTGTTCTGCAATAAGACTGGCACTGTGGTAAATTTGATGCCTTTATCATGTTTAGGCATGATGTTATCTGTTTTATACAGAATGGATATTGAAATTTTTCAAATGTTGTTACTCTATAAATCTGTCAACACAGTTAATTACATTAATTATTAGATTTTCTAATTTTAAATAATCCAAGGCTTGGGTATAATTTAGTTGTAGAACACTTGCACAGCATGAATTATCACTGCCCAGTATCACAAGAAAAAATAAAACTTCCATACACTACTAGAAAAAAAATAAGAGAAAAGTTTTGTCAGCTGAATTTCATACATTCCTACATCAATGTTCTAGGCTCCAGGACCTCTGCATGTGTGGACCTTGTTAGGAAATGTGTTACAGAGATGGAACCTGTCAGGTTGTTATAAAGTCATAGCATAAAAGGGTAGGGCCTGAATCCAATGTGAATACTGTCATTATAAAAAGGAGATGTTAGATAAAAAGGTGGCAGGGGTCACAGAAACTGGCAAAGCGAGAGTTTAATTGGGTTTGGCGGGGGCTGGTCCTCAACTGGGGTGTGAGAAAGAACCAGCAACCTAATGGCTGTAAAGGGGTAGCTTGTAAGGGACAGAATGAGGAAAAAGAGAATATTTATCTACTGTTTGGGACTGTTTGGGGGGATGCTTGCTCATGGAGTGTATGGGGTCTGTACCTGGTGAAGCATATTGGAGAAAACATCTACTGTAAAACATGTTTTTCTACAATTACAGAGTTTCAGGAATTAACTGCAGTTAAGGGCTTGGGAAACTTGTTTGTCAGCTTGTGGGCCATGCTCTGGCGATCACAATACATTGGTCATTAACTTCCCAGGGGCTGCTTTTGTTAACTTGCAGGTGGCTGGGAGTTGGTTGACTCAGCTCCTCTTAGGAGCCTCATGGTTTCTGGGTCTGGGGTCGCCTAGATCTGAGCCCTCTCAGGAGAAATATGAGCAGAGACATTCACAATGGAATAAAGGCATATGAAGACCACAGAGCCAAGGAATATCACAGATTTCCCAGACTAGGAAAGAGTCTTGTAGCAGATTCTCCCTGACAGACTCAGACATCAAACATCAAACCTTAAAACTATAAAATGGTATGTTTTTATCTAAGCCACCCATCTGTACCATTTTGTTAGAGCAATTCTAAAAAAAAATACACATTATTTGAGCTTTATGAGATTGAAATGTTATTTGACTTTTTTACCTTGTATGTAATATTGGAATTTTCTTTAAAATCTTGCCGTCTTATGGCTCACGGTTTAAGATCCCTGGCTGTTCTTGCAGAGGACCTGAGTTTGAATTCCAACACCCACATGGTGGCTAACAATTTTCCTTTACTCCAGTTCCAGGGAACAAATGTCTTCTTCTGTCCTCTTTGGGCACTGCATGGCACAGGTATACTTAGATACTTACAAGCACAACACTCACACACATAAAATTTTAAAAAGTAAATGAGTACAAAAAAAATCTTGTCCACTTTTAAAATACAATTTGTTGAATTTATTGTAATGTTTTTATTTTTATCTTTTGAATTTTTGGGAATTTCATACAATGTATTTTTACCATATTCAGATCCCCCTCCCCTAGCTCCACCTCCTCTTAACCCCATCCTCACACACAATTTCATGTCCTCTATTATTATTTTTAGGGCCTATCTAGTCTAATTCGTGTCCTCAAATGCCCTTCAGTGTGGGTCCCTCACCTGGAGACTGTTGAACCTACTCAGCACCACATCCTTAACAAAACTGAATCTCTGCTGGGCATTGTGGCACATACTTTTAGTTCCAGCACTTGTGTGATTGAGCTAGCCTGGTCTACATATTGAGTGCCAGGCTAGGTGGGGCTACAGGGAGACCCTGACTCAAAAAGACCATCCTCCCAAAAAAGAAAGATAGAAAATGGATTCTCCCTCTCCTAGCAGCTATCAGTTGTCAGTAGTTCCTCAAATAAGGTTGGGGCTTTTTACCCATATTGCTCACTCTTTGTTGGGAATTTGACTTGAGTTACATGGGTCTTGTGCATGCTGTCACATTTGCTGTGAATTCATATGAGTAACTGCTCAGCTATCTGGATAATACCGTCTCATTGTAGTCATCCACTCCTCTTCTGCAATGATCTTCCAATAGGAGTTAATTATGGGTAGTGGGATCCCTAAGAAAATCTAGATAAGAAATTGGCTTAGGGAACTTATATACCGTAGATACTTTACAATGATTTTGGGTCAATAAAATTGTTCATGTTGATTACTCCACAGACAATATTTGCAAGGTTGTAAGATTTCTTCCTCCTGTTTCAAAGTACATCTTGAGTAGAATCTCCTAAGTGAAGCCCACCCCACACTGAGCTGTCCTTGGTTTTCATGTGGCATTTGTCAGGACTTGGGTTTGCTTTCCTCAGCAGGGGACCTACTGGCTTTGGGGCAGAGAGACTTGATTGGCAACAGAGTCTTGGACCCTGGGACTTGTGTCTTTTCAATAAGCCATTTAGTTCAAAATTCAGATGTTTTTTATACATCCCAAGGAACTGGCAGTCATGTGGGATATGGCAGTCACATACGAAGATTTAGGGTACAAAGAAATAGGACTTTTAGTCCATTAGTTGGCACCAGAAGGATGCATAAGCTTTAACTCAAAGTTATCAATGCCCATCTGGTAATTTATTGGCCACAATGGTTTCTTTCTTAGAGTTAGAAGCATGGCAAACTTTTAGCTTTTAACTCAAGAGTAAACCTTTAATAACCTGGTCTAATATCTTAGCTAAGGGTAGCTGAGTTATTTGTTCAGGACAAAGAGATGAGCTAAGGGTTGTTGACCAAGACGCTTTCCCACAGAGCAGGGAGTTTGCACTTATGACCAGGCCGCTTTCTCCTGCCAGTCTGGCAGTGTTCTGCAAGACAGGGATTATCAGAGCCACTGCTTTCAGTGCCCCTCCCTTTAGCAGAGAATACAACCTGAACTTAAATGTTTTAGGCTCATTTCACCCTAGGGCCTGGCATCCTGGTCTCCTACAGACATTCTTTCCACAACAAAGTCATTTCTTTGTGGGATATGACTAAGTTTCCACGATTGATACCATGGAACAATCTTGAAGGACAGAAGCAGGGAAATTTTTAAATGTGTTATAATTACTGTGAATTAAAAGCTTCCTTTTTCAGCTTAAGATTATACAACTTAAAAAGAAAATATGTTTTTCCCTGAATCCCAGAGGCAGTGTTATGAAGGGCCAACTAGATAAAATTAGTTTCTAGACTTTATGCTGCATATTATATGAACATGGTAAAACACAGCATACCACATTAAGTTAGTACATTTTCTCTGAAAGTTGTACATAGAGAGTAAATGAGCAGAAAAAGAATTCCCCATATAACATTTTCAGTGGTTTCCCAATGATGAAAGCAATTTAATGGCCAGTTTTCAAAGAACAGCCTGGCTTAACCAAAATGTACAAAACAGCCAAATAGGAAAGAACAGCTTTAAGGTAGGGATGCTCAAAACTGTTACATGCAACCATGATCCCATGACTCATTCACTGGAGCAAATGATCTTTGAAGATTCATCCAACACGTGAGTGAATTAATGATCATGAGAAGCTCTGCCATAATGCAACTGGCTTTCCTTTGCTTAACTTAGGATTCTCCAGGAGGATTTAACTACATAACTTGTTTTTCTTGTGTAACCTCATACCAACAAATAGAACTGGAATTCTCAGGAAGTCACTTTGGGAAGCATTGTATAACAGGATAAATTATAAAATGTTGATTCCATATTTATTAGCTGCTGTTCTTATACCTGTGATCAAATCCTTGACAAAAGAGAGGTAAGAAGGAAGGGTTTATTTTGTATTTTGTCTCACAGTTGAGGCTACAGTCCATCATGTGAGAAAGCCGTGGCTGCAGGAGCAGCAGGCAGCTGGTCATCTTGTATCTGCAGTCAAGACACAGAGAGAAATAAATGCTGGTGCTCCTGTGTTCCTTTTCATTAGTCAGCCCAGCCCATGTTTAGGGTGGGTCCTCCCACCTCAGTTAACCCCATCTAGAAGATCTCTCAGACCCAGAAGTTTGTTTCCATGGTGATTCTAAATCTCATTGTGCTGACAAGATCACCCATCACAAATTTCACCACAGTTGTATGCAGGATATACTCAGTACAATGATCTTTTCTTTTTTTAGAGATAAGCAAAAAGTTATCCTTTTCATCTCCCATTGATCTCCATGCCTGTTTTGTGCCAGTACATGCTGTTTTGTTTCTATGACTCTTTAGTAGAACTTGAAATCAGCTATGGTGATATCTCAAGATTTATTATTCTTGCTTAGGACTGTTTGGGCTACCTGGGTCATCCGTGTTTCCTAGAATTTCAGGGTTCTTTTTCTCACAATGTGCTATTGATACAGGGGAAAATAGGGTCCAAATTTAGCATCCTTAGTCTAATTCTTGAAAGAATTTAAGAGTGGATTCAAATGGAAGTTTTAGGACAATTTTATTCAAATTTAAAGAAAAATCCTCAGAGAAGATATGTTGTAAGTCTCAGCATGTGCTCTGAGGAGGAGAATGGAAGAGAGAAGGAAAAAAAAAACATAAAGTCATGCCTGTTTAGAGCAGGTGTGGAGGTCAGACATGTGGCAGATGAACAGCCATATGGCTGGACTTATAAGAAAGACTAAGAAAGCCCAAAATGTTGGGGCAGCCCAAAGCATTAGGGAAAGCATGCTTAGAAATGAGATATAAAAAAGAAAAGGAGAGGCTATGCTTCCAAAAGCAGATAGACTTACAGAAACCTACATGTCTGTGACCTAGTTCATAGCAAATGCACTAGGGGTTGGGATTCCAGGCAGGAAAAGTTCACCATGTCATTAATGCACTAGGTAGGTTTTCTGCCTGTCTCTTCAGCATGGCTTAAGATTTATCCCACCTTCCTAGGGGTGGTCTTGACTCAGGTGATTGGCAAGGCAAAACTGGAAAGTTAAGGCTCCACCAAGGCCAGAGTTTCTTATGCCCTGACTAGTTTTCTCTTAAGGGGGTTTTGTTGTTACTGTAACATTATTTTTCAAAAGATTTATTTTTTTTATTTTTTTATTTAATGACCACGTGATCAGAAGCATTTCATTATAGCTTTAACATATTCAGTAACAAATTCCAGAGCAAAGATACATCTCTTTCCAAAGTGGCTGTAAAGTTTTAGGTTCACAGTTGAAGTAATACAGTTATACAATATTGAACTCAGTATAGACCCTGTAAGACATCAAATTGAATGAGAGCAAGGTAGCTCCTGATGTTCTGTGAGCATGGGGTGGTGGAGTGTGTGTGTGTGTGTGTGTGTGTGTGTGTGTGTGTGTATTTTGTGCCCACAAGTGCCAAAGTATGCATACAGAGTTCAGAGGACAACTTCTTGTGGGAGTCAGTTCTCTCCTTCTACCATATGGAATCTGGGGGATTGAACTCAGGTTGTCAGGCTTGGCAGCAAGTGTGTTTACTATAGCTTCTCAGCCTTTTGGCTAAGATCAAGTGTAATATCTGTTCTTATCAGTTTAATATTTTTATTATTTTTAATAATGTGTACCAATGGGGGGTGTATGTACACTATGTACATGTGAATTCAGATGTCTGAAGAGGCTAGAGGCATCAGATCCTCCTGGAGCTCGACTCACAGGTGATTGTGAGCCACTTGATGTGGGTGCTGGAAACCTAACTTGGGTCCTCTGCAAAAGTAGTCACATGCTCTTAACCACTAATCCATCTCACTAGCCCCCTAATATGCCAATTTTTAAATAAATAATATAACTAGCAAATTATTCTTAAAAAGATAGCATAGAGGATGAATAGAGAACTCAAACTGAAAAGAATGCAATAAACCACAGACACCAGTGCACTGTTAGTTAACACTCGCATGCATGGAATGTTCAGATGCACACATATATGCACATATATACAAAAGGCTTCAAAACACAGTTCAACACTGTCAGTATGTATTGTTCCTGACTATACAAATGCGTTTTTCATTGCCTTACCTTGATAGAAAAGCAGGGATTTTTTTTTTCTTGTCTTGAGATTATTCTTTTTGTAGACAGTAATGTAGTGAAGATGCTAGAGCCAAGCTTCTGAGATGATTTGAATTGCAGGTTTGTGATCTCAAGCTAGGCACTTAATGCCTGCGCTTCGGAAGTGGCCAATCTGATATGGTGGTGCCTACCACAGAGACTTGTTGAGAGAATTGGAAAAAAATGCACGTATAATCTCACTTTACACATAGCAAGTACTATATAAGAATTCACTGTGTGTATTTTCTGCCTTTGTCACAAGCATCTGTGTTTTCTGTAGTTCCCCTCCATATCATCTATTCCAAGAGCTTCCTTTTTATCTTATCAAAAAGGACTTTTTACTGCACTCCTATCCTCAGGCCTCTTGGGGTAAGTCTGTAGCACAGCCCTCCGCACCTTGACTCACCCAGCTACATTCACCCTTCCATCTCCCCCGCTGTTCTCTACTCCTAGTTTGGGCCCTGCACCATTCCTAGTCTTGGGGCCCCAGACACCATGCGAACCAATACTGCTTCCTGATCCTTCTCACCCAGACCACCTTAGTGCCTTTCTTGGGCCCCAGGAGCACCGTTTCTGGACCAGGCCCTGCCCTCACCTCTCTCTGCTCCCCTGGACCTGCACCACCGGCTAACTCTCCTAGCCAGCACTCCTATCCTCAGGCCTCTTGGGGTAAGTCTATAGCGCAGACCTCTGCGCCTTGACTCACTCGGCCACAGTCACCCTTCCATCTCCCCCGCTGTTCTCTACTCCTAGTTTGGGCCCTGTGCCATTCCTAGTCTTGGGGCCCCAGACACCTGGGGAACCAATACTGCTTCCTTATCCTTTTCA
>NW_008352391.1:2925095-2942496 GCF_000622305.1 Nannospalax galili
AAACCGTGTGTTTTGACAACGAAGGGGAGATCTTTAAAAAAAAACTGACTATAATAAAATAAACTGTAATGCTTTCATGGAAAAAAAAAAAAAGGACTTTTACTTTATTTGCAGAAAATCCCTAGTTTTCCTCAGGATTACTTATTTAATATCTATTATGTTCACCCATTAAAATTCCTGGAGTATTGGTTACATTTAAAAATAAAAAAAAACTGACTATAATAAAATAAACTGTAATGCTTTCATGGAAAAAAAAAAGGACTTTTACTTTATTTGCAGAAAATCCCTAGTTTTCCTCAGGATTACTTATTTAATATCTATTATGTTCACCCATTAAAATTCCTGGAGTATTGGTTACATTTAAAAATATATCCTTATAATGAAATGTCTGGCAGAGAACACAGAAGACAGGTGTCTGATAATTATTTCATTGAAATCTTCATAAAGTATACATACCACTTTTGCCACAGCCATTCTTAATTGTTATTGGACAAATAAATCCATTTCCAGAAACTTAGGGAATCAATCTTTTTAATGTATATGTGTGTATATGTATGTGCAAGGGCACACATGCATGTACAGATGTATGTGCTTATGGAGGTTAGTTGACAAGTGTTATCCTCAACAGCTCTCTACCATATGTATTAAAGCATTCCATCTCATTGAACATGGAGCTCACCAATTTGGCTACTCTAACTAGCCAGCTTGTTCCAGGATTCTTGTCTGTGCTTCCCAAGCACTGGAGATACATATAGGCAGCTGCCACACCACCTGGCATTTACATGGGCACTGGGGAGCCAAGCTACAATGGTCCCACTGGTGTGCTAAGGACTTAACATCCTGAGACCCCAAAGGGTTTAAATCTCTTTCACTGTCATATTCTTTGCTTCCACAAATACCCTCCTATTTCTGTGCAGTGAGGGCAGATTTATAGAGATGCCCTTAGCTTCGGAGAAGTAGAACATCCAGGTCAAGTCAGAACTTTCTACCTTTGCAAGAGGTGTTATTTCCCTTGCAGTATATTAAGCTAGTAGAATGGAACTGTATTATGTAACCATCTGATGCCTACATGACATTGAACACTATTGGCACATGGAGTATTCAGCAGTGCAACTTACATTCCATCTTAATGGACTCCTTTTTTGGACCTTAATAACAGCACACTAGGTTAGCTTAAGTTTGAACAATGTCATAAAACTGCTTTGTTTTCTTTTCCTAGTGGGTGGCTATGTTACTGTACTTTCCTTCTCTTTTTTAACCTCACTAGGATATAGGTAAGCCCATATTTCTTACTTTTTATTAAATCACTTACAATTATAAAGTAAAAACCATTTTAAATTGCATGTAGTCCCTGAGGAGATGGCTTAGTGAGTAAGGTGCTTACAGTGCAAGCATGAGCAACTTGAGTTAGGATCCTAGCACCCACATAAGGGCCAGGCCACATGCATTTGAAACCCCAGTGCTGGATGGGCAGAAGTGGCTAGTAGGGATTCACTGCTAGCCTGTCCAGCCCAGACAGCAAATTTCAGTTTCAGTTAGAAACATTGTCTCAGAGAGCAAGGGGATGAGTGATAGAGGAAGGCACCTGATGTTGACCTTTGCTCTCTCTCACTCACGGGTGAGTGCACCCACATATGTATATGTGCACACATGCATGCAACATATACAAATTGTATTTAGATCTATAGGAAGAGGACCTGCTTTCTTAAAGGCAAAATAAACCATCTTTTTTACATGATAAATAGAAGTACAACAAAAGATATATATGGGCCATCATTTCCACAGTTCAGTGCAAACTTGTAAGAATAAACAATGTGTTACTTCTTTTTTGGTACTTCCTACAGCGTTAACTTTTGGATCAAGAGCAAAGAAAAGAACGTTTGTGTTGCTTTCGTTGTAGGAGACAGCAATTATTTTCTGGCAGAGAAAGAGAAGACAAAGTTATAATAGAGCTGGCATTGCCATCATGGACTATAAACTGATATTACAGGAGAACTGCAATGTCCCCCCAAGGTCTACCACATGTTTCTAGGGTGCATGTGTAACAAAGAAGGCATGAAAAAATAAGCCATTGGGTTAAACATTAATACTGTGAAGTAAAGCAGTCTGTGCCAAATAAGGAAGATGCTGCAGATGCAGAAGGATCAACCAAGATCATTAAAGCTACAGAAGGGGATTGGAAGATTGGCTGTCAGGCAGAACCCTGGTACAGGACCACCAAAGACATGCATGCTTATTGGTAGTTTTATGATGATGGGTCCATTTGCAGGTTCATTGTTTGGCATCATCAAGGGAAATGCCAGTGAAGGTTTCATTTAGGAACATGAAATTGTAGTTCAGGGCAGAAACTGTGGCATGAAGAAAGAGTTAAAGCACAGATTAGGGAGCCATCTGCTTGATGGTAGCAGAACAAGCCATTGTCCCAAGAGTAGAGATGTGAAAGCTGGTGCCTCGGTAACTGCAGGGACATTAGGAAAGAAAAGGCAAAAGTAGGAATTAGTGAAGGACCAGCATCAAACATTTTTGTTTCTATTTCTGTTCTTAATTAAGAGTCTATAATAATAATTTGTCTTTCTTTTTTTAAGCATGTAGTTTGTTTTGCAAATGATCTTTCTCTAATATGTTCCCATCTTCTCTAACACAACAGAATTGTATAAAATAATTTCCCAGGAAAAAGGCTGTTGTAATTTTATTGTTTAATAAACCTGGGCAGAAACTCACGAAACGTGCTGAACAAAATACAGCTTGCTTGGCATTATTTTGTATAGAATTATGGTTCCAATCAAGAGTTAATTAGCTTTTATGATTGTAAAGAGACTTGAATTAAATATGTCTTTCAGGCCTTTCACAGAGCTATCTACTCTTGAGGCCTCTGAGATGTTATTCTGTGTGGTAAAGAGGAGGAGCTTTGTTAATTTAGCAGTGTAAACTATAAGCAGGAAGATTTAGAAGGCTCAAGTGAGTGCACACACCAGGGCTTCTGTGAACACTGCTGCACAGTAAATTCAAATGTTCTGATGCTTTTACGCAAAATAAATGATTGGCTATATATCTAAAGTCCTTAAGCTCACTTATGGTGGTATAGATGATCCTTAGACAATTACATTGATCATGTGGCATGTTGCTTTCGAGTTGCTTTTTAGAGACTGGAGATGAGACAAGGCTTATTACTTTGTATGACAAAACTCAGGCTATTACCCAACAACACAAAAAATGTTTCTTATTTCCTATTTATTTTGCCTAGGGTTATGTTATCTATTCCAAACCAAATTTGTTACTATTAAAATGTGTAAATAGTGGGGCTGGAGGGATGGCTCAGCGGTTAAGAATACTGACTGTTCATTCAGAAGACCCAGTTTCGAATCCTAGCACCCACATGGCAGCTAACAGCTGTCTGTAATTCCAGTCCCAGGGGATCCGAAGGCCTCTTCTGTCCTCCACGGATATTGCACAACATGGGTACACTTCCTACATGCAGGCAATACATGCATACACATAAAAAAATATGTAAAGAGCCAGGTGTGGTGGCATAGACCTTTAATCCCAGCATTTGGGAGGCAGAAGGAGGCAGATCTCTATGAGTTTGAGGCCAGCCTGGTCTACATAGTGAGTTCTAGGCCAGCTTGGGGTACAGGGAGACTCTGTCTCAAAACCAAAAGAAAACAAATGTAAAGAAGTATTCATAGGTTTGTTTCTTTCATTTACCACTCCAGGTCTATATAATACAGGGGTAGATTATTCTGAGAATCGACAGACATGTTCAACCGAATTGGACAGTTAGATGAGGCCAGTTGATGTCACATACATGGGAAGCAGCTTCCCATCAGAATATTATCTACAGTCTTGGTTTCTCTATTTGGAAACTAGTGGCTTTTCCTTTTGTTCAGCTCATAGAAGTTTAGCAAGTACTTAGAATGAGAAAACCATCTTTGCATGCAATTCCGTGTGTCTGTGTCTCCTCCTGCAAGACTCAAAAATAGGCTCATTGGGGACACGTGGTTAATATAAGTAGGCTTTGTTGCCTAGCTTAAAATCCAAACTGGAAACCAGTTTGGATTCCCAGCAGCATGAAAACACTGGTCTGGTAGCCCAGGAAACCCTGGCTCGTGCCCTTCACTCCTGTCAGGAAGACCTCTCCTTTTGTACTTCCAAGATGTGAGAAATCAGAAGGCCAGCTTAAGATTTCTGTCAGAGTGAGGATTGGTCTGTGATTCCTTCCTCTCACCAGCAAATTTTTCCCATGAGTATTTTCTAAAACAATGTTTCCCAAGCCTGAGTACACTCCAGCATTGCCTGCTGAGCCTTGCTACTTCAGTCTCCCAGCTGAGTTTCTAAATTAACTGTGGTAGAATTATGGCAAGTTGCTCTCCTCCTCTTCCTCCTCTCCCTCCTCTCCCTTTTTCTTCTTTCTCCTTTCACTTTCTCCTTTTCCTCTTTAAGCACACTGTGGATTGAGATACCTTCTTCTATATAGAGGTCTCTCAAGGGAATGGACAAGCAGATACACTGATTTTACTAACTCTTCACTGTTAAGAAGTTTCACAGTGCACCCTGTGGTGTTAGGCTTTTTCCTGTACTCTCTGAGCCTCAGTTGTATGAATAGTATTCAAAGTGGGAAGGAGAATATCTATCCTTCAGGACTGTTGTTAGTTGAAGTCGGTAAAATGCACGTAATTTGTGGAGATATTAAACATCAATGGATCATACTGGGCCCTTCGAGCTGGAGACATGGCCAGAAATGGAGAAAGAATAAAGTTGCTGGCTTCCTAGAGTGCATCCCCAATCTGCAACAACTTTTTTTCTATAAAATGACTTTCCTTGATATTCTAGAACTGGAAAATGATCTTATATAACTCTGTCTTCCTGGATTATTTGGGAAGACAGAGGAAGTGGTGGTTATTTATTTCCCATATATAAAATTCAGTAATATTAGGATTACCTATTAGCAAATTATGAAGTATATTCACTTTATTAGCTGTTGGGAGATCTAAAGTATATCATTAACAAATAGTGCACTTGCGAGACATTTAACTTCTCTGTGTTGTGCTTTCCCCTTAGTAAGATACACATTTTTTCCTTCCTTGAGTCATATTTAAGTTTTCTCTGTGTATTCACTGCTGCATACTAAAGGATAAAAACAGAACATACTACCCTCTTATGATAGTGTTAATGGTCAAATTAACAGAATCACCTGGGAGATGGGTCTCTGGACATACCTGTGAAGGATTTTCTTGATTACACTGAATGATGTGGGAAGAACCATCCTAATGGTGGGTAGGACCATTCCCTGGGCAGGAGATCCTGGATCCTTCCCAGTGGAGATGACAGGTGAGCACTAGCACATAGTCACACCTTTCTGATTCCATACTATGAACGCTATGTGACTAGTTGCTTCAGGCTTCTATGCTGGATTTCACCATGATCCTCTGTCCCCTTGAACTGTGAACTAGAATAAACTCTTTCTCCTGTAAGTTGCTTCTGTCAGAGTATTTTAACACAGCAACAGAAAAAGAAACTAGGACACTTCTGCAGACAAATTTTAAACCAAAGTAATTTATATAGTTAATTTAATGGGCAATTAAATAGTTAATTTTTAAATAGTTAATTAAATAGTTGATTTAAATGGACAAAACAACAACAGTAAGAGCACTAGGAATGCAATGTAGAAGGATTAACAACAGAAAGATCAAATAACAGACAAGTCCACATTCACTGCCTGTTCATGGGTTTTCAGTTTCAGCTGCTGAATGTGAGCTGTTATTTATTTCAACATGTCACTGTGACTTTGAGGGATACTTTATTGCCTGTGGAATCTTTCTTTATCCAACAGAGTATTTGAGTAATACAGTGGTGGGAGGCTTAAAATTATGAGTTGAAAAATATGTAAAGTTGTTACACACATCTCCTGTGCACGTGTTTACGGGTGGCCACTTGGGATTGACTAATCAACCAAGGGAGCTCATCTGTGGGGAAAACTGATTCCCCTTCTTTCAGCATCCATTGACTGTGTGTAGCTCTTCATCTAGACATGGGACCTTGTGAAATTTCCCCATCCCTGTTGGCATGTCAGCTTGTGTTGTCACTATGCAGGTGTTGTCTAGGAAACCATATTATTGAGATTCCACGGGTGCAGCTTCCCTGTCATGTCTAGAACACACTACCTAGCAGCAGGCAACCTTGTCCTCTGGCACCTAAAATCTTTCTGCCCCCACTTCCATGATGTTCCCTGAGCCTTAGATGTAGGAGTTTCATTGTAGATGTATCAACAGGGGCCAAGCACTGCAGGATTGCTTATTTTCTGCATTTTAATCAGTTGTGGAACTAGTTTCCATCTGTTGCAAAAAGAAGCTTCTTTGATAAGTGGCATGAGCTATATTTATCTGTGAATACAAGAATAAGTATTTAAAATAATAAGAGGTCAAGTTGAGAGGGTGTGTCACCAAATGGAAGGAGTCTGGGGGGGAGAAATGGGAGTGGGGCAATGCAAATATAATACTCGTATGAAAAATCTCAAAAAGTTATAATTTAAAATAATAAAATAAGCAGTAATAAAAGTAAACAGAAAAGAGACTGGAGAGATGGCTCAGCAGTTAAGAACACTGGTTGTTCTTGCAGAAGACCCAGGTTTGAATCCCATCACCCACATGGCAGCTAACAAGTGTCTGTAACTCCAGTCCCAGGGTATCTGACAGTCTCTTCTGACCTCTGCGGGCATTGCATGCCACAGGTGCACTTACCTACATGCAGGCAATACACGCATACACATAAAATAAAAATAATAAATAATTTAAAAAATAAACAGAAAAAAAATTTAAAGTTTTAATTTAAATTTAAATTTAAAGTTGTTCTTTTTCTGCTAACCTTCCCGTTCATCTATTTTTCCATTATGGGATGAGATGGAAGCTGAAATCCACCCCAAATCCCTGACTGTTCTCTCCTCCTATAAGCTGTGTCACTGCTGTAGGAAGGCAAGACAGACTAGGAATAGCTTTCTCACTGTATGAATGTAATGTTAGAATCTAACTTCTGCTATGTAGCAGCTCTCAGTTATTGAAAGACCCTCTGCTGGGACATTGCAGACAGGATTTCTCACCTTGGAAATGAGTCAACTTCAAAGGATATTGATATTAGAGTATTGATACTATTGGCCCCACTGCATCCTGTTCCCCAACCCCTTCCAGGGCTCCTGCCTGAATCAGAGAACCTTGCTGTGAACCTGGCCCCACCCTCAAAAGATATAAGAAGAGGCTCCTTCTGCCACGTGGGCTCTGATTCTATTCAGAGACCTTGTCATGTTGTATCTCCTCTCCTGGGAACTCAGCTCTCCTTGGATGCCCCGTCATGCTGTTGCCTATCTGTCTGTTCATGGCATTAATAACTCTTCTCTTTAAAAAAAATTTAAAAGATTTTATCTTATTTTAATTATGTGTGTCTGTGTCTGTCTGTCTCTCTCTCTCTGTCTGTGTGTGTGTGTGTGTGTGTGTGTGTGTGTGTATGTGTGTGTGTAAGTGCAGTGCCTATGGAGGCCAGAGGTAATAGATCTCTCTAGAGCTGGAGTTACAGGCAGTTATTAGCCAATGTGGGTGCTGGGAACTGAACTTGAGTCCTTTAGAAGAGCAGTCCATGCTCTTTACCACTGAGACATCTCTCCAGCACTCTTAATAACTCTTCCAATAAACTCCTTAGTCCCCAGTAGTCTGTATGTCTTCTTCAACCACCAACACCCCCATTTTATCCAAAACCTAACACTCCCCATTTGACTGGTCTGTAAGCAATCCATTTCTCCGTTTCATATGTTCACATTCTTTGGAAGTGTACGAATCACTCATTTTAGACTGCAAACACAGGCTTCTGGCCCACCACTTTGATAACAGTAACTTCTGGTAGGCTACACTGTAAATGAAAGTTCCCAGAAAAACTGCATCTTAAAACTGAATATTCTACAAAGCCTGATCAACTGATTAGAACTTCAGTGATTGTTGAGAGTTTGAAATATTGCAGTTTCAGAGCCTAATTACCATTTATCTTAGACCATCTTTAGCCTCCTAAATAGCTACACTTTGGCCACCTTTGTTTATGACTTAACATCCTATGTTAATGTATTAACTTAGCATGCCATCAGCATCCACCAACCAAAGGTTAAGACTGTATTACATAGCATCTGAGGTCTCTAACCAAGATTTCTCTTTTGCCTATCTGACTACTTAATGCTTCCACCAATTTATTTGAAAAGTGTCTTGATTTATGTTTTTCGTTCTGTTACTATAAAAGCATGAATCTGTTGCCATGTTGGAACAAGGAATTTGGGGTAACCTGAATCTGTGTTCCTTGATCGCTTGTATTTGGCTCCAGAATACACTATCTCTTATCCCCTTCCAGGTGGGAGGTATGGTTTTGCATCGACAACAGAGACATTCATTTGCTGTTACCCAATGTTTTCTTATTCACTAAAATTCAATCTGTCTTGCTTTGAAAGGTTTCTTGTTTTCCTGATTAACTATAAGAACATCTGAAACAGTGAGGGGATGTGAGATAATTCATCAGAAAACTCATCCAGAATGATGAGTTTCAGGGTCATGTTTGCAGGCTTCCCTATTTAATCTCATCTTATTTTACCTCATTCCTATTGATATTGTAAACTCAAGATACATACAGATACACATGGGTAATGGAAAGGGAAGTACTAAAAACAAGAAAACTAGTTAAATCTGGAATAAGTGATGTGACAAAGGTACACCTATTAGGAATCTTGTCTGAGTCCCTTTTCTCTACCCACACTTCTTTGTCCTTCCAAAACAAATCAGATCACAAAACAAAACAGTGAGCAGATAAAACAGGAAGGCTATCTACACCAGGGCAGAGGCTATTTGGAGAGAACATGTGATCATCCTGCATGCTGCTTTATTGCGGTCATTAAGCCATTAACAATGACATCAATATGATAGGTGGAATTCCATTCCTAAGTGTCACAGCTGCTGGCCACTCTAGGCTCACAAAGAAGACTAACATTTATTGCATACTGCTATAGAGAGAGACAGGTGACAAACAATGACCCAGTTTAGACATGGAGTTTAATGGGAGCCATTAGTAGTGGGACCAATAAAATAAACAAATAATAAAATTTGATAATACATTGAAACAACCAGAAGAATATCTTATATTCTAGATTACATGTGAACAATTTTTATGAATACAAAAGAAAATGAATGACAAAATCAAGCTTTCTTAAGAGGATCAAAAGTGGGCCCCTGACTCCTTTTCTTAAAGGACACATGAAGCTGTAAGACATGCAAACAGGACTAAAAGTTATGGAGAAGCCTTGGTAGGAGATAAAAGTGCTAGAGTACCCATAAAAGTCCATTAAGGGAAAACCCTTACCTGTCAAAACATTGAATTTCTGGCCTAGGTGGAGCCCTAACATTCCAGTTGGGCTGGTCGATTGACCAACATGGCTCAAGAGAACACCTTTCAGGAAGGAAGGACCACTCCTGAAAGGAGGGCTCACCTTAAGCCATACTGAAGATATAGACAAAATAATCATTCCTTTAATGAGATGCTGTACTTTTCCTTCCTAGAATTCCTGTCCCCTAGAGTAGCTCCTACAAGCTCAGGTTTGACTTGGTCTGCCCACAAAGGAGCAACTTTTCCTTTTTCTGTTTCTTTCAGATGCTGAGTATCCATTTTCTAATATTTTTGGGCTTTCTTACTCTTTGTCTAAAGCCCCCTTTCTACCTGTGCTGCCTGCTGTGAAGTGGCAGATCTCCACACAAGTAACTCAAGTGCCGTGGAATTTTTCCCTGTCTCTTCCATTCTCTTCCTCTGGGAAGCTGCTGAAATTTACAGACCTGGGGTGTTTTCCTTTTTACTTGTATTTTTAAAAGAATATTTTATTAATTCTTTGAGAAACGCATGCAGTTTATTTTGATCATATTCATCCCTTCCCCTCTCTCTGCTCAAATCTGCCCCCACATCCCTATCCTCACAACTCTTGTCCTCTTTTTTTTTAACTTTCAAATTCCATCAAAGATCTATTTATATTGCTCAAATACTCATGGGTGCAGAGCCCATTCTGGAGTGTGACCAACCTACCAGTGTCACACCCTAAAGCAAACCCATCTCCAACTTCCAGAAGCTATCAACTGCCGATAGCTCCTCAGCTGGGGATGGAACTTTGTGTTGACTTCCTCTCTCCAGCTAGATTTTGTCTGGCTTGAGCTTTCACGGGCCTTGTGCATGTTGTCACAGGCACTGAATTCATATGACACCTGCCCATTGTGCCCAGAAAACAAGTTTCTTTGTATTCATCCACTGCCTCTGGCTTTTAAAGTCTTTCTGCCATCCCTACTGTCTGAGACAGTCCAGAGTCTTATGGGGAGGGGTACAGTCTAGATGTCCCATTTAGGGCTGAGCACCCTAAGTCTCTTATCATCTGTATATTGACCACTTCTAGGTCTCTGTGTTAATTACCATCTACTGCCAAATGAAGTTTCCTTTTATTTTCTTTTTTCTAGTTTAAAACAAATTGTTAACAAGGTCATGAAAATCTACTTAATCTGTATAATGATTCTGAATATCACAAAAACTTCCAACTTTTTGTGAACTTGTATTTCTATCAGTAACTGAGCAATTTAAATGGTTTGTTATTTCCTTTGTTTACATATGTACTCCTATTAAAAACTGTCAGCTTTTTTTCTTTTTCATTTCAAAAATTTGGTGTCTGGGTCAACAAATTTTATGACACAATCCTGGATATGTTGTTTCTTTTCAGTTTCTCTGCTGTAAAACCTGGACATAGAGTAAAATAGAGTTAGGCCTTCTCCATCTGATAAATTATTTTTATTTATTTATTTAGTGTATGAATGTTTTGCCTACATATATGTAAAGTGAACCACATGTGTGCAGTACCCATGGAGGTCAGGAGAGGACATTGGATTCCGTGGATCTGGAGTTATAGATGATTGTTAGCCCCCATGTGGGTACTGAGAGCCTAACCTAGGTCCTCCATAACAGCAGCAGTTGCCAGGCTAGAGAAATGATTCAGAGAGTAAGAGCACTGACATCTTACAGAGGACCCAGGTTTAATTTCCAGCAATGACAAGGCATTTAACTATTGTCCCTAACTCCAGTTCCAGGGGATCCAATGCCTTCTTTTGACCTTCTTGGACACTCCATGCAGGCAAAACAATCATAAAATAAAAATAAATAAATTTTAAAAACAAGAGCAGCAAGTGCTTTTAACTGCTGAGCCATCTCTCCAGCTCCTGATAAATCATTTTAAGAGAGTAATTCCTATTCTCTCTCTCTCTCTCTCTCTCTCTCTCTCTCTCTCTCTCTCTCCCTCTCTCTCTCATTTCCTGTGCCTGCTTGAAGATATGAGTTCTCAGCTTTCTGAATGTTATGCCTGGACACAAAACTGTAAAATTTGCTGGGTGTGGTGGTGCATGCCTTTAATCCCAGCACTTGGGAGGCAGAGGCAGGTAGATCTCTGTAAGTTCGAGGCCAGCCTGGTCTTCATATGGAATCCAGGCCAGATGGGGCTACAGGGAGACCCTATCTCAAAATGACCAAAAAACAAAAAACAAAAACAAAAAAAGCGTAAAATTCTACTCTTTTTCCATAGCACCTTCGATAGCCCAATGAGCCTTCCTATGTCAGTCAGTCTATTCCTTTCCACTTGTGTTGGTCAAATACAATGAGCATCTCTGTTTTATACCCTGAAATGAATAAGTACTTGGCCTCAATATTAATGACATGAATTTAATATCTCAAATAGAACATTGATATGTATTATTCATACATAAATATGTACTAAAGCCAAGCACTAAAGCCAAGTACACAAAATGTGTATACTCTAAACAGCCCCTTTATAAACAATGCCAAAGAATTTTAAAATAAAATTCTACAGTCTTAGACTCAAAATAACTTTAATTATTAAAACTGCATTCATACGCTGGTGACCATTTTTCATTTTTCTGCCTTTTGAAAAGTAATTTTGTAACACATAATTAGACCATGACCTCTCCTTTCCTGTCATTATCTTCCATTTAGAATATTTTAATTTACCAGTTTCTACTTGTGAAGAACATATTAACACTTAAAATGGTATTTAAAAGATTTTCTTATTCCATAGCCTGACTCAGTAACTTTGTTACAAATTATTTTGCCTAACGTGTCAATGTGCACTATATCTAAAAAACACCTGGCACCTTATAATTCTACCAGCAAAAAGACGGTCAGAAGGATTATATAGGACGTTTTACACGTTTAAACACTAAGTGCCTTTTATGGTGCTTACTTTCATAGTTTCATTTTATCTAGGAAGAGTCAGAGCTGAGAAAGGAAGTTCAGGTCATACTGGGAAGAGGCACTAAAAACTGGTAAAACACAAGAAAGGGCTCCTGGCATTTGGTACAGAGAAGTCCCTAGCTTTGCACAGTCATTAGCAACCCAGTGATCACAGTGCACAGCCGTGTGTCACATTTACATCTGATGGTTCTAGAGTGCTGCTGAGGGATGTCGTTTCTAGTCCTCCAGGCTAGCAGTTTAGCCTTACCTTTGCTTAATGCAGTCTGTAACCTGCAAGGCTCCATGAAACAAGTTTATCCTAGTTTCCTTTCATCTCATGGCTCTCCGACCTTGATCTCTTTGTAAATTTTATGATCACCTACTCTCTTCCCTCACACAATTCATTAGAGACATTTACAAATCTTTATACTATAGGTTCTTGAATGCAAATCATATGCTTCCTTTTTCCTTTCATGAATAAGAATTAGATGGTAACACTATAGAAGGCACAGCATCTAAAAATAAGCCTTTTATTATCTGCAGACATTGTGCTATAAAAAATTTTGAAGCTATTACAATACACAGTGAAACATGTTGAAATAAAATTTGACACAGAAAAGAGTACATGTGCTTAAATAAATTGTATGTTTATTTTAATGTAAGATAGATAACTTAGCAGACAGAAAATAAGGTGTGAAATATTTCTATGTAGCACTAATGTATCCCTTATAAAATAAAAACTTGTGAGATTATCTTACTATTGCTTTGAAGCTGAGAAATCTTGAAGTTCAATTAACTAGCAGAAATAAGCATCCACTGGAAAATCACCTATTCCTTAAAATTTAGAAAATTCCAACAACAAAGTACTTACAACATCCTGATGCAGAACTACGAATGGTGTTAAATACTTAAGCAGGGTGTGACTTTTCTCTTGGAGAAGACAAACTATTTTATTTATTACCATGCATGGTCCAATCTCTTCAGATCAAACTTGCCAAGCACTGTTTTTTAGTGAACAGAAACAAGTTTATTTTTTCTCATTAAAAGAAAAGATGTTCTGGGCTGGAGACATGTCTCAGCAGTTAAGAGCACTGGTTACTCTTGCAGAAGACCCCGGTTTGATTCCTAGTACCCACATGGAGACTAACAACTGTTAGTAAAGGCTGGAGACATGTCTCAGCAGTTAAGAGCACTGGTTACTCTTGCAGAGGACCCCGGTTTGATTCCTAGTACCCACATGGAGACTAACAACTGTTAGTAACTCCAGTTCCAGCAGATCTGATGCCCTCTTCTAACCTCCGTGGGCATTGTATGACATGGGTGCACCAACCCATGTGCAGGCAATACACTCATATGCATAAAATAAAAATAAGAAATTTTTTAAAAGCAAAGGAAACCAAAGTAACATAATGTTTCTCTTTTTATATTCAGATACACCAAAATCTTGGTTCTTACAAGAAGCACTTTTCTACCGGCAAAAGTCTATGAGAAAAAAGTATTTTGAAGGCCACTTTTCCAATAGCTAAGTTGAATTTGACTCAAATCCCCTTGTCAAATAGTGATACTACTGATCTGTAACCAGTGTTACAAAGGATGGTAACGTGCACAAATTCAGTGAAAAGTAACAATAGATATGTATTAATTGTACTTTTAAAGAGTTTCAAGGAAACTGAGATGAGTTCATTACAGAAAGGTGAAATCAAGCAGGTTCATGATTAATTCAAAAGAGAAATTTAAGTTCCTTTAACATGAAAATGGCAGGTTTTTGACACAATCAGGGTGCAGAGAGGATGCACTCCTTTGACAGCATGGTTAATTATCAAGGAGGAGTTCTATAGTTTTCAGATCAGAAATAATATAAGGCATGGAGATATCCAGATTCCATTAAAAGGTACACACAGACAGACTCGTGTTACCAGCCCATGTACCGGGGGTGGTTTCAGTGACACTGAGAACTGTTAGCTTCTTATCGTCACTATATGCTACAGAGACATATTTAAGTGTCCCTTTTGAAAGTACAGTTGGTTATATTTTCATTTGTTTTCTTCATTGAAAGATCAGTTGTGCTCACATGAAAAATATAACATTTGGGCTTATAAATTACAGCACATATCTTGTTCCCTTAAGAGTGTTTTCAGAGAAATGAAATTCATTGTATGCATTGGATTTTTATATTGTGCTTTATAAACACCCCACACTTAGTGCTCATTAGCACTATAGATGAGAATATCATAATTAAGTCCATTTGCAAAATGGAGACTCTAAGTCATAGAAAGGTTAAGTTGTTCTGGTCTAAGTTCACTTTTTTTTTTTTTTTTTTTTTTCTCCCTGTAGCCCAGCTGGAACTCACTATGTGGACCAGGCTGGCCCTGAACTCACAGAGATCCTCCTGCCTCTGGCTCTCAAGTGCTGGGATTAAAGGCCTTCAGCACCACACCCAGCTCCAAGTTCACTTTTAATTTTTTATTATTTATTATTTTTATTTATGTGTATGAGTGTATTACCTGAATGTATGTGAGGGCACCTGTGTCATGCAATGCCGCAGAGGTCAGAAGAGGGCTTCGGATTCCCCTGGAACTGGAGTTAAGGACGATTCGTAGCCGCCATGTGGGTGTGGGAATCGAATGGGGGGGGATCCTCTGCAAGAGGCGTCAGTGCTCTTAACTGCTGAGCCATCTCTCCACCCCCCCACCCCCCTCAAGTTCACTTTTAAAGAAAAGAGTTAAGTCAAAAACAGCTGGCTATTCTAACTCTACAGCATAGGCCTGTGTACATCGGCAGTATGAGAGACCTGAAAAGAAAATGAAGAATCCTTTCCAGACAAAGAACTCATGAAAGTGAAGACATGGAGGGGTTTTTTTTTTTTTTTTGCTCTTTTGTTTTGTTTTGTTTTTGACGTTCAAATTCCAAAGTTATTTTCAGGTGAATTAAGAGCTGAAAGTTCACTGTATGGCATGACTTCCTCTGGTTTGGAGCTGTTGATTGCACAGTGGGAGCTGAGTCAGAAGAATAGACAATCCAGGGCTGCTTTACTCTGGCTCTTAGCTCTTTGAATTCGCTCATCTCTTTGCTTAATCGTGGAAGAAAATACCAGACTTCCCTCCATTTTGTTCTGCACTGATGTCTTGCAAGGATTCAATTGAAATAAGTCTCAAAAATTTTGAATGGATCATATTTTTATTAACATTTTAAGAAATAACTTCACTCTCTGAAAAATCAGAAACCAAATACATTTTGACATAAAAGTTTAAAAAGCTACACATGGGCTGGGACAATAATCAAGTTACATTCACCAGTTAATAATCATTTGCACAACTTCTATGCCAATAATATTAGAGTTTCTGCTATATTTCTAAGTTAGAAATGAATCCACTGAGGTAGAAAGCCTATACATTATGTCTGAACTCATGCAAACCAGTCAGTTGCAGAGATTTAATTCCAATAAAATCTGTCTATAGAATGGCTATCCTTAATACTGTGCTGTACTACCCATTTACTGAGTTTAAGACGTTTGATAATTTGATGTACTGGGTAAATGTTCCTTGGATGTCTTGGATGATGTTCTTTGATAACTTAGTGAAGTGAAAATGAAAGACTGATCATTCAGCATTAATTGAAAGTTTGCTATATGTCACACCTATCATCTTGATTCCTCAAATATTTTATTGTTCAATAGCAACAAACCATCCCAATTATCAGTAATTTTTTTCCTCAGCAACTAAACAGCAGCATTCCTTTCTCTCCGCTTCCTGGGGACACAATGTGAGGAGCCACCTCTCAGCTGAGAGCTGCCCTTGCCACCATGATTTCCCTCCTATGATGCCCTTAAACCATGAGCCAAAATAATCACTTCCTCCTTTAAGAAGAAAGAAACTTACAATCTTTGTTTAAAAATTTAAACTCTGCCAGGCTTGTTGGTACACACATTTAATCCCACTCACAGGCAGAGGCAGCTGATTGCTGTGAAATCCAAGTCTGCCTGGGAAGTCTACACAGCAAGTTTCAAGCCAGCTGAGAATACATACAAACCCTGTCTCAAACAAAACAAAACAAAACAAACAAACAAAAAACTGAAGTTATTAAAGCAAAACACTTGAAAAAATTAAATTAAATGTGAGGGAAGAAGAATTTTGAAACATTAAGGCATTAAAATAAATTCATTCAGGAAAAATGTGAATTTATACCAAAACTTTTAAAAGTATTTTTATCTTTTCTTTGAAATTTTCAGGTACATCTGTATGAAAATACCATGTATTTTGATCATAACCCTCCTCTACTACCTCTCTCCAATTTCCACTACTGCCCCTAACCTCATCAACGCCCAACTACATGTGCTCATGATTGATGGTAACGATGACCCCTTGAGTCCAACTGGTGCTGTTCACATGCTCATGAGTTTGAGACTACACTGGGTCATGGGCAACCTACCAGTCACCACATCCCCAAAGGACAGTGATGCCTTCCCTCAGCAGCCATTAACTCTTCAAATTTCTACTCCGAAGGGTGGGACCTTGAGGCCCCCTCCTTGATCATGTTGGAAATTAGACTGGCTTGATCTTGTGCAAGTGACCATAGGTGCTATGAGTTGATGTGTGTATTGTTATTCCCAAATTTTGCAATCAAAAATTGAAAAATATCTTCCATAAATATGAGAAAGCATTAACATATTAATATACTAAGAGCTATTATAAATTGAACGGAGGAACAGCACTAACATTCCTATTAAGAATTAAAAATATTTATAAATTCACAAAAGAAACAATAAAGAACAAAAATATGAAAGTCTTTTTTGGTAATACACTTACTAAATAGAAATGCTTTTTTTTTCCAAATAAGGAATCAACAAAGGTAAATAAAAGACAATAAGAAACACAAAATTAAGTACATCTCCTGTTGATGAAGAGTCCATAAAACAAACTCCCTGACTGTATGTCACACTCTGTGCAATATCCCTGCATTCTGACCCATGGCTGCCTTTGTAGAAATTGATTCTGAAAATAGAGTCAGTTGTACACGCAAAAATGCATTCTCAGATAAAGTATGAAAAAAACCCATATTTTCATGACTAAAAAAGTACTTATTCATAGGAATGTGTAATGATTCATAAGAATCAGCA
>NW_008352391.1:2942511-2954177 GCF_000622305.1 Nannospalax galili
TTATATATTATTACATATTACGTTAGTGTATATTATAGCTTATATTAATATATTTATATGTGGGTAGAAAACTGTTTGTAGCATAGTCTAAGCAAAATGCATCACAACCTCATAACAATTGATGGTACAGGAAGGGATGCAAAAACCTCCAGCAGGAGCTAACACCTGGAAGGTAAACTGAGGCTGTTGTCCTTCAGTGAAAGGTCTTGGGAGCCACTGTTAGGAATGATGGAGAGAGAATGTTGCTCAAAGAGGCAGAAAGCATATCACACAGGCTTCAAAGTCAATGCTCACCTGTTTCCCAGCAGTGCCTGTGATAAGAAGAGGCAAGTGTCAGATACTTGATGATGGCATCATACATCACCATCACAGAAAATGATTACTGGTTCATATACAGAAATAAACTTCCAAATACCCGTATCTGTGACTTTGCTTCTTACACTTTTTGGAGGAAAGTACGCATTACATTCCAACTCTTAAGTGGAAAAATAAGCTTTAGAGGATGAAAATTCAGTTCCTGATACAATTGTGATACCAATCCCAGGATACATTTTAACTGTGAATAGGTATTGCAGATAATTTGTCTTAGTGTATCCTATCATTTCTTGAGTTACCTGTCTGTTGCTAATTTCAAAACAAGGCTATTTCCTTGTTTTCTTGAATCACTTACTAAAATTAAATTCCAAAGTAGAATTTCTATTTGAGTGTAAGTTTCTTTGGCTTCAGGAAGTTACCTTTTAAATGGTGTGCAGGCTTCTCAAATGATGTGACTCTATTTTGTAACTGAACAATTTCTTCGGATTGCTAATGATATGCAGTTCACTGGACTGTTTAAGTAGACTTCATTTCTTGGTACAATTGCTAATCATTTTGTGTGTCTCGAGATCAGCAATCAATAATCTCATGAAGCTGTTGAAAAAAAAGGCTCAGTGATCAATAGAAATCTCTGCTTTCCACAGGAACACAGGCTGCTAAAAGCACTGACGTGAATTTTGCTGTTCTCAATGTTCTTTTCTATTTTGCTTTTATTGTAGACTATAGCCACCTTTCTTTTGGGAAAAATAACAAATTAGGGGAAAATGGGAAAACATCTGTCTCTGACATCATGATGGAAATGGTATTTGCTATGAGGAAGATATCGTGAGAGAGGCAGGAGGGACTCTGACATAGATATTAAGGTTGTAAACTCTAGTTCATGATCTCTACAATACTGTAGCATGTGCTTTCATTGATCTGACTTAATTTTGCATATGTCTTTAAAGGTGGAATAAGGATCTACACTCATCACAGAATGTAGAATTTAGGTTTTTTAGCTGACATATTCCATCAATCAATGTTAGTCGGCTTCACTTTGTTTCTTAGACTTTTATTTATCATTGAGAAAATGAGCTGTTTCGTGAAGAATTAAAAAAAATACTTTCAATTGAATTACATAAAGCAGATTTCCATATATATTGTTTCCCTTTTCTTGTTAAATGGAAAGTAGATTTAGATTTATTATAAAATTCATTACCAAGTCTGCAGATAGATGTGTTTTGCATATTTTATAAAATTCAGAGTTTAATGCTAAGAAAAGTAAAGAACCTTTGAAAATGTTAACATATATTTGTAGCAAAATGTAAAAAGAAATTCAAAGAAGGAAAGAAATTGCTTTGTTGTTCTTTCTGTTTTGGGGGGCAGGTTTGCTTTAGTCTGTTCGAAAAACCTCAGTATTTCATGGGATGGACTGTAGGCTGTGCTCCTACAAATTCAGGACAAGGGTCATGTTGACCCATGAGAAGAGCAGCTAGCAAGAGGGAAAGATAAATCGAAAATTATGAACAGCCATTTTGAAGGAAGTCATGCACTTCATTCCAGGGAGAGAGTGCTACAAATCCTCTTTACTTCTGTAAATACCTTTAAACAGACATGCAAAAATACTCAACGCATCTGAACTTCAGAACTATGGAGCAGGGGATAAACAAGAAGAAATTCTTTGATTCTGCACCCTGGAGTCTGTGTGTGAGTCCTGGTTTCTGTTCCTTGGGGAATATCCGTGGGAGAGAACTGGTCCTCCTCTGGTAGCAGAGCACCGCTTCTAAAAAGCTGGGCCTGGAGACAGGTGCTGCCCTCTGGATGCCAAAGGCCAGGCAAGGGAAGCTCACCCCTTGGGCTCTGAAATTAAAGGAAACCATATAGAAGTGAAGGGTTGCAAGAAGGTGATTTCTTTCTGACTAAAATTCCACCTGGATGCTGCTGTCTATTTTTCAAATAGATTCAAGTTTATTCGCTGGGTCATGAGATCAGGACCAAAATCGCTGAGTGTGACAAGCTACAAGTAAGTCATCACAGACTCTGACTACAGACAGACATAATTTTTTGTCTCTGCACTTCGATCTTATTTTCGTGTATGAGCACTACACAGATTGACCAGCAGATAACCTTATCCTGAAATCTCAAGATTATGCTATGCTAATTCTAGTAACACACATGCACAGGCACACAAACACCTGCAGCCAGGGAACCTAGACTGGCCTGGGACTTGGGATTTAATTATTTGGACACTAGCTGGTTTCCTACGCCAGTTAAAAGACCCAGCTGAGTGGGGGTGGATGGGAAGCTGTGGCTCATCATTTATTCATTGCGACTGTTTCCTGTTTCTATCTTGACAGTAGTGGCAAGCCACATCTGAGTACTTGCGAGGGAAGCCTGACACCTTGAGGACAGGAGAGAGGGTGCGCAGAGCGGCGTGAGGGGGGCAGCTTTGAGAGTTGGGGGCGGGGAGTAAGGGTGTTACTTTGTCCCGTTGGGCGACAGGCCGCATGGGTGTTTGTTTACTAGGGTGGGAGCAGGGCTTTACAGTGCTGAGTCCTGGTGCCAGCTGGTCCAGCATCCCCGAGGAGCTCCACCAAAGGAGGTGTGTCTGGCAGGCATCCCAGACAACGGGGTCGGTCCCCGCTACTGACTTGGCAGGATGACTGCTGGCGTGTGGGGAGCCACCCTGCCCACTGTCTGACCTGTGGGCCAGGGAGGTGGAGGCTGTCCCGGGGTGGCGCAGCCGGGCGTCATCCTCAGCCGTGCGCGGGTCCCCTCCGCCGCTTCGCGGAGAGGTGCGTGGGACGCGCATCTTTCCCGGGCTGTCGGGGCGGACCCAGCGCGGGGCAGCAGGCGCGGGGCCCGGGCGGGGACCTTTCTTCTGCTCCTCCGCAGCCACCGTGGGAACTTTGCCCGCCGCCGCGTTGGGGCGGGGTGGGCGAGGCTGCTGTCGGCGGGCACACCGCCCCCTCCCGTGCCGCCCCTCCCCCGCGCCCCTGCTCTTCTCTCCAGCATCCTCACTCCGCCCAGTTCCGTGCCAGCTGCGTGGGCTCGGGCTTGGTGCTTTTTCCTTGGAATGCTCCAAAACTCGCCGGAGACTACGGAAATCCCATCGGAATTTAGCGGCGGTGCGGGGACCCGGCGGAACACCGGTACTGCGCGCCCTCGGTGATCACTTCCACCGCCAGATCGCAACTTTGCAGGTAAGAGAGGGTGCAGCGCTCGCGCTGGTTCCACGGGAAGGACAACTCGCCTCCCTTCGCGGGATCTCGGTCAAGTTTCCCAAGCCACCCGCGAAGCCGGCTCCCTTCCCCGGGGCGGGCATCCCTGGGGGTTACTAGTTTCCTACTAGTTCACAAGGGTCCGGCAGCTTTGGTAGCCTTTCAGGGCTCGGGGGACGGTTTCGCGAAGCTGTCTGGGGCTGATCCGAGCCGAGGGGGAGTTTGGGGGCGCCCCTCAGGCCCCCACTGCACCCGCCTGTACGGCACGGTAGAGGGCAAGGAGTGAACCCCTGGTGTGACTTATATGGTAAACAAAGGAGCAGCCTCCAAGCTGAGGAGCGGGCTGCGTGGAGCCTCTCACGCACTTGGAAGGATGGACTGGCATGGTTCTTGGGCACATACCCAGGGAGCCCTAGGCTCTCCGGCAGGCACAGAGGCTGGGGACGAGAAGTGGGGGAAGAGTGATCCGTGTCCTGCAGGTCCATTCCCCTCTGCGTCATGTTCATTCTGTCAAGCAGCGGAAGCACTTTTACCCATGTCGCTGGACCAGGGCTGGTGATTCCTAGTTCGCCTGGCAACCGAGATTGCAGTTAAGCCGGTAACCCTGTTTGCTACTTGAGTAAATCGCTGGGGTTCACGGTGCAACACGTTGTTCCAGCTGTGAACTCAGCTGCCTTGTGTGACTCCTGAGAAAGAATACTGGAAAAGCCAGGAGGGCCTGCGAGAGCTGGGAAGAGGGACCCCTGAGCTCACCGGCCTGCACCCACTGCTCTCTGCCCTCTGTGGCGCGTCCCTGTTCACCCGGTTTCCCGTTTAATTTTGCTGCTATAAAATGTGCAACTTACTTAAGGAGTAAGCTACCAGCCAACGGAGTGGGAAGACAGACAAGGTTTCGCTGTGCCTTTAAAACGAAATTTAGATCAGACTTGTAAAACTAAAATAAAATAAACTACCGTGGCTCATATGATTTTAGCTTTTCTGTCACAGTTGCCACAACACAAAGCATTTAAAACATTCTTTAAGGGGGGAAAAAAGCTTTTCTGGAGAATTTTTTTAAAAGTAGAACTCAGATTTAGACTGAAAGTAGGAGCTGGTGGGTATGCTAAGCCACGAGTATTCCTCACCGCGTTGCGGTTTGCTACTTGAAGTTTTATTTCTAACGCCTACTTCAGTTCATCTCAGTAGTAAACCAGGAACATCAAGTATTGAAGAGAAATGATGTAAGATATAGGGATGATTCTGGCAGAGGCGCTTTTAAAAGTCTATGAATTAATAACAGCTATTTATGTGGATCAGTCGACCAGTGCAAGTTAACTGGGCTTTTTATCAAAGGATATGTAGAAATCTTGGATTAATAAAGGGTAGTACAGGTGAAAAGCAAGTAAACACGACAGGGTTTCTGAATAAGACCACATCGTACGGGTCAGCTGCCTTGCCAGGGTTTTCATCCGATGGGATTGGCCTCAGGAGGAATAGATTTATGACAACAAAGGCAAAAAGGAAAACTGACAGGTTGATGAGGGAGAAGCATCAGTGCTACCTAGTGCCCATTGGAGAAAATATTTTAGTATGAAAAGATTGGCAATTGAGAATTTAGAAAAGTTCCTCAGTAAGATATTAAACATGAACATCCAGTCAAAGCAGAAAGCATCTAAGATAGACAGAAAATAACATCTCTTTAGCTAATCCTGTCAAACCATGGACCTCGTTTCTGAAAATTTCTAATGTTAAAAAAAAGAGGTACATGAGTTAATTTGATAATTTACTCTCAAAGATATAAGATGGACTAGATTTCCAGTATTTATAAACTTCAATTTTTGTAATTTTTAGTGTTTATTTTTATGTTGGATTTATTTCCAGAAGGTCAGTAGCAAAATGTGTAAAGAAAACTGTGGTAAAATTCAACTTCTGTGTCAATTTTAGTCATTTTAATTATTAAAACTATAACATACAACATAACTTCCCATAGAATATAACCTTGATCGATTCATACCTCGTAGAAACAGGAGACAGCAGAAGCAATACTTTTCATTCTTCCTGATTAGAAAAAGCTTGAAGGTCGTTCTTGTTCATTACACACATTTCAAACGTCGAGCGCCACACCATCTAAAGAACTGAAAAGTTATCTGGTGTGGTCCAACATCTTAAACCAGGAAATGGAAACTAAATACATTTTTAGGAACAATTTGGAGTTTACAAATTGTTATACCATCTCAGCTACAATGATCGTAACTTAGATGGGCTGCTCGTTCTTCAATAATGAAGAGCTGAGTCTACCAATATTTGCACAAGCCCAATGGTATTAAAAACTTTACTTGGAATGATTAACCTTAAAATTGTTCTGGAACTGAAGACAGAACACAGAAACTATATGCACAGTCATTGCTTTTTTTTTATGACACCAAAATAACAAACATCTGATCCTCTAGGCAAATAACTATCAACTTACCTAATTCAAACATGATTCACAGTCTGAAGAGAACAGTTGACTGCAAGAGATTCTGGCCTTAACCCCATCGAATTAAAATAAAACTTCTGAATAGATTTTTGGAAATATTTTGTTTTATTTCTGCTTGTGCTTAATTGCCAGAATAATTCAGTAATTTTTCAGTAACTCAACATAATATTTAGCAACTGAAGATGAAAATGATCCCCCTTTTCTAATTGATAGATGCATTGAAGAAAAGATAAGGGTGTGCATGTATTTGTTCAATAGTAAACTTATGAATTATAGTTTTCGGAGGAATAAGGGATTTAGCCAATGGAAGAAGGACCTATGAGGAAGATTAAAGATCAGCTAGGGCCACAAACCAAGCTGGATGCTTTCTTATGAAAATGTCTTGGTCTGAGTTTTGAAGCAAGCTAAGTGAAAGTAAAATATATTCAACTGTTACATTTTTTTCTCTAGCATTACCAGCATCAAAAATTTGTGAGTTTGGATTCTAATGTATATTTTAACTTCCTAAATTATGTTATCTGGGCTAATTTGAAACTGGTGTCACTCGCTTATTTAATACATATGAAATACTCATTATGAACTCATTATTAAAATGGCTCTTACGAAAACTGAAGTTAAGGAGACAGCTCCAAATAAAAGCCTTACTTGTGTTGAAACTACTCCTGTTCCCCATAAATATCAAAACTGACTCAGTGTAACCCATCTGTACTTGGATATTTATTTCCATCTTGTTGTAATGACAAAGTGCTTTAGAATTAGCCTTATTATCCCAATGTCTCTTTATTTCTGACCCTTCCAAGACTATTTCTATTTCTAATGCATAAAAACTTCAATATTGCAAGAGATTTAAAATGGTTTTTTTTAATGACAGACAGATGTATCACGGCTGCACTCTTTAAATGAGCTCATGTTTAGGCCCGACCCCTGAGAGCATTAGTAAATCAGCAATGACAGCAACAGAATAATTCAATGACAGAAAAATATATTTAGGAAATGGAAAATTAATTTGTAAAATAAAAATAAAAGATAGTTATTGAAAATATGTTAATTTAAAAGTAACTTTTCCATAACTATTCAGCAAATGCAAGAAATATTTACAATCTAAAATATCTGTGATGTTTCCAAAACTTCAGCTTAAGTAGGATAAGAAAGATGGTCGTTTTAGTACCGAATCTATCACAATAACTAAACTTTACATAGTGTTCCTTTTAATGTTAGCTTAGGCACAACACAGAGGTGTCATGGAGCGATGGCTTCTTGAGAGACAGCAGTGCACACAGGCACAGTTTTATACATAAAACTAGAATAACTTTAATATTGACTTAAATATTAATTTAAAAATGCTTCTGGACTAAGTTTCTCTGGCACAGGGCATTCTTTCTGAGGAATAGTGAGTATGGTGGAATGAATGAAAGGCATTAATTATTTCCTTGAGTCTACTCTTATGTTTTTTTTTTTGAAATATGTTGGAAAAGTCACCCTAAGTAACTCATTTTAACCAATAATATGAAGAGTCAAAGTTCACCTGATTCAGAAAAGACAGAAGATAAAAGAAGAGGGGCAACGATATTTGTGGGCACTAACCGGCTCCAGGCACAGTGCCAGGCACTTGTTCCCCTCACTTCTACTTTTACCACTTTCTGGAAATCTGAAAAAGACTAAATATGAGAACATCACAAATCTATGATTTGATCCTATGGCTTTCTGAGTCCAAAGCTCACATCTCAAGCTAGGCATATTGGTGCATACCTGTAATTTCATCGCTCAGGCAGAGGCAAGAGGTCTGTGAGTTAAAAATCAGCCTTAGCTACAGAACAACAGCTTCTTAAATAAAATAAATAAAAAAAAAACCCACACACACAAAGAAAATAAACAGCAACCAGAATTCCTGGAAAACTAGATTACATTTTAATATGATTCAAAAATTCATTGTATTCTTCCAACTATTTACTTCTTTAATTTTTCAAACAGCATAACATTAGAATATAGTATCTGTTTCTTTCACAAAGAAAGAATTTGAAAACAGATCCTGCTCACTGACGCTCCATCCACCATGACATGGAACGGAAGGAGGCTGACCCTTTTTTTTGAGTGTGTGCTGGGGATGAGCCCAGGGCTTTGTACACGCTAAACATACACTATCATACCAAAAGAGTTCTACCTAGGCCCCTTGTTTCTTTTTTTATTCTTAACTATAAATGCAATATATGCGGAAAAGAAATAAAGCTCATTTTCATGAATTAAATTCAGAGTTATAAATTTGTCATTAAATAGCATTGAGATTATAGCTTAATAGCTGAAATTTTTATTCAAACCTTAACATGCTTAGCTATTAATATCTTTAAGAAAACAGTCACGTTAAGACATGTTTGATTTATATTGCATGTTATCAATGTTATATAAAGTGTTTAATTAAGAAAAGTGTTTTTGTATGAATTTTATCTGAATTTTAAAGTATCTAATTATTCTAATGACTATCGATATTTATTCTCCCAGAAGACATGCATCAGTTGATAACAAATTTTAATACATTTGGCATGATACCTTTAAACATTTACATGCATCTGAAATATATTGACATTGTAGTTGAAGGTATAATGTCCTTGAATGTACATAGTACTAGTACTGGGGAACTTAACATTACAGTGGTGTCCACACATGTACAGATTTACTGCCTGTTAGTAAATGAGGAATGGAATACCTGGATGAGTAGTGCGTGGGTAAATACACTTCCCTGGCAGAGCTCCCTCTGTCCAAATACCTTTCCCCCTTTTCTCCTTTTCAGAATCTCTGAATCCTAGTTAATTCCTTAAGTCGGTATTGCTCTCTCAAGGTCTAGTCCAGATGTTCTGAGTGTAAATACAGGCAGAGCCCTTGTTACATTCTGCCTTGCAGGGGACAGGGCTGGGGGGCGGTGGGTAAAGGTCTGTCTTCATAACTAGACGGTAAACACCTTTAAGAAACTAAGATTTTCAAAAGCATATGAATTTGTAACTGAATTAGATTGCCATAAATGTTATACATTTTTTACTAGGAAGAGTTCTTTTTTCATATTTTCATAATTTCATACTTGTTTCAATGAACTTTTAGCATATTTATTTAAACAATGAAGCCAAGTTATAATAATAGTGTTGCTCTTACATATATGATGAAGTCCACATAGTTTTTGTTGCAAACATAATTTTCCTGTTGTTCTTGACTAGATACGGCTTCTAGTCATGTATTTGTTCTAAAGAGCACATTTCCACAGGATTAATATTGTTGATTATTAATGTGCATTGATTTAAATGGTGTTCTGCCGTAATTCCTAGGTTTTGTTGCACTGTTCTATGGGGCCAGGGGTAGAACTGAAAGAACACAGATGCAGATTATTTCTCAGGAATGCACACAGGACTAAAGGACGCCATAGACTTCTTTCTGTGGTTATATTTAGCAAATAAGTTGAGAGTTCATGTCATAAACTTGACAAAACATGATGCTCCATCCTAGGCAGCATGCTTTCTGTTTAATTTTTTTGTTGTTGTTATTTTTTTGACTATCATTGAAGGTTGGAATTTTCTCAAATCAAAGTTTATTTCCTTCAGAGTTAGTAGACTGGCTGCTGGATGAATATTTTTTAAATGATGAGCCAAACAAATCAATACATAATGATTGATCTTACCTTTTTTCAATTCTTATACCCAGTCTATTTATTTATTTACTTATTTATTTATATATTTTTCTTTTTTGTTGAGACAGGGTCTCACTATGTAGCCACAGCTGGCCTGGAACTTCTTATGTAGGCCATCCCAGATTGGCCTTGATCTCGCAGTGATCCATCTGCTTCTGCCTCCTGCATGCTGTAATTAAGGTTAGTCACCATCACACCCAGCTTAGCCACTTTATTTTAATGCATTTGTCTTCCAAGTAACTGGTCACATAGCAGTGTAAATCCTCAAAACACAATGGACAGATAAGAAGAGAGGCTTAGTGTGTGGTTGACCACAGAATGGAGAACTTGTCATGTTGTACTTCCAGTCACCCCACGAGCATCCTGTTCTGCATAGGCATCTTTTATGCTGTGGTGAAGGGAAGACACGTTCTGTAGACCACATCGAACGTCATGTATTGAATGCTCTTTTACAGTTGTTGTACAGCTGGATCCTATTGAAGATTACCTAGAACCCAATATATACAAGAATATGTGTACATATAAATGCACACATATTTATGTATTTGTGTACGTGTATATATGTATATTAATAGCAAATATCAAAAATAAAAGTGACAGGCTGGCAAGATGGCTCAGCAGGTGAAGGCACTTGCACCTATGTTGGATCCCTTGGACCCACACGTTGAAAGGAGGGAAGTGATTCCAGTTGTCCTTTGACCTCCACATGCATACAGTGGTGCCGGTGCTCCTGCATACATATCAACACACACACACACACACACACACACACACACACACACACACCCACACACAATCTTATAAAAAAAAAAATTTAAAAAGCTTAGAGTGAGTGGGGATTTTGGAAAAGTAGTGGAGAATGGAACCCTTTCACACAGCCAGCGTTGTTCTTTTCTGAGATTGTTCATACAAAATGATCTGTGCCCACCTGTCAGCCTCTGATGTCCTCTAAAATGAAGGAGAAGAAACATTTATAGATAGGACCCTATCTGTGTATGCTGTATAAAAGGAAAGTGTTGGCAGAGAGGAAAGTCTCATTTGCTTATCTGGTTCATTTTAACCCTGCAGCTTAACATTTTGATTTGTAGTGTGCAATGCTTGGAGAACTGAACAATATTTTCATTTAGCACACCAGCACGTTCTTGGAACAAAGTGAACCAGCAAATGATTTTGCCCTTTCATGAATAAAAGAAGCTTTAATGAAAAAAGCATTTCATTATAATAGGGCTTATGATAAATATTTTTCCATCATGTAAAATCATCAACAGTTTCAACCTGAAGAGTAAGAATTGGTTTGGACTCTGCTGTAATTTGCAATGAGCCACTAAATCCAGAGCTTAAAACCTAACTGGATAAAATACGTAAGTGCTTCCCTATTAACTTTGCATTGCTATAATTGAAACATTTATGCAATTATATATATTGAAAGCTGATCTTTTAAGCTTAGTAGTTTATCATCATTATTATCAGCATGGAAGGAAGACTTACTTCAAATTTGAATATCTTAGTCTCTGCTGTAAAAATGGAATACTGACAAAGAAAATGTACAGCTGATTTGAGGAATAAGTAAACAAATTGAATGTTTAAAGTGATTCAAAGTTTACTAACCTAGATACACATGAAATCAAAAGCATGATTCATTTCAGTTTATTTAAAGAAAGTTTTTATCAAAAAAGTTACTTTTTTCTTTTTTTTCTTTTTATCATTAGTTCTTTTGTTAAATTATTTATTTAATAATCACATACTTAGAAGAGGCATTTCATTACAACACCATTGACATATTCAATAAAAATTTCCAGAGCTAAGATGCACCTATTTCAAAATTGGCTGTAAATTTTTAAGTTTAAAGTTGAATTATTACAGTTATACAATATTGTACTCAGTATAAACCCTATAAGACATAAAATTAAATGAGGTTTTAACCTTTAAAAAACATCTCCATTTCACTATTAAAATACACAGTTTCATACAGAAAAATTCATTTTCAATGCAACTGACATTAAGATGTTTGCACATGTGTTTC
>NW_008352391.1:2954400-2955127 GCF_000622305.1 Nannospalax galili
TAGAAGAAGCATTTCATTACAGCTTTAACATATTCAATAACAATTTCCAGAGCAAGGATACATCTCTTTCAAAAGTGGCTGTAAAATTTTGGGTTCACAGTTGAATTAATAGTTATACAATATTGACCTCAGTATAAGCCCTATAAGACATAAAATTGAATGAGTTTTTAACCTTTAAAAAAGATCTCCATTTCATTTTAGAATACATAGTTCCTTGCAGAAAGACTCATTCTTTTTGCTACAAACACTGAGATGTTGGCACATGAATCTCTAATCTGTATGTATCTGATTATTACTAGTCATAATTGGTTGCACTTGGAACCTCGGCACCTGTGTATGTCTATAAAGTCATTGGGTAGATTTCAATGGTAAGGTTTATCACCTCTACCAATTAATATGACATAAATTTCCATGCTTCCTCCTCAAATATAATACAGTTTTTTAAATTTGTTGATTGTGTGTGTGTGTGTGTGTGTGTGTGTGTGTATCACACAGAACATCCCAAATCATCTTATTGAACTATACACTCGCTTCCCAGATGGCACCTTTCCATAGCCTCCCTCCCCCGACTAGAGTCCTTATACTCTGATATCCCTGCTAGGCACCCCAGCCAATCCCCACTACTTGCCCTTCTGGTGAATCTAGTCAGCCTATCTAGAAGTCTTTGTTTTAGGAGGGTCAGCTGTTCCTCATCTAGCAGCAATCAGTTGTCAATATTCCTTTAGAT
>NW_008352391.1:2955306-2959344 GCF_000622305.1 Nannospalax galili
GACCACACAGCTGGCCTAAATAAATCAATTTATTTTTACACTTAAGGTCATTTGAGGATCTGTTCCTTAGGGGTCACATGGGCTTGGGAGGAGCCCCTGGCTCCTTTCTTTTACCAGTTCTGCCTATGTGAAGGTAAGTCAAAGGTCCTGCTCGACCATGGTTAGCTTCACTTGGAAGCATGGAGGAAATGATTCCTCTGTGTTGGCCCTCCTCTTTGTAGACTGGACACTGGTTCAAGTCCATCTGATGGGGTCTCCTTGGCCTCCTTGATCAAGAGGACGGGTGACCTACCACAATTACAGGACATTTTGAGAGATGCTCATGGTTCCCTGGAACTAGTCAACCTAGGAGGGCAAGGAGCAAAAGCTGTCCTTTATGATCCTCTAACCAAATTATTAGGCCTCAAAGTATGTCTGTTAAACACTCAAGAAGGTTAGTTCCATCAGTCTGGTATTTTTAATTACTGTGTGTCATGTAGATAAATCTTGGGCAAAGATCAGTTGTTCTCAGATAAACCTTACCTAGACATATGTTTCTTGATCTCCTATGTATAATTTGTCAGTAGGGTGTAGGAGTAATATGGTTCCCTCTGGTTTTCAAAACTAGCTAAACATGGTTATCTCTCACATTGTCTCACCCTTCCATTATGGTTTTCTCACTTAAGGTGCCCCCATTTCCCCCCTTTCTCCCTTAATAATACCCTTCTCCTATGGTCCTACCTCTCTTGAGCTCCTTCTTTCCCTTTATCCCCTAGGTTCCTTGTATACCCTTCCGCCCCTCCCTTAAACTAACCCAATTTTTATCCATATCTCCCTTATTAAGGCCTATTTCCTACTGTTCTTCTCCTTCAGGTTCTTTCTTTTTCTTTACCTCTGTGTTTCCTTTCCATTAGCCTGGTTCCTGTAATTATGTCTAAATATATACTCACTTATCAGGGTTTGGTTCTAGGATCCACATATGAGGGAGAACATATGTCGACTTTTTTTCTGAGTCTGTGTTTCACTTACTATAACAGTTTCTAGTTCCATCCATTTACTTGAAAATTTCATGATTTCTTCTTTCTTTACTGCTGAGTAAAACACCATCATATAAATGAACCACATTTTCATTATCCACTCGTCAGTTGAGGGACACTTAGGTTGTTTCCATCTCTTAGCTATTGTGAAAAGAGCAGCAGCAAACATGGATGTAAAAATAGGATGAGTTCTTTGGGTATATGCCAAGGAGCAGTATAACTGGGTCAAATGGTAGGTTCATTTTAGTTTTCTAAGGGTTCTTCACACTGCTTTCCATGGTGGTTGAACAAGTTTGGAATCCCACCAGCAGTGGGTGAGCATTCCCCTTTCCCCACATCCAATCCAACATTTGGTATCATTTGTTCTCTTGATCATAGCCAGCCTGATTGGGGTAAGATGAAATCTTAAAGTGGTTTTAATTTGCATTTTCCTAATTATTAGTGATGTTGAACATCTTTTAAGATGCTTCATAGCCATCTTTACTTCTTCTTTTGAGAATTCTCTGTTCAGCTCCTTAGCCCATCTTTTAATTGGGTTACTTCTTGTCTTGATTCTCTGTTTTTTGAGCTCATTATATATTCTGGATATTAAACCTCTGTCGGATTTGTCACTGGTGAAGATTATCTCCCATTCTGTAGGTTTTCTGTTTGCTTTCCTGGTTGCCTCCTTTGATGTACAGAAGCTTTTTACTTTAATGAGGTCCTATTTGTTGAGTCTTGCCCTTATTTCCTGAGTAATTGATGTTCGGTTTAGAAAATCCTTTCCTAAACCTGTACCTTGCAGGTTTTTCCCAATGTTTTCTTCTAAAACTTTCAGAGTTTCAGGCTTTACATTGAGGTCTTTGATCCATTTGGAATTGTGCAGTGTGAAAGATAGGGGATTAATTTCATTCTTCTACAGGTGGAGATAGAGTTTTGCCAGCACAATTTGCTGAACATGCTGTCTTTCCTCCAGTGAATATTCTTGGCCCCTTTGTCAAATATCAGGTTGCTGAAATTGCATTTACTCATATTTGGGTCTTCAGTTTTGTTCCATTGATCTATTGGTTTATTTTTGTTCCAGTACCATGTTGTTTTTATGACTATAGCTCTGTAATACAGTTTAATATCTGGTGTAGTAATCCCCCTAGCATTGTTCTTAGTGCTCAGAGTTGCTTTGGCTGTCTGAGGTCTTTTGTGCTTCCATATGAATCTTAGGATGTATTTTTCCAATTCTGTGAAAAATGTCATGGGGATTTTGATTGGCATTGCATTGAATTCTATAAATGGTTTTTGGTAGGATCGACATTTTTACAATATTACTTATTCCAATCCATGAACATGGGATGTTCTTCCATCTTCTGATATCTTCCTCAATCTCTTTCTTTAAAAATTTGAAATTTTCATTGCAGAGCTCTTTACTGTCTTTGGTCAGGTTTATTTTGAGAAATTTTATTTATTTTTTTGCAGCTATTGTGAAGGGGAGTGTTTTCATGTGCTCTTTCTCTGATTACTTGTTAATGGTATATAGAAAGGCTATAGACTTTTGTAGGTTAATTTTGTAACCTGCCACTTCACTGAGCATGTTAATAATTTCTAGGAGTTTTCTGGTGGAATTGTTAGTTTCTCATAGATATAATATCATATCATCTGCAAAAAGGGATAATTTGAGCTCTTATTTTCCAATTATTACCCCTTTAATTTCCTACTCTTGTCTTATTGCTCTTGCAAGAGTTTCAAGCACTATGTTAAAGAGAAGTGGAGATAGTGGACAGCCTTGTCTGGTTCCTGATTTCAATGGGAATGCTTCCAGTTTTTCTCCATTTAGAATAATTTTTGCTGTGGGTGTGTTATATATGGCTTTAATTATGTTGAAGTATGTTCCCTCCAGTACAGTTCTCTTTAGGACTTTGAACTTAAATGCATGTTGAATTTTGTCAAAGGCCTTCTCTGCATTTATTGCGATGACCACGTGGTTCTTGTCTTTGAACCCATTTATATGATTTCTGACATTTATTGACTTATGTATATTGAACCATCCATGCATCTCTGGGCTAAAGCCAAATTGATCATGGTGGATGATCTTTTTGATGTGTGTCTGTATGAGGTTTGCAAGTATCTTGTTTAGAATTTTTGTGTCTTTGTTCATTAAGTATGCTGTAATTCCCTCTAGTCCTGGGCTTTTTTCAGTCGGGCTTTTTTTTTATTACTGTTTCAATTTCTTTTTTGTGTTATTGGGTCTATTTAAGCTGTTAATCTCTTCTTGGTTTAGTTTTGTTGGTTCACATGCCTTTGTATATCCGCCATTTCTTTTAGTTTTTCAAATTTAGTAGCATATAGGTTTTTAAAGTATTCCCTTATAATGTTCTGTATCTTTCTGGTGTCTGTTGTGATGTTTCCCCTTTCATCTCTGATTTTGTTGATTTGAAGGTGCTCTTTCTTTCTTTTGGTTGACTGGGCTAGCAGTCTGTCAATCTTGTTTATCTTTTCAAAGAACCAGCTCTTGGAATTGTTGATTCTTTGTATTGTTTTCTTTGTTTCGATTTCATTAATTTCTTCCCTGATTTTTGTTATTTCTTCTTGTCTTCTGGGTCTGGGTTTCATTTGCTGTTGCTTTTCAAGTGTGTTGAGGTGCAAAGTTGAGTCATTTATTTGTGTTCTTTCCGATTTTTTGATGTAGGCACTAGAGCTATAAACTTCCCTCTAAGGACCGCTTTCGGAGTGTCCCAGAGTTTTTGTTGTGTTATATTGTCCTTTTCATTTAGTTCCAGGAATACTTTTATTTCTTTCTTAATTTCTCTTTTGACCTATTCATCTTTCAGGAGTGTGTTGTTTAATCTCCATGTGTTTATGTGAAAATTAAGGCTTCTTCCAGTGTTGACTGTAAGCTTTATTGCATTGTGGTCTGATAGAAGATTATTTCAATCTTTTTGTATTTGTTGAGGTTTGTTTTGTGTCCAGTATATGGTTGATTTTGGAGAAGGTTCCATGGGGTGCTGAGTAGAAAGTATGTCCTTTGGTGCTTGGGTGGAATGTGGAATAC
>NW_008352391.1:2959653-2960245 GCF_000622305.1 Nannospalax galili
CTATTTATGTCATGGAAGATTTTTCTTTCCCCTTCAACTATAATAGACATTTTGGCTGGGTATAGTAATCTGGGTTGGGATCTATGGTCATTTAATACTGGGAATACTTTGGTCCAGGCTCTTTTGCCTTTCATAGTTTGCTCTGAAAAGTCAGCTGTAATCTTAATGGGTTTTCCTTTATATGTGACTTGTTTTTTCTCTTTTGCAGATTTCAGTATTGACTCTTTGATTTGTATGTTTAGTGTTTTTACTATGATGTGCCATGAGAGTTTCTTTTCTGGTCCTGTCTGTTTGGTGTTCTATATGCTTCTTGTATTTGTATGGGCATGTCTTTCCTTAATTTTTGGAAATTTTCTTCCATGATTCTGTTGAAGATCTGGTCCATACCATTATCTTGGGATTCTTCTCCTTCCTGTATGCCTATGATTTGTAAGTATGGTCTTTTTATGGTGTCACACAATTCATGCATATTCCATTCTTGTGATTTCTTGAATTTTTCATAATCTTTGCTTGAGTGTTCTAGTTTGTCTACTTTATCTTGAAGTGTTGATACTCTGTTTTCCATTTCATTCATCCTATTGGTGAGGCTTTC
>NW_008352391.1:2960625-2961489 GCF_000622305.1 Nannospalax galili
AACTTTATGTGTCTTTGTGGTTTACTTTTTGGGCATGAAAAGTTGGTTCACCTAAGCTTCCAGTTCTCTCTTTTGATTTTACATTGTAGTGGCCAGATTGCTTTTGTCTTCAGGAGTTCCCACAGAGGCCCAAGTCAGATGAGGATCAGATGCTCTCGGGCTTTCTCCTAAGGTCTGGACCCCTCCAGGAAAGATTTTGGCCTCGGAAATTTAGGGGTTGGACTGGCCTGGGAGCCAGTCCCAGGAAAAATGCTGGTCTAGGGAAGCTGGTGGCCATGCTACCCAGAGATGCAAAGGAAGATGAGCCCAGGAAGCAGCCCCAAGGGCTCCTAGGGTCTGCACTGAGGAGCTGGGTTGGTCTAGATGCAAAGGATCAGGAAGAGGAAGGGTCAGCTCCAGCATCCAGGAAAGAGACTGGTGGGTAGTGCAGGCCCAGGGAAGTAGAGGGAGGTGAGGGCAGGGCCAGGCCCAGAGTGCCCCTGGGGACCAGAGAAGGAACTGAGTTGGTCTGGGTGCAAAGGATCAGGAAGCAGTGGTGGTTCCCCAGGTGTCTGGGGTGCCAAGACAAGGAATAGAACAGGACCAAGGCTAGGAGGAGAGACCGATGGGGGAGATGGGAGGGTGAATGAGGCTGTGGGAGTCAAGGTGTGGAGGGCACAATCAACTTACCCCAGAGAGAGGCCTACGGGTTGGAGAGAGCTTTTATTCCTTTTAAATTAAAAAAAAATGTTCAGTCTTTTGAGAATTTCAGGCATGAGTACTATATTGATATTTCCCACTCCTCCCTCTTCCCCTCCAACCTCTCCATATTCCCCCACTCCCTCTCAATACCCTGCCTTCTTCTTTAATTACTGTTTCATATAT
>NW_008352391.1:2961989-3004489 GCF_000622305.1 Nannospalax galili
ATATATATATGTACACACATATACATATATATGTATATGTATATTGAGTGCATTTAGTGATGCAGTATGCACATGTGTATAGGGCTGACCACCTAGAATTAGACAACCTATCACAGGGCTAGTCCTTGGGGAAGACTGATTCTCCCTCTCTCAGCACCCATTGATTACTAGTAGCTTTTCGTCTGGAGGGGTGGCCTTGTGAAATTTCCCCCATTCATTTGGCATGCCATCTACTGTCATTATGCAGGCATAAGAGCTTCCCTGCTGTGTTTATAAGACAGTATCTAACAGCAGGCATTCTAGTTTTCTAGCTCATATAGTCTTTCCACCCCCTCTTCCACAATGCTCCCCTAAACCTTAGATTATGGGGTTGCATTATTATATATATCAGTTAGGGATGAACTCCTCTGTCACTTATTCTCTGCATTTTGACCGTTTGTAGCTTTTTATAATCATCTCTATCAGCTGTAAAACAAAGCTTCTTTGATGAAGAATGAGATTAAGGATAACTTTTTGGAATACAGTCAGGTGTTATATTGGTTTAGGGAAATGGCTGTAGTGGACTCTCCTCTTGGGTCTATAACATCTCCAGACACAGGTATTTGGTTAGGTTCACAGTACCAGACACAAATTTTCTCCTACTGAGCAGGTTTTAAGTCCAATTAAACTGTTGTTGGCTATCCCCAAGACAAAAGTGCCACTATGGCACCATATCTTGGTGGGTCATTGTGATTCATAGGGTTTATATCTAGGTAGAATTATTGAGTGCTTTTCTCCCTTGGCAGCTTACATAACACTTTCTGATACTATGAGGGCTGGTCTTCAGGGAGGAGGCTTTCAAGTCAGTTTCAGCTCGGTTGCTCCAAGTCCTGTGTCTGAAGTATATAGTGTCTTCAGCCACAGTGTCTTACCTTCAAGTTCTGGGAGGCAAACAAGGGCAACAAATGCTGGTGAGGATGTGGGAAAAAGGGAACTTTCATGGCTGGTGGGACTGCAGACTGGTACAGCCACTATGCAGATCAGAGAGGAGACTTCTCAAAAAGCTGAAAAGTAGACCTCCCATATGACCCAGCTATACCACTCTGGACATATGCCCAAAGGATTCAGTATCGTACTACAGAGATACTTGCTCAGCCATGCTCATTGTCATGGTTCACACAGTAGCTAGGAAATGGAAATGATATAGATGTCTTTCAACTAATGAATGGATAATGGAAATGTGGTACATAAGCAAAATGGGGTTGCTTCTTATGTCATTCTAGTCTTGACAGTCAAACTAAGATCTTCTTGTCTTGTATATTTAATAGTATTAGGTATCCAAAGTGATTAATGAGAGTCTCTTCTCATAAAACATATTTAAGCATTTGCTTAATTTAAGTGCTCCAGGAACTTCCAGAATTTATTGTTATAATTTTAATAATAATAATAATGAAATACACAAATAATTGAAATAGACAGTGTCTGTTCAAAGGGTTTCACACACCCTTTGGTTTATTTGCAACATTTAATGCTGTATATTGCATACACTCGACTCAGCTACTTGGAGGCTTAATACAGAGTTACTGTATTAAGTATAATATATATACTTACATACTTATATAATATATACTTATAATATATACTTAATATATACCTGTATAATCCTTACTGCCTCAGCCTTGCCAGGCCTTTCCATACAAAGAGATATGATAAAGATATATACATATATATGAACACTTAGAAAATTGTGGTAAGACCATCTGATACATTACTGATGTTGATATATTACTGATATTGATATATTACTGATACTGATGTTATTAATCAGAGTTAACAGTATATTTTTAAAAGTTTAAGAACTTTCTGGGTGTGGTGGCACACACATTTAATCCCAACAGAGGCAGGCAGATCTTTATGATATTTTGGTCACCCTCATCTACATAGAAGCCCCAGGCCAGTTGGGGCTACAGGAAAACACTTTGTCAAAAACAAACACAAAACAAAATTTAAGAATTTAATTTCTATTTGTGTAGTAAATGCATTCAATTTATTTTCTTGGCTTGCTTAGCAACATTTTTCATATTTGTTAGTTATTTGAAATATAAATGTAATATTAACCAATGTAAAATATTAATGAGCTGTGTTCTCTTATTATCCTAGGATAATACAATAAATTAAAAGAATAACGTATTTATCTTTCAAAAAATAAAAGTTCTGTGCTGATACGTGCTTTATATGGTGAAGAAAGCTTGAGCTGGGTGAATTTGTTCTGTTTGGGAAAAACAATTATTAACACGTTATTTTTTATTGCTATGACAACAGTTGCTTCACACCCTCTTTCGAGATGTCTTCTGTTCTTTCTTGTACTTCAGCCGTTACTAAAAGTTTGAGTTCTCTTTGTGTACCATTTAGCATATGTTGCCAATGAATTTTCTGCTTGTGGCTATTAATTTTTAAAAAATTATCTCACCTTTAAAGTTATTTCAATTGGTTAAAGCATTCTGGGTTGAAAATTCATTCTTTTCATATTTTTATCATGTTCAATTGATAGTTGACTTCTATAATTTCTGTTAAGAAGTCAGCTGTAATTTTTACTTATTTTTAGTTGTGAGAGCCTTTTGTATTTCTCCCAGTTAGCTTTTGGAACCATTTTAAAATGTGATTTAAGCCACTAGGCATGGTGGTACATGCCTTTAATCTCAGCACTTGGGAGGCAGAGGCAAGCAGATCTCTGTGAGAGCCAGGCCAGCCTGGTCTACATAGTGAGTTCCATGCCAGCTGGCACTACAGGGAGACTTTATTTCAATTTTTTTTTAGGTATATACGTGTATTACCTGCATGTAAGTAAGTGCACCCCTGTCATGCAATGCCCATGGAGGTCAGAAGAGGCTGCCAGATCCCCTGGACTGGAGTTACAGACAGTTATCAGCTGCCATGTGGTTGCTGGGATTCAAACCCAGGTCTTCTGCAAGAACAACCAGTGTTCTTAACCGCTGAGCCATCTCTCCAGCCCCTCTATTTCAAAATTTTTAAAAATGTACTTTTATGGATTTAATTGATTTTAGGAAACTCAGGGCTATTAGGTCTTATTTTGTATCTTGTATCTTATTTTCTTTTTTTTTTTATTAAAGTCACCAAATACATGTTTAGATTTTTAAATTCTGTATCACATTACTAATGTTCTTTAATTCTTCTTTTAATGCACTTCCTATACATTTTTTTACAATCCATGTAATAATCTAGGTAATTTTATAGCTCTACCCTACTTTTTTTTTGCCTTTTTGAAACAGGGAACTAGCTGGTTTTGAGCTCATGAAGATCCTCCTGCCTCTGCCTTCCCAGCTCTGGGATTAAAGGCATGTGTTACTATGTGTGGCTCTGTTCTTTTGTTTGTTTTTTTTTTTTTTTTTTTTGCTTGGTTTGTTTTGGGCTTTTTTTTGTTGTTGGTGGTGGTGTTTTGTTTTTTGATATTAGTTTCTTGAGTCACTTAGTTACCTGCTTTTACTTTGAATTTTTCATTTGAATCCTTCATTTATATTTGAACCTTCATAAGGTTTCCATGTCTTTTGTATTTTTAGGATTATTCTTGAATCTTACATTTTCTTTAAAATGTGAGACTGATAATCACTTCAGTAACAAAGTTATGTACTCATCTATTTTTCTTATTGTTTTCTTGGAATACTCTTCTTTTTCATTTAAAGATCAAATGTGTATCAGGATCTTAGAAGCTTTGTCACCTCCGCTAAGGAGGGCGTGCTTAATCTTTAGGAACATACCTACAGAGAGAGTGACCCATAGATGTAAGTGACTGGAGGCTGATGGTTAGACTTTGTAAATCTTTTGTAACCCTAATTTGACTTAATTTCCATTCTCTAAGTCCCAGGGGATCTGAGAGCCTTGAAGTAGTTGAATAATGCCACTTTTTCTGTTCAAGTTTGTGCCAATAGCTTTCTGTTACTGGAACAAATGCCAGAGGTAATACATACAGAAAGAGAAGATTTATTTTGACTTGTAGTTTTAGCAGTTTTAGTCCATTGCTGGTTGGCCTGGAATTGGGCCTGTAGGAGAGCATCATGGCAGGAGCAAGTGGCAGAAACTTGCTTAGTTCATGTCCAAAAAGAAAAAGAGGAGGAGACCAGTGTCCCACAATCCATTTCAAAGTCATGTCCCCAGTAACTTAAAGGACTCTCATTTAGGTATCATCTCTTAAATATTTTACCTTCAGCTAGGGACCAATCTTTTAATACGTGGGCCCATGAAAACTATTCCAGAACTAAACTATAACAAAATGCTAGAATAACAAACTTGTTCCCCCCTCATTTTGAAATTTATTACTGAATGTTCTAATTTTTTGCAGTTTTCTGTCTTATTTCTTTCTCTGAAAAGCTCACAATTTTAACTGCCTCGACTAAAATCCTACTGAGCATGGCATTACCTTCTGTCTGCCTTGTTCTCACCAGGACATGGGAACTTTGGTGGAGGTCATATCCTCTCTGGATGGTTTTCCTCTGCCTGGGATGTTGCGTTTTCAATTCCTGCCTAACTCTGGAACTCTTTTTTTTCTGTTTCTATTTGCCTAGGGTTTCTAAATGCTTCCAGAAGGAATTTATTCCATCACTCCCCTATAGTCAGAAGCACAAATCCTTTTATAAATTGTGATACTCATTTTGAAATATTTAGTCAAAATGTTTATAAGAAAAAATTACATTTGTATTATCATATGTTATACAATATATTTGATACATAATTCAACCCATAGAAATGAATGTAGCAACAATAAAAATCATTTTAGAGTCATTAATCTGTGATTGTTTTCTTGCCATAAGAAGTAGCACTATACATAAAAAAATACCAAATTTTTGATATTGAGAAATAAGCAACTAATTTTATCTATTTTGTATAAAATAATAATTTGTGAATGAAACCATATTAATCTAGAGCAAATCAGTTATAATTAAGATTCAATTATTAACTCATTCTTATTGAAAGCAAACACACCATTAACTGAACAATAACAGAGGCTTACTACTGGGAATGTATAACTGGCTATTTATACTGATGGGACTGGAGAGACGGTTCAGCAGTTAAGAGTACTGTCTGCTCTTGAAGAGCACCTTGTTCCTACATGGAGGTTAACAACTGTTGTAACTCTAGTTACAGAGGCCAGAGCCTCTGTTGGCATTACATGCATGGATGCCCTTAAATCCACATAGGCAAAACATTCATACACATAAAATAAAAATATTTTTTAAATAGTAGGGCATGATACATTATATTTCTTTTGTGTTTCTGCAGATGGGCTATATTGAACCCAGATTAAAAGATACTATACAAACCTGCCTATCAACTGTCTTCCTAATGTTATCAACAGTATCATTACAACATTTGATTAATATATGTACTACATGCATTCATGTAATCCAAATTAGACTCTTGTTTATACTGTGTGGGAGGTGGGTTATTTTTTGGCATGTTTGCTTAGTGGTTGATTGGTTTTAAATATATACTGTAGTTTTAATCTGTGGCAAAGGGATATAATATTTTGTAAGGGGGGATACTGTCTTGCTAAAATATGCTTGACCATGATTGTATTTCAAACTGTATGGCATTAGCTCAACACTGATATAGGTAGGGTTAGGTTGTTAGTGCTTAATGTTCTGGTTTCTAAGTTTTTCCCCATATTCCTTCTAATTTAGGATGCATCAAATGAAGCCATAGTAGATGACTTGTTCAGAAGGCAGTGAGGAGTTAGATCCTAGATTCATTGCTGGTTGGCCATATCCACAATGCTTTTGACCAACCATCAGCATAAACCATTATGTCTTGATTGTGAATAGTCCTTAACCATTGATAGCCACGGCTGGTGCTGGAGGAAGCAGCTCACTTCATTGCCAGCTGAGACTTCAACCCTAGTCAGTTCATTTTTCTCAAGGGCTTATCCAGCATAATGTCTTCTCTGCAAACCTTCTTCCGGCCTCCTACTTTGTGGTTCTGTGATGGAGTTTAAAGCCACATTGCAGTTCCTCAACACAAAATAGCACATAAAATATCCATTTGCTGTTTCATGTTTCTGGGTCCAGTCAGCTAAAAGCATGGGGCATCTATGGAGCTCTAGTGGCAGCCTGCATTCTATTTTCTAACATTCCTATGAAAATAGTAACAAAATAACCATAGTTAGCATTTAATAAGGGATTAGTAGGCTTTATGCCAAATGGTTTCTTATAATATTAGCTTCTTGACACCTGTTATCACACTTATTTTATAATCAAGACATTAAATGCCTAAGGTAAGGGCTTAGAATGGTTGACCAACTTTCCAGATTACCTGTGTGTAGTACAGGTCTAAGTTAAACCTGAAAAATACCAAATCTTCTAAACATAATGTAGGTTTGATGTAGGAGACATGCCCTCCACAGTTCTTTGTAAAGAATTGGCTAGTCTCTGTTTTCTGAGTTATCAGTCTTGAAGAATGACACGTTTCCAAAGATTTTTAAGGCAGTGAACACTTGTGGCCCCACAGTTCTCTCTGGGTCTTTTGAGCTATCAGGTAAACCCATATAACATATCTTTATGTGCATTTATTATTATCCTGGGGGGGTGACATAAAGAAACAAGGGGTGGCTCAGAGCCTGCTATATCAGATCACTCCTGCTGCATGCCCATAGTCACCTTTAGCTTTCGCCCATACCTCAGGGTCCAGCGGTCTTGCCCCAGGTCCATAAGTGCCAGAAAATTCTGTCCTTGAGTACACCCAGCTGCTGCACATTCCCCACTCCTGGCAGCTGGCAGCTTCCATTCCAAAATGGCTCCCAGTAGCCCCTCAGTAATCCCTTCTCTGCCCCTTAGAGGAACCAGTCACCGGGGAGCCAACTTGTTAACATAATAAATTTGAATGACTGGATTTAAGTGCAGTTGTACCATGTCTGAGTAACAGACTCCTTATTTCTTCCTCATAATTTCTTAGGACTATGTAGTGTGGCTTTTTAATGCTAGAATTTAAATGGCTATGTCCCTGCCTGCTCACCAAATTATGAAATGCTCATCCTCAAGGTGATAGCATTAGGAGGCGGGTCTATGGGATATGATTAGATCATGTGGGAGGAGCTTCATGAATATATTTAGGCCTTTAGTCTTTAGACCCCTTAGGCCCTAAAAAACTTTCTTATTCTTTTCCCACTATATGAATGCAAAGAAGGAAGACTTCATCTGAGAATTAAGAACCAGTCTTCAGCAGATACCAAATACTTGAAACCTTCATCTCAGCCTTCAGAACTCCCCAGCCTCCAAAACAATCAGAAACAATAAGAAGTCATAAATCATTTTCTATGCTTATAGTATTTTCAGTTGGTGAAAGTTATATTAGGAAAATCATATAATGTGTTCCCTTGAGATCCATTTCCCTCCCTCAGAATAATACCTATGAGGTTTGTCCCAAGGTTTTGTGTGATATCAAGTGTTGCTTTCTTTTTATTGATGAGTGTGGATGAACCAGGTTATGTTTAATCATTCATCCACTGAAGAGCATCTAACTTGCTTCCAGGGATTTTTCTGTCACCAATAAATTTTTTGTAACCATCTGTGTGCAGGATGTATTCATTCATCTGGGCTACCTGCCCACTGTGTAAATGTTAAATCATGGTGTTTATGGATTTATTAAGGTACTGCTTCTCAGAGTGGCTCTTCCCTTTTAGAGCCTCAACAACAATGCTTGAATGACCCAGGACACACCCTCCCCATTACCAGCAATCTTTGGTGTTTTTTTTCATATTTTATTTATTATTTTTATTTTATGTATATGAGTGTACTGCCTGCACATATGTAAGTGTACTCATGTTGTGTAATGCTTGTGGAGGTCAGATGAGAGCATCAGAGTCCCCTGAAACTGGAGTTAAGGATGGTTGTTAGTCACCAGGTGGGTGGTAGGAACTGAGCCTGGGTCCTCTGCAAGAGCAGCCTGTGCTCTCAACCTGAGCCATCTCTCCAGCCCCAGGTGGTGTTTTTGATTTTTATTTTCAGGTATTCTACTAGTGTATTTCTGTGTGGTACTGTTTTGCACTTCCCCAGTGCCTAATGATTATAAGTGCCTTCTTATGTGTCATTTTGCCATATGTGTACCAACTTCAGTTGAATTTCTCCTTTTCTATGTTTTCTAACTTCTTCATCTAGCCTATGACTACTTATTCATCAGATACTCAGATGGCAAATATTTTAAGTTCTGTAGCTTGACATTTTTTCATCTTAAGATCATAGGGAATGTTTTAATTTTGATGAACTCCAACTAACTGTTTTATTTTTCCTTTCATATCTGTTCTACTTTTTTCCCTTTTTCTGCTTTTCCTTTTTTTTTTTTTTTTTTTTTTTTTTTTTTTTTTTTTTTTAGGGCTTGGGATTGAACTCAAATTCTTTTATACACTAGATGAAGCAAGTGTTTTCCTCTACCACTGAGATATAGTGCCCAGCCTTCACCTCTACTTTTTTTTTTTGGTCTTTTTGAAACAGGGTCTCCGTGTAGCCCCAGCTGGCCTGGATTCACTATGGAGACCAGGCTGGCCTCGAACTCACAGAGATCTGCCTGCCTCTGCCTCCTGAGTGCTGGGATCAAAGGTGCGCACCACCTCTACTTTTAAACAGTGAAAAAACAAGCCACGGAGGAAACAAGGGATTCACCCACATTTTTGCCTTTTTTTTTTTTTTTTTTTTTGTCATTATAGACATCTAGAGATGAATACCATCTTTTCTCTAGTCCATCTTCCTGAGGCTGTTTTCACTTCTGTCACATACAGGGTTTCAGAAAATAATGGTGTTGTCTTGCCTATTTTTAATTCAATGTACACTTGCTTATTTTGTGATTCTCTTTGAATTTCCTGCTATTGTGTATGACAAAGCATGATTTCAGCTACATTCAGCTTTTATTATGTATCATTTTGAAAGTGTTTGTAATATATCATCTCTAGCTACTGACGAAAGATGTTTGGATTTTGGTGATTAGAATGAGTTGGCGCAGCCACTATATTTATAGAGAAGGAAAGTGAATGGTCTCCATCTGTAGGACGATAACTAGACCGAAGGTAGAAGGTTGACCTTGGTAGCTGACCACACTAGTAGTACAACAAACTTGAAAATGTAAAACTAAATTCTTAGCTCACTAAGGTTGAGAAGTAAGAGTGAAAATGAAAGGAAAACAGATCTAAGTCTGTAAGTGTTGTTTACCAAATAATATTCTAAGCAGACAATAATTTGGAGCAGATAAAACTTTGCACTTCATTATTTCTGCCTTAAAATCTTTTAAATTCACATGATTCAGTTTAATACCAAAATCATTAGCAGCAGCTGAGACATGATAAGAAGGGGATGACTTAGTATTAGTGGAAGGGATGACTGAGGGCCACAGGATGCTAGCAGAATATGAGCAGACAAGAAGCATACTAAGCCAAGTTTCTCATAAAAGTATTCCTAAATGATTAACTTAATATACCAAATTTGTATCTAAATATTTTAACAAAGGACCTCCAAACTCTTCTTTTGATGTCTGCATTGAAGATTTCTTATTTTTACTTACCCCCTTTGGTTGACTAAGGCCCATTGACTGAAAAAGCTTGAAAAAAATGTACATACAAATTCCCTCCTACAGTACCAGATACCTGACAATGGTCATGAAGGAACAGAATTAAATAATTGATGGGTATCATCTGGAAACAACCTCTATTTTATTCAACCTTTTACTCCCCTTAGAACTTTCACTGGCATAACCTGTCAACAAAGTTGTAGAAGAAAACACAAACATCAAAACACAAGAAACTGAATTTTATTTTTTGCTTCAGAAATTCTGTGTAAAGACTGTATCTGAAAATTCATCATTTACAACCTAAGTAATAAGACCATCATATTTTAGACTCGGATGTGATTGCTTTGTAGTAAATTACCTCAGGAGGACAAACTATTGTGATTGATAGAATATGAGGCTAGCAACACCTGAGAAATATGGCAACATTGTGGCATGCTGTGCTGGGTAATCTTCAGTGTCAACTTAACTGAATTTAGAATCATCTAGGAGACACACTTCAGGGTGTGTTTGTGAGGGACTTTCCAGGCGGGATTAACTGAGGAAGGAAGACCCACCCTGAATGTGCTTGCTACTATCCCATGGGCTGGGGTCCCAGACTTCATTAAAACAGAAAAAGGAAGGAGCTAAATGGATACCAGAATTCCTTGCTCTCCTTTCCTCACTGTTCCTGATCACTATGAAGTGAGCATGCATGCTCTAATGTACACTCCCCACATGTCTGGTCTCACCACAGATTCAAAGAACTGTTGTCAAGTGACCATAGACTCAAACCTCACAAACTAGGAAGCTAAACAGACACTTTCTTCTTATAAGTTGTGTACTTCCAACGCTTTTTTCTCTCAGCTACAGAGTGCTGAATAACACAGTAAAATGGCACCAGAAGTGGGGTCATCGCTATGGCTGTACCTGGGATGTGGTTCAGATCCATTTGAGATTGCAGTGTGGGAGAAGTCCGTGACAGATTTGAAGAGTAGGCTTGAACAAACCTAGAATGCTGTAAGTGGAGTTTAATGGGCAGTTCTCCTGGAGGCTGAGAAGACCAGGAGGCTGGTAGGAGTGTGGATAGTTGTGTGCTCATGAGAATTCAGCTAGAAAAGGGGACACAACTGAGAGCTGGATTGACAGCTCCTCATGTTACATTCTAGCAAAGAATTTACTCCATGTTCCCTATGTCCTGAGAGTTTTGGAAGAGGCTGAATTTACAGATAACAGGTTAACTAATAGCATGGAGGAAATTCCAAGGCATGGTTAACAATCAGGCAGGGGCATGAGTATTTATGGCTTTAAAAATAAAAATCTACATTTACAGTGTGATTCAGGCAAGAAGAGGAGAAAGTTTTGAAAATTTTGAAGTTTGACTGGAAAGAAGTACATTTAAAGTTGAGGCGTACATAAAAAGCATACATAAAGCACAGAAAAGAAGGATGCAGTTGCTAAGGAGATAATGTCATCCAAAAGAAGTCAAGTGCCTTATATCAGGGCAATGTGAATGATGGCTTGAAAGTACTTCAAGAATGGCCAGATCCCTCCAATAACAGATTCAAGGGTATAAATTTCTAGGCCCTTTTCAGAGACTTCGCTTTGAGAAAAGGCCCCGAGTCACCTTATTCCTGCAGGGATACTTAGGAAATTGCTTCTGTCATTTGTTTCTATGGATTTTGCAATCCAAGTTCTCAGAGGCTGCTACAGCCCTGGTCCAAGCAAACAAGTCTACTTCTTGAGCCAAGATGTGTGCATCCAGAACACAAGGGTTGTGGGATCATAGAGGCTTCCACCTCGATTTCAGTGGAAAGCCTGAGCAGCCAGACTGTTTGTGGCAGTTCTTGCAAGTAGTCTTGTTGGTGAGCTGCACGGTGAAGCTATGAGTGAAGCCAACCATGCAGTGGAAACTCCAAGAAGTTAGAGACTTCTAACCTTGAAAGGCCTGAGTAGACAAAGTAAAGGCAGAGGGTAAACAAGCTCGTGTGACAGCGGAGTGAGCTGCCGGCAGCAAAGACGCAGGGCTGGGCTGTCCAAGGTCTTCAGAGCTCACAGCATCTGAAAATCTTTTAGGGGCACAAATTTAAATGCTATGATGGGCAATACTGACTGTCAAATAGATTAGATTTGGAGATCAGTAAAGTACAACTCTGTGTGTCTGTGGGGGCATTTCCTGAGAATGGGTCCCTGGTTTAATCAATGGACTACTCCCTGCATGGGTTCATAGCATGATGGTGTTAATGAGAGTTGTTATAAAGTGGTAGGTGGAGACTTTCATTACTGTGGAAGTGTCTCTGGAGCTCTATCTTGCCTTGACCCTTTTGTGTACACTTCCTGCTTCTTAGCATCATGATGTGATAGGATCTGCTCAGCCACTCTGGCCCTACCCTAGTGGACTGACAACTCTGAAGCCATAAACTAAATTCATCTTTCCTCTCTTTAAGTTGTTCCAATCAGGCAATTTGACTACAGTGATCAAAAAGCTAACACACATGTTCTATCTAAGATCAACTGAGCCAAAATTCTCTGATAGAGCTCAGTAATCTGAAGCACTTTAAAGATTGATTCTAAACCTTTTAATAAAATAAAATGACCGAACTACAGTCATTGAGATAGAATTAAATTTGGCCTTAGGATATATTCTTTTCTCATTAAATGATCTTGGATTTTATAATTTAAATAAACACTGTTTTGCACATAATAAATACTGAAATACATGCCAGTTGAAATAACTCCATTGTCTTACTTTTCATTTGTAACTAAGAATCTAGAATTTTTATCCACTTGAAAAGAAAAAGTCTCAAAATGATTCAGTTGTGCTCAAGTTACCTTTTGTTCCCTTGTGCTTATGTGAGCCGCTCAAGAGATTGGAAAGGTCAATCAACCGAAGAAAGCAAAAGTCCCTACAAACACTGAGGAAATCACCGGCACTGCAAAATAGGCCTCCCAGTGGCGAGCATCCCAGCCATTTCTTAGTTTCCTTTGTGTTCTAGCAGGAATATGTAGCATATAGAAGAAAAACAAGCATACAAACAGGGATTTATCCAGAACTGATCCGGGGGTGATGGGAAAACAGGAGAGTGTTTTTAGTCAGTGCGCTTGTCTGGGGACCATCATGGTTAAGACATTTAAAACAAGCAAATGGTAAGAGCATATTCTTGATTATATGAGCACAAATCAGCAGCACAGTTTGAATTTTTATGTCTTAAGAACCTCCCTTAAACAAAACACAAAAGCAGTCGAAATAAATTGAAAGTAAACTTAATTTTCAGTGTACAAATAACACATAATGCAGGACAGAAAACAGGAAGAATCTGAAGGATGGGTTAGAGTAACTAAGATGTTTTTATCATTCTGTTCTTATAATCTTGTGAATCAGGTAGCTATGGAGAACATGTAGAATTCTATTTTACTGCTCAATGAGCTGCTTTCTAACAGACAGATTGTTGTTATGAACTCCTGTTACATCATCAATGAAAATTAAAATTTACAAGTGTAAATGTAACAGGATTTTGCCTTGTTTCCCTCCATTAGCAGTATGCAATACATACAAAGGTAAAAACATGAACTGTATATTCTTGTGTACACACACACACACACACACACACACACACACACACACATATATGAGCTTCTTGTGGTTTGAATATGAACTGTCCTCTTAAAGACATATATGTAAGGCTTCCCCAAATGGTGGTGCTATTTGAGAGGTGGGGATAAATTTAGGAGGCAGGGCATAGCTGGAGAAAATAGGTGATTCCTGGAGGTAGGTACTCAAGGGTGTCCTGTTCCCAGCTGCCCTCCCCCATCCTTCTCTCTCCCCTGAGGAATTCCTGCAACACATTCCTGCCTCCTGCTATTCTACTTAGGCACCTATGGGGCTGAGCCATCATGGACTTAAACCTCTAAAACAGTAGCCAAGCAGATGGTTCTTCCCTTGCATAGTTTTGTTATGTGTTTCATCACCATAGCGAAAAGTCTGAAGCACTCAGAATGTTGATGCCAGAAAAGTAGGGACCCTCATTGTCACTGCCTGACCTTGTAATTCTTAAGCCCTTAGGACACATTTTCCTAAAGAATTTGGACAAACTTTGGAAGAGCAGGCTAGAAAAATCTTAAAATGTTGTAACTAGAAATTAATAGAGGTTGTGATGGAAGCTCAGAAGACTGAAAGACAGAAATGAGGAGAATAAAGACTGTGCTCATGGGGTGTCAGACGGAAGTGAACTCCTTAAGAGGTCATTCATGCTCAGTGCTGGCAAATAACTTGCATATGTTTTGTTCATGCCCCGAGACTGCAAGGCTGAGTTCAAACAAGAGAGATAATTAATTCAAGGAAGACTATACTCCAGACTGCAGGACGATTATTACCAATTGCCTTGAACTGGGTTTATAGTGAGAACTGGGAGTGAAAGGAAGATTCAAAAAATGTAAGATGTATAAAAGGAGAGCATATAAACTGTGGGTGAGAAGGCTGAGGTTATTAACATGACCAGCACCATCACAAAGAAGACAGTAGTACAGTAGGACAGATGCCTTCAGAACGCTGGGATCAGCAAGTGCCACCTACTGTAGGTCCCAGCTGTAAGTGTGTAAATTTGATGAAGTCTTTCCCATAACTGGAGAACACTGCCCAGAATCTCTGCTGCTATGGGCTATCTAAGGGAGTATTTAACCATATTCAGCATCTCAGGCATTCAGAGGCCACTGCAGTTATGCTCCAAGGAGGCTTCATGACCACTTGAACTGGTGACAGACCTTGGGTCACCTGCATGGGCTCTTGGGTGTGTCTTGTCCCTGGCCCTTTACTGTAACTCTCCACTTCTCAGATTTCCTGAAGAAAATAATCTTCTTCACTGTACACTCTCACCACCATGGTGTTTGTACCAACTGCATGGGACCAAGAGACCTTTGAAACCAAGAGCTTACATATGAAATTGTCCTTACTTCAGAACTTAAAGTCCTCCCTTGACTGTTTTATCGGGTATTTCCTCACAGCCACGAGAAATGTGACTAGCACACTACTCTGTGTTTCTCCTGTGCTCATCAGCCGTTCCCTGCTACAAAATGACAGTGTAATGTTAAGGTCATATTCATTTATTGAGTCACTCAATTCTGATCTCTAAGACTCAATCTTGTTCATTTTCTAATGCCAATTTCACATTCTATTCTGTGAAGTCATCCTCTTATTCACAATAATACTTTTGTAAACTGCAGCTATTAGGCAAAAGTGTTTTGTAATGCTTCATTAATAACTGATGTTATGCTATGTACAGACTGATGAAAATAGCAAAGTCTAAATAGGAAATTCAATGTTAAAGCCTCCTTTTTATAGGATAGTTCAAATTTTAAAAAGATTAGTTGCTATGATAGGTGCTCTAAATTGATAACAGTTATCTCATCTAAATGCACTAAATTTAGGAAAAAAAATACAAATAGACCATGAAAACAAATAGGGCTCTGGCTTGACGGAAAGGAACATCACAACTTATGAGCTCAGCTATAGAAAGTAATACTTTATATTTCATGGGGATCTCTTACTTAAAGGCATATGTTCCTAATCTTCATGGTTAAAGAAATCAGAAGTATATCCTCAATTTTGTTCAAACTTGAGGCCAGATAAAGACTGGAGTGATGGCTCAGTCAGTAAAGTGCTTGCTACACCAACATGGGGACATGAGTTTGAAACCCAGAACCCATATAAGAAAGCTGTGTGTGGTGGCATGTGCCTGTAATTCCAGCTCTGGGGAGACAGAGACAGGAGAACCCCTGGCCAGCTAACCTAGACTAATTGGCAAGTTCTGGGTCAGTGAGATTCCCTGTCTCAAAACAGCGTGGATAGCCATCATGAACAATACCTGAAGTTATTTTCTGATGTCTTGTTGCACCAAATTACCCTCCACCCCCAGACCTGCGTGTACTTTCTCAGTTCTCAGGTTCACGGGCTTCTAACATGCCAAACCACCGCAGTGTACTTCTTAAGTTACAGTTTGGGAAATAATAATATTTATTTGGGCTTGCCAACAAAGCTTATGCTATTTGGGAGAGGGTCACTTACAAAGATATGCATACCCATGCGCTCTTTCTCTCCCACATCTTGGCTAAGCTTGAGATCCTTGCCTCCAGTGCCAAGCCCTGCCCACAGTCTGTCCATGCCTCACCAAGATAGCGACTGCTTCCTACTTCCCATCGTGCCCCATGCTTCCCAGCGTGCTCAGCTTCCCCGTGTCTTCAGCATTTCCCAATATCCTCTGTGTCCATCTCTAGACCTTTCCCCCTCTGAGTCTCTTGGGGTTCAGGTCTACCTCCCTCGGAGGACACACCTACCCAGCACCTCTATAGGTACACATGTGCACATGGACCCTCACTCACATATGCATCGTCTCCACAAATGCACACAAAGATGTACACACACACACACACACACACACACACACACACACATCCAGTTAATACCCCAGAAATCCAAATGGGTAGAAGAGTTAGAGGAAGCCATTAAGAAAAGCTAGAATCAACACAGGATTCACAGAGACTGAACCCTGTACTCTTCCGTCAGAGATGCCAAAATGACTTATTTCTAACCATTGTCTAGATTTGCTGGTACAGCTCCATGTGGAAAATGATGTCCTACACCCCGAAGCAAGATTAAATAAAAATTCACTCTGGGAAACTGTTGCCTGTCCCTGGCAGAGAAGAAACAAACTTTGCATTTTGAAAACCCATCAGGTACTCCTGAGCCCTGGTTGGGAAGATGCTGATACTAAAATGAGTTAGTGGATGAGGCTCCGAATTATAGGGACATGTCTGAATGGTTGTGAAGGTATCTGATACTTTCCTATGAGGTGAATTCCATATAAATAGCTTGTCTAAGCAAAGCTCAGCAATGGTCCATGATAAAGACCAATACAGGAAGCATATAAATAGGTTTCAAGAAAATAAGGAAAAAGAAAATAATCAAATGCCAAACAGAAATGGGTAAAGAAGAGCAGAAACTCAACTTACCATAAGCCAATAACGAACAAAAAATCAAACAAACAAAAAAGTCTTTTGAAGCCAAAGTACAAACCAATAATGAAAAAGCTTAGGGCAGTGATAGTGTGCTGGTTTGAATGGGTATCCCCCACAGGCTCTGAGTATTTAGACACTTGTCTCCCAGTGTATGGTGATGTTCAGGCATGGCCATGGAACCTTTAGGTGTGACCGTGCTGGAGGAAGCACATCAGTGGGAGGAGGGCTTGGCATTGAGCGTTCTAAGCCTTGTGGGATTTCCAGTTTCGCCCTACTTCTTGTGCCTGCTTGAAGATGTGAGGGCTCAGCTTTCCTCTCTGGCCACCTCCTGCTCCCCTGCCTCCCCATAAACTCTTCCTTCAATAAGGTGCCTTCGTCATGGTAATAGTTTTCACTTTTTTATTGAGCTTTTTAAATTTCATACATTTCCCACTCAAATCCAGGCCCGCCCCAATCCACTCCTCCCCTAATCCCTCCACAGAACCCTACGCACTCTACTGTACATTCTGAATCCTATTCATTCAGGTGTTTGTACCCAAATGTTCTTCAGTGTAAATGTGTCCACTGGAGTCTAGTCAGCCGGCTCATCATGGTATTTTATCACAGCAACAGAAAAGTAACTAATACAGTTGGTGAGATAGAAAAAAAAAATTAAAAGAGCAGTGAGTCAGCAGAATTCAGGAAAGAAATGAAACGGGAAGGACAGAAAGCATCCGGAGCTAGGAGGAAAGGAAGAAAAACTAGGATGCAGACATTCCCTCCAGCTTTATGTCTGCCAGCATGTGCAGGGTGCCTGCTTCATCCTCTTTCTTTATACTGACATCTTTCCGTTCTAAGTGCATTGTTTTGTAACCATCATTTCATGGTTTGGTGTCATATTTCATACAACCTTAAAATCTTTTTTTATTAGAAAAATCAAACTTCCATACTGTGTTTATACCATATCCATCCCTTTCTTTACCCTCTCCATCCCCTCCCATGTCCCCCTTATTCCCTCTCATTTTCCTGGACCCACTCAAGATCATTTGTACGTATTGAAGTTTGCTTTGGGAGTGGGGACAGTGAGATGGCTCAGTAGGTAAAGGTGTTTGTCTGTGAGCATGAAGACATGAATTCCGGCCTCTGGACCCACATGGTGGGAAGAGAGAACCAACTCCTGGAAACTTTTCTTTGACTTACACACATGTACATCCACAGAGAGAGAGAGAGAGGGAGAGAGGGAGAAAGAGAGAGAGGGAGAGAGAGAGGAAACCTTTAATAAATGTTTAAAATTAAATAAAAATAAATTTTGATATTTTTATTCTAATTATTTTATCAGGTCATCTCACTATTTGTTTCCTGTTGCTTGCTTTACACATTCTTTCTTTTCTTCCTGCCTCCTTTTTAGACTTTTTTTTTTTTAGAAATAGAAATAGAGACAGTTTATCAAAAAAGGGAAAGCATCCCTGAGCATGGGAGTGGGCTCATGGGCAGGGAAAGTGCGTCCACTCCACAGGCACTGGGCTCTGAGGCTCCTGATCTTTCATAGGGCATCTGCATAGCTCTGCCTCTCCCACTTTGTACACCCTGGGCTTTTCTTGCACTTGCTATGTTTGTTGCTATCGCCCACGTGGGGAAGGATTTTCAGTCTTTCCTAACTTGTTTCTTTCCTATGTAAATATGTTGTTTTTAGTCATCCTATTTTCTGAGGTTTTTTTGGCTTACAAACACTTATAGTTTTATTTTTTTTATTTCACTTTATTTTAAAGGATAAATAAACATTGTGTCTGTTTACAATGCACAAATTGGTATTTTAGTGTGTGCTTATTGCCTTGAATAATTCAATCAGGCTAATTAACTTATTCATCATCAAACACATTGATTGTTTAAAATCTACTCAATACGATAGACAGGTAGATAGATAGATGATAGATAGATGATAGATGATAGATAGATGATAGATAGATAGATAGATAGATAGATAGATAGATGAATAGAAATGATTGATTCATTGATAGATGAGAGATGGATACAAAGAAGATGATAGGTAGATGATAGAAAGATAGATGATAGAGAGATGGTAGATAGATACAAAGATATATACATAGATAGATAGATAGACAGATAGATAAGTAGATTGATTGATTCATTGATAGATGAGAGATGGATACAAAGAAGATGATAGGTAGATGATAGAAAGATAGATCATAGATAGATGATAGATAGGTAGATAGATAGGTAGATAGATGATAGATAGATAGACAGATGATTGATGATAGGTAGATAGATGATAGATGATAGATAATAGATAGATGATAGAGCTGAAATGTATGTTTTATGTGTTATTGAGTAGTAGATAAAGAGCATATCATGAGTAAAAGAAATAGAAAAAATCATGATATCAATTCATTACAGTCTGACATAGGAAACTTAATAAATGTTTCTGTGTAGAAAATATAATTATATGTGAACAGCACTGCATAAAGCTCCATGGTTCCCCCAGATCATTAAAAAAAAACCCTTTCCAACATTCTCCCCTGTCCTTTCAGGCATCATTTGAAACTATGATTTCTTAAATCATAATTCACAATTAGAAAAATTTTCCTTTTCTCAGGTTTACTTAAATGAATTTCAACAATTTACAATTACAAAATAAATACAACAAACATGATAAGAAATGGCTATCAACTTCCAAAAGTTTCCACTGGCCTCTTTTTAAGCACCTGCACTTGATTTTAAACCTCTAGCAACTGCTGATCTGATTTCCATTATTTGCTTTTTCCAGAGAGTCATATTACTAGAACAGTACAGTACCATTTCTTTGTATCTGGATTTCTTCATAAATACATAATGCTTTTAATAAACGTTTGTGATGTTACGTGTGTAGTCATTTATCCACTTTATTGTTAACTTTTCCTTGCAGTCATGTCCTACAGACTCCTCAGCTATTCACTCCTTGAAGGATATTTTGGTTGTTCTTAGTATGTGCAGTTTTCAGAAAAGTTACTTTAAATACTTACAAACATAGCTGTACATGTGGATACTTACTTTTTCATTTCAAAACTTTTGACACTGGAGTTATACAGTGTCAGGTTAACTATGTACAAAGATATCAAATTGCTTTCCAAAATGGTTATAGTACTTTAACATGGATCAAGACTAAATAAAATCTATAATTGCTTTGCCATTTTGTCAATACTTAGTATTATCAAATCAGGTAATATAAGTAATATAAATTTGCAGGTAGGTATATGTATTTTATTATGATTTTAATTTATAGTTTATAAATGGCTAATACTTTTAGCATGGATTCTTTTATTTAATTATTATCTGAAACTTTTCCTGAAGTATCTAATTATATACTGTTCCAATTATTAAAATATATAAAATATACTGTTCCAATTATTAAAATTCAGTTCATTTCATAATATTGGGTCATAAGGATTATTTATGTAATCTAGGGTAGAGGTCATATATCAAATATATGCTTTTCTTTTGTTAAGGATTTCTTGTTTATTTTTATCTATGTGTATGAGTGTACAGCATGCATGTATGTAAGTGCACCACCCGTGTGCAATGCCCGTGGATGTCAGAAGAGGACATTGAATCCCCTGGCACTGGAGTTAAGGAAGGTTGTTAATCACCACGTGGCGTGCAGGGAAATGAATCTGGGTCCTCCAAAAGAGCAGCCAATGCTGTTAACCACTGAGCCATTGATCCAAGTCCCAGTTATATATATTTCAAATAATATCATCTTCTGTATTTTTTTATCTTTTGAGTTATATGTTTTGAAATTCTTTTTATGAAGTACAAATAAAATAGGGATTACTATATGAAAAAAAATCTAAAATCTACTTAGCAATTTTTCAGTATTCAATAGTTGATTAATAACTATGATCACATGCTGTGAGCAGATTGTTGTATTTATTCTTTATCTTCCTGAACTTGTACAACTTTTGACTGGCAACTCCCCTTTGCTCATCCACACCAGCTCCACCCTCAGCCCACAGCCTCTAGTCAACTCTATTCAGTATGTGAGGTAGGCACCTGACTCTCTGCATGCCTTCACTTAGCTTTAAGTCCTCATGTTTTTGCAATAGAATCTCATTCTTTCTATGGCCAAACAATATTCTACTGGGAATATGTACCATAATTTCATTATCTATTCATCATTTGATGGAGTCTTGGGCTGTTTTGAGCTCTTAGCTTTTCTGACTACTGCTAAAATAAACATACAAGTACAGACTCATCTTTGATCTGGTGATTTCATTTTCTTTGAATGTATGCTTAGTGGTATGATTGCTGGATCCTATGGGAGTTTTGTTTTAATTTCTGTGGAGCTCCATTCTGCTTTCTCTAAAGGCTATCCTAATTAACGTCCTTATTAACAGTGTGTAGTTTTCTCTTTTTCCATATCTTTGCCAACGTTTGTTACCATTTAGATTTTTATGGTAGCCATTCTTGCTGGAGTAAGGTTATATCTCATTATTGTTTGAGCTTCATTTGTCTGAAAATTAGTGATGTTTGTAATTTTTCATGTATCTGTTGGTTATTTGCATAGCCTTTGTGAGAAATGTCTATTCAGTTTCTTTGTTCAGATGTTTGTTTTGAAATTAAATTGTTTTGTTAATTAAACTTGTCCTCAGATAATTTCACATGTACCCAATGCATACTGACTGTTCTTACTCCTTACCATCTCCCATCTCTTTACTGCTCTTAGGCACCTCCCTCATTCCCATAGATTTCTAAAATCTGTTTCTTTTATTCTTTGAATCACTGAATTTAACCAGGTCTATCTCTGTGAACATGAGCTTGGAACTATTGGTTGAAGCCTGATAGGCTCAGCAGTGGGTACACAACTGAAGACCCTGATTTAAACTCTTCCAGAACCAATCTTTCTTTCTTTTTTTTTTAGGTCTTCTTGAGACAGGGTCTCCCTGTAGCCCCAGCTGTCCTGGAACTCACTTTGTAGACCAGGCTGGCCTTGAACTCACAGAGATTCGCGTGCCTCTTGATTTTAAAACAATTTTTATTTAATTGTATTTTTATGTGTATGAGTGTTTTGCCTCTATGCACATGCAGTGCCTGCAGAGGCTCGGAGAGGATACCAGATTCCCTTGAACTGGAATTATAGACAGTTGTTAGCTGTCATGCATCTGCTGGGAACTGAACTTGAGTCCTCTGCAAGAGCAGCCAGTGTTCTTAATCACTGAACCATCTCTCCAGCTCCATGCAGAATCTTTCAATAGCCAGTAGTTCAAAGGTTAAAGATAAAGCCCTGTGAGCCCCTCCCCCTTCTATGACAGATTATTGACAAAGCCTATCTTACATGGGCCCAGTGCAAGTAACTGCAGTCATTATGAGGAAATGATCATTTTTTTTTTATCATAAAGTTGTAGGTAGTTTAAAGAATGGCTTTTTTGCAGCCCTTCACCCTTTCTCCAGCTCTTACATACTTTCCTTCCCTTCTTCCTCATTGTTCCCTGAGATTAGAGGGGAGGCAAGGATGTCTTGCTTTTGACTGGGCCCACAGCTGTCACTTATTCTTAGCATCTTGGCCAGCCATGAATCTCTGCATTCTCTGCTGATTAGTGTAAGGAGAAACTTCTCTGATTAAAGCTGGTATCAGCATTTGCCTATGAGTGTAAGCATTAAATATTTAGGAGGTAATTTGCTCCTTTGTCAGTTTACTTAAATGTCAGAAGTACTTTCCCTGCTTGGACCTGAAACCTGCCCAGACCTGAGTTCTTCTTAGCAAGGCTCACAATACCAGACATGGGTTCCCCCACCTGTGGAGTGGGCCTCAAATACTGTCAGATGGCAGTTGGTTACACCAACAACAGTGAAGCCATCACTGTACAGGTAAAAATCATATGATTTTCAGTCAAGTTATTGCTGTATCTTCAATGAACTTTGGCTGGGCAATGGTGCTTTAGATATGACCCCCCAATCATAGGAAATAATATCAAAAGTAGACAGTTGGTTTGGGATCAAATGGAAAAGCTTCTGCACAGAAAAAGGAAACATCATTAGGGTTAGGAGACAGTCTACAGACAGAGAAATGACTAGTAGTATTCCATTTGATAAGGGGCACATATAAGGAGCTCAAACTGTCCTTCACCTTTTAAATACTGCAATATGTATTAGCCTGTATATCTCTAGCTCATTGCAGTTTACCCTCAAATAATTTTTGTATCTCTTCAGGTGTTAGAAGATTAAAGTATTTTGGTTCCTTCTCCTCTCTGTTACTCTATTTTGCCACATGCACATGTAAATATGTACTGTGTAGTATATATATTATATGCAACACAATACATTTTGTTACTTAACAAAATTGCAAGCAATTATATTTTAAAGCAATGTAAATAAGAAAATCATATATATATTTAATCATTTCTGTTTGGAATTATTTCCTGTGATGCACGTGTGTGTGTGTGTGTGTGTGTGTGTGTGTGTGTGTGTGTGTTCATTTCCTTCTGTCTGAAAGACTTGCTTTGACACTTTTTGTGCTGCTGCCTGTTGGAAGTGAATTTGTTCCATTTTTGCATGTCTGAAATGTGTTTATTTTATCTTTCAAAGAATCTAATTTGACAAACATGATATTCGCCATTCTTAAGTAAGGAATTCAGTCCTTTTTATTTTAATTTTAAATTTTTGATTGATTTTTTTTTATTTTATGTGTATGAGTGTTTTGCCTGCTGCATGTGTATAAATGCACTCATGTGTGCAATGCCCGTGAAGGTAAGAAGGCTTCAGAGTCCCTGAAAGTGGATTTAAGTACATTGTAAACTACTATGTGAGTGTGGTAACTGAATCCAGGTCTTCTGCCAGAGCAGCCAGTACTCTTAACCCCTGAGCAATCTCTTCAGCCCCAAATTTAGTCGTTTTTAACATATTCACAATGTTGTACAGCTATTGAATCTGGGGATATTTTTATCACTATAAGAATCTCCCTTGTAGCCACAGGTTAGTATGGCACAATCCAAGGTCCCAGGGATTTGTATGCGATTTATGTGTTTTCTATAAGAGTTTTGTAGTGTAGCTGCTTTAACTTTCTAGACGTGTGAAGTAAGTGTGTAACTTCATTCTCATGTATGTGGATATACACTAATCTCAGCACCATTTATTGAAAAGAACATATTTACCACAGAGTTCTCGTGACATCTTTGTCTAATATCAATTGGTGATAAGTGTATATTTATGTCTATTCCATATTAGATAATTCTATTTCATCAACATATATCATTAACATTGCTGTACTACAGCATAGACTGATTACTGTAGCTTCTTAGTAAGTTTAGAATCAAGTAGTAAAAGCCTTCTAATTTGAATATTCTGAGTTCCCTAGATTTCTTATAAGTCTGAGAATTAGTTTGTCAATATCTTTAAAAACATGAGCTATAATTTTGATAAGATTGCATCATGAGCTGGAAATCAGCTCATTTTATGTCTTCCATAAACACAGAACGACATTCATCCCATCTCAGACTCTTATAATGTCTTGTAAGCATATAGGGTTGGTCTTTATAAAATTTGTGAAAGAATATAAGACTACATGTCTTTCAGTTATACTCAACTATTTTATTCCTTTTAATTCTATTATAAATGGAATTGATTTTCATGCTTTCATTCTTGAAATATTTATTCCTGCTATATAGAAAAACAAATCAATTTGTATGTCTTTGTTATATGCTGAACCCTTGCTGAGCTCACTCATTTGTTATAAAAGATATTTTTATGGATTCTTTCAGATTTTTTTGTATTTAAGATTATGTTATCTGCCTGTAGAAATATTTTTACTTTTTTTCTTACCTGGATTACTTTTATTTCTTTTTCTTACTTAATTGCCCTTTTTTGAACCACCAGTACATAGTTAACAAGAAATGACAAAAATGGACATTTTTACTTTATTTGTGGTCTTAATAGTAAGATTCTCAGTATTTTTCCAGTGCATTTGATGTTGCTGTGAGTTTTTACAGATGCCCTTTCCAGTGATGCAGAAATCCTCTGAGGTGTCTAGTTTGATGAGTGTTTTCATCGTGAAACAGTGTGAAATTTTCTCAAATACTTTTCTTCTGCTTATTGAGATGATCATGCGGTTTCTGTCTTTTATTACATTAAGTTGTTATGTTATTTTACATTAAGTTTTATTACATTAAATTGTTATGTATAATTCTTATACATTGAACCAAACAAAACCCGCATAGCTAGAAGAGACTAATAGAAACGGTGTGTAATTTTTAAAATATTGTTGAATTCAGTTGGATTTTACCTCCACTTTTATCCATACATTGATAGGTCTTGAAAACTCTCAGGATCTAGATCAGGGTTAATACTGCCCTCAGAATGAGTCAGGAAATGTCCCATCTTCTATTTCTGGAGGACCTGAGAACTGGTGTTAATTCCTTAAATGTTAGGTGGAGTTCTCCAGTGAAGTCTCTTCTCGATGTAAAATTTCATGTTCCTATTCTTATATCTTTGTTAACCAATTATTTTTCTTGGTAACCTACAGTTCAATGTCTTTCGTCTTATAAGTCCATGAAGACTTTATGTTCTTTTTCAAGTTTACTTTGGCAGTAATTTTTTTCTTTCTCTAGCAATTATGTAATTTGTTGCACATATTTATTCCCTTTTAATGCTTTTTTTAGATTCAGTAACATTAGTAACAGTATTCCTTGTTGAATTCTCAATTTTCATAATTTATGTTTTCCTTTTTCCTTTGGTCAGTTTAACTCAATTTTGTCATTTGTGTTGATTTTTAATTTAATTTTTTAAATTTCATAAAGTATTTTTATCATATTTAGATTCCCTCCCATATCTGCACCCCATCACTTACCCTCCACCAAATTTCCTGTGCTCTATTATATATACATATGTATGATTTGATTTACATTTTTTTAAATTAACTTTTTGCAATTTTCATACAATATAATTTGATGGTATTTAGAACTTCTCCCTTATATCCCACTTCCCCTTATTGACTCCGCCCAATTTAATATACTCATATATATATATATACATATATATGTAGTCTAACTTGTGTCTACAAATGTCCTTCAGTGTGAGTCCATCCATTAGAGCCCGGCTAACCTACGAAGACTCTCATCCTTGAAAGACACTCTCTTTGCCCTCCTCCCCAGAAGTAATTCGTTGCCACAGTTTTCTTAGGTAGGAATTGGAGCTTCTTACACACTTCCTCATGCTTTCCATTACACAGGACTTGTGCATGGTATCACCGGTGCTATGAGTTCATATGAGCAACTGACCAACTGTCTGGAGAATTCTGTTTCCTTGTGGTCATTCACCACCTTGCTCTTAAAATCTTTCTGCCCCCCTCTTCTGCAATGATCACTGAACCTTTGGGAACAGTTTTATATAGGTGTCCTCTTCAGGGATAAGTGCCCTGCAATCTCTTGTTCTCTGCACTTTGGCCACTTGTGGGTCTCTATGTTAATCACCATCTTCTGTATAATGAAATTTCTCTGGTGAGAAGTGAGAGATGCATTAATCTATAGGTATAAAAAAGTCATTAAGAGTCAGTTTAATACAATAACTAAAAAATAAAAATAAAAAAAGATTTTTAAAAACCAGAAAACTAGAAAAACCCAAATAGCATCGTACCTGTTGATTTTCCCTGCTGCGCTTCCACTAGCCCAGAATGCAGGCTGCTGTCCTTTACTTAAGTTCTTCTGTGTGCTTCTTCTTTTTGGAGTTTACTCAGAGGTTTATTCTTAGTTCCTAGCATTCACTGTGGATAAAATACCTGACGGAAACAATTTACTGAAGAAAAGGTTTATTTGGCGCCCAGTTCAGAAGTTCTCAGCCTATCCTGATGGAGAAGGAGTGCTAGGAGCAGTTCTGTACAGAGTGGCTCTGTAGGTGGTGGTCAGAGCATGAGGCAGAGATTCTTCCTATGATACAAACAGGAAGTACATCTGGATCAGAACCAGGGGTGAGTACCAACTTCAGAGGCCCTGCGCAGCAGACCTTTCAGCAGCTAGGCTCAGCCTGCTAAGGCATTAACCTTTGAAACAGTGCTGTTAGGTGAGGATTGAGCATTCAACATATGAGTCTTAAGGCCCATTTTAGATTAAAATTCTTTTTTTTTTTTTTTTGGTCTGTTTGAGACAGGGTTTCCCTGTAGCCCCAGCTATCCTCTAACAGTAACAGTAATTTAACACATTCACAATGTATATTCCCTTCTAAACTCTGCCTTGTCTACAACCTATTAATTTTGCTTTGTTCTAATTTCTAATTATCTTGATTTTTGCCTTTTGAATATCTATCAAGTACATAGGGCTGTGTCATTAATTTCTAGGTATACATCAATTCCCACAATTCTAATATTGCTTTCTGATTACATTCCTTTGTTAATGATTTTCCTTTATTTGAAAAGACATTTTACATGGGCATAACATTCCATGCTGACCCTCTTGTGCCTGCTTGTTTCTGTGTGTCAAAGAAACTGTTGTGTTGCCTTTTCATTAGAATTTTTTTTCAGTGAGAGATTTGCCATTCCTTTGTTTCTCTTTACAAATGCTGTCCTTGTGAATGAGCATTTGGCTATGGTAAGGTTTGTTCCTCTGTCTGTAGTTCTAAACAATTTGATTTTCACTTTCCTTCTTATAGTTTTCTTCATGATTCTTGTGCTTAGGGTTCATTGAAGTTCTTTTATTTGTGAATTATGAATGAGTGAGATAAAAGAGGGTGTAAGGGGAGAGGAATAAGAATGCATGTATGAAATTTTCAAGGAACACGCTTACTGAAAAGAAAATTCATATCAAAGTAAGAAAACATTTTCTCAGCAATTTTATTTATGTTTTTAAATTTTATTTATTATTTTCATTTTTTATGTATGAGTGTATTGCCTGCATGTATGTGAGTGCACCTGTGTTGTGCAGTGCCTGTAGAGGTCAGAAGAGGGTATCAGATCCCCTGGAACTGCAGTTACAGATGGTTGTTAGGCACCATGTGGGTCCTGGGAATTGAACCCAGGTCCTCTGCAAGAGCAGCCAGTGTTCTTAACTGTTGAGCCACCCCTCCACTGTCCTGATTTGTGTAATTTCTGTTACTCTGTGTTTAGCTTGGTAATTCCTTTTACCATTATCTTCATGAATTCCATCTGGCATGTTTTGTACCTCACATATTTTACTTTTTGCTCCAAGATTTTGGTTTCATTCTTTTTAATCTTCTATACACCTGTTTATCTGTCCACTCACCTGTTTTTTTTTTAGGTGTGCACTTTTATTAAACTGGTCTCAAGTCAGTGTACAGGCAAGTCCTGGCTGCCTCACACCTCAGCCCACTCCCAGGAAGACCCAAAGCTTTCATACATCAAGTGGGGGAGGCAAAAAGAGGGGGCTCAAGATGGGCGACCACCTGTTTTTATTGTCTGGGAAAAAGTTGTAATGATTTTGAATTCATTTTGTCGTTTCTGATTTCTTTCTGAACTATGGGTCAGTGGAATTCATTAAATTTCTATTATCATAGTTAGTAGTTTTCTTCATATTTATATACATGATAATCTTTGATTAGGTGATAAACATTTAAAATTTTATTTTCTTGGAGGTGCTACATTTCTATGTTCTTATAAGTAATCTTGGATTTTGTTCTCCAACATTGTTAAGTTACATGGAATCAGCTGGATCTCACTGGGTCTTGATTTTGCTCTTTGATAGAACTGAAGTATCCCCTAAGCAAGGGCTAGTTATATCCCACTACCCAAGCAGCAACATGATGGCTAATCTTGCTTGTCAGCTTGACACACCAGAGAAATGCAAACCTCAACTGAAGAGTTTTCTCCAAAAGACTGGCTTGTGGCCATGTCTGTGATACATTTTCTTGATTGCTTATTGATGTAAGAGATCTCAGCCTGCTGTGGGCAGTAAGTCACTGGGCTGTATAAGAAAGGTAGCTGACTGTGAGACTGGGAGCAAGCCAGTAAGCAACATGTCTTCCCCACCCTGAAATGTGTTACCTCTGGGATATTATGAGTGCATTAAGGGTTTGTGGAAGATTAGTATGGTAATAGTTTATAATATGTTAATCAGGTACTTGTTTAAATAAAATGGGAGAACTACTATGAATAAAATTTTTGGTTTTCTTCTCATTAAAATATGATATCTAGGGGCTGGAGAGATGGTGCAACAATTAAAAGTACTGGCTACTCTTGTAGAAGACCTGGGTTTGATTCCTAGCACCTACATGGCAGCTAACAACCATGTGTAACTATAGTTCCATGGGATCTGATACCCTCTCCAACCTCCACAGGCATTGCATGACATGGGTTTACTTAAGACATGCAGGCAGTACACACCTACATATAAAATAAAATCAATAATGCCTAGCTGGTATAAAAATCCAGAGGGAAACCTAGTATTTCAAAAACCTACTGAAAAATTACAGTACAATATCTCTAGATGAGCATGTGTGTAGCTGAAGGTTACATAACAAGAAGCTGTGGCAGACAGGGGGAACCTCCTTTTGAGTTGTTGGCCAGGGTAGTCCAAGAGACTCCTAATTCCACGGGCTACTGCCACACTCCTTGATTGCCTCCTCGAACATGAAGGTAAGACCCTATTGCTAAAGACAGGACATACTTGGGGCGTAAAATCCAGTGAGGGGAGCTATAGGAGGGAGCCAAGGAGGAAAGGGGTATAAAGATGATTAAGATGTTGGGTATGAAATACCCAAAAATTCAATAAAAATATAGAAAAATAAATGAAATTAAAGTAATAAAATATTTTTAAATGATATCTAAAAGATTCATTGAAAAAATATTAAAAGGCCTTCAGAATAAGGATATAAAAATTAGAAAAGTAACAGGAAAGAACATTTTTATTTTAGCTAAGTTAAAGAATCTTTATCCTTACCTCTTTAATCACGTTTCAATTATTCTAATTTTGGTATTATGTTGATAAGGACTTACTCAGAGTCTCTCAAGGGCAGACAACCCATCCTATTTTTATCTTGTTCCTGACTCTGTACCCTGCAACATGATTCTACCAGTTCACCATTTGAGTTAAGGGAAAATCAGTACTAAACATTAAAATCTTTATCAAAACTTACTATAGATCTTTAAGTTTTTTCTAAACCTCTTTTCTGGTAGCAGAAAAAAATGTATATATTGCAAAACATAAGTCAACCTTGTTAAAAAAAAATGTCCACATGATATCCTTTAAAAAGTCTAATGCCATCAGGATGGCATTTACAGACTGAGTGTTCTCTGCTGTAAAACACGACAGAGGTTAGTACATGAGGCATTTGTTAGGGAGTGTCTCTGAGGCCTCTCCTGTAAAAAAAGGAAGGAAGCAGGCAGAAACAAGAAGCCATGATGCTGATTCCAGTATACTTTTGCTTCGACCCACAGGGTGCCTGAGCAGTTTGTCCTGATTCAGGACATGATGACTAGACTTGATACTCTGGCAGTAGCCAGTTATTGGCTATCCTTAGCAGACAGAGCCTTGTTCAAATGATTCTCACAGCTGAGGCAATCCCTAAAGGACCTGACAGCTGAACACTGTATCTAGCCACACTCCTAGAATTGAAACAATAAAGCTTTCACTGAAGAAGATCTGGGTGATGCATCAGCAGCCCATCGAAACGTCTCCCCCAAACCCTAGCTACAGTTATCCTGAGCTCTTTAGGCATATTGATTCATTAATGTGCTAGACCTCTTTGTGTGTATTAACTGTTGCCCTAGGTACCATTTCTCCCACTCCTAATGATTCACAAAGCTTATGCCTGCGTGCCTTTATGTGACAAGTCTGCTAATGTTTTCAGTTTCTTTTCAGTTTCATTAAAGATCTTTAAAGGGCCATGGCCTTTTCTCATTTTAGTGACTCATTTAAATCTAACACTAAGACTTTAATTTGGAAGGATAGCTTTGAATAGGTAGAACAATATTTATCTAAGAGTTGTATTTGTTGCTTTCTTTGAATTCTGAAGACAAATAAGTCATAGGAGATCATAGGAGGTAGGTGTGAGATGAACAAGGCCTTTTAGCACTTGTCAGAGGTAAAGGGTCTGTGACCAGGAGGGTGTCAAAAAGTTTCTCTTGAAAATAGGCAAAAAAAGAAATCAACAATTTGCAAATTGAAACTTATGTAATTTAATTGAAGCTCTCATAATTTGATGTTTGCGCTTTGAAAGCTTTTCATTAATCACCTTAGGCTCAGTGCTTTTTTCTCCCATAAAACAGTTTCTCATGTGTTTCAGAATTTACACAAAGGAAAGCAGTAAGTGGCTCATCTTGGCAAAAAGGAGAAATATTTACGATCTGTTAATTTCTCTTGTGACAGCAATGCAATGGACATCTATTGAGCTAGGCTGAGAGAGTTTATTCTGTATACATGAGGACAGATGAAGACCAGATTCTTTGCCATAGTGGGATGATGGCCACAGAGAAAGAGGAGCATCCTCGGTGGGGTTCTCAATTGCCTAGCTCATTATTACTATCATTACTATTTTGTTGAGGCTGGAAAATGAATGTGACATTTTTGTGAGTATGGTGTCTGTGTATGGCGTACACACACATGTGTGTATGCGTGTTTGTGTGTGTGTGTGTGTGTGTGTGTGTGTGTGTGTGGTATCTGTGCATGTGTGGAAGACACTCCACCTTGTGCTTCTGAGGCAGGATCTGTCCCGGAGCTAGGAGCTCACTTTTTTCAATGAGGCTGTCAGCCAACATACTCTAGCAATCCTCCTATATCTTCCCCCCTCCCCTGACAATGCTAGGGTTACAGTCACAGGCTACCAGTTTGGCTTGATATGTAGGTGCAGGGATCCAAATGTGGGTCTTCATAGTTGTGACACAAGAGTTCTTAACCAATGAGTCATCCCTCCAGTCCCAAATGTGAAACTTTAAAAAAAAATTTTATTTGTTATTTTATTATTTTTTATGTGTATGAGTATATTGTCCGCACTGGTATTATGCAGTGCCCTTGGAGGTCAGAAGAGGGTGTCAGATCCCCTGGAACTGGATATTATTGTAGAGTTTTTCCTTACACAATTATCTAGGAAGAGAGACTTAAAATCCAAGCCCTTTTGAAGATCAGGGTAGTAGGCTGTCACATTCTCATGCCTCAGAGCCCAAGAAGCTAATGAGAAGGGTCAGTGCCCCTGGAGTAGGAGGGGAGGGGACCATGAGGGTCAGTGTCCCAGGAGCAGTGTCAGGAGATCCAGAGGGCCAGCTCTCCTCCAGCAGTGTGAGGAGAGGAGACGCAGGACTTTTTTACACTTCATATTCATAGAATGTTCTCTCTCTGAAAATGGGAGAGCCAATGATTATAGTCACCCCACTGATCTGCCATATTTTCATGGAGACCACTCAGCCTAAGCTGTTTGGCTTCCAAACATAGGCTGTTCAGTCACTAACTGTACTAACTTGATGGCTTAATAGGACCAAGGGAAAGAATTTTTCAACACTGTTAGAATTTGTACCTTGAATGTCCTTCAAAGGTCCTCTGTTGATTGCTTGGTCCTGGCCTAAGGCACACTTTAGAAGAAGCAGCACTTATAAGAGGCTAGGTTTAGCAAGTATAGGCAATGCAGGTCATTGGGGAGTGTGGCATTGGAGGGATGTTAAGACCTTGACCTTTAAGACCTTTCATCTCTTTACCTCCAGACTCTCATGGGGTGACAGATTCCCTTGTTCTGTGGTTCATGTTCTCTCCAGACACCCCCAACCAGCAGGGCCCATCTGTGGTGTACAGAAACCTCAAGACATGAGTAGAAATAAGCATTTCAGGGCTGCAAAGATTGCTCAGTGGTTAAGAGCCCTCGTTGCTCTCTCAGAGGATGCGGGTTTGGTTCTCAGCACCTACATGGCAGCTCACAACCATAGGTATCCCCAGTTCCAGGGGATCTGACATTCTCTTCTGTCCCTCCATGGAGCACTGTACCCACATGGTGCACTTACATGCATTCAGGCAAAACATTCATGCAAATAAAATAAAAATTAATAAAACATTTTTAAGAAATCACTTCCTTATAAGTTGTTTACCCTAAGTATTTTGTCACATGGTAGAAAAATTAACACAGGCAAATTAGTATCATATAGTTACCCCAGGAGCAACTTTCTGAGTTTTAAGTTCTTGGCATGTGGTTTGCCACTCTATATTTGAGTTTCTCTGTGGTATGGTGAGCATGGAAGGACCTCCAAGCAATAATAATGGCAACAGTAAAACAGATTGTGGTTGTTTTTTCTTTCATCTTATTCACAGTGATTACCTTGCTCTATGTAAGAGGCTACCTTTGATTTATATTGACATTGAGGTGAACAGAAGGAATTCACACTTTGTAAAGTATTCATCACAATAGAAACTCAGTGTATCAAACACTGAAAAGCAGCACAGTTCAGGGATGACATATGTAGGGTCTGGAGTCAGACTACCCTGGTTCTAATCCAGGTCCATCCTTACTATTTGTATGACTTCAGGGAAATTCTTCTTTTAATGGTGCTTCTGACTCTGTTTCTGCATGCTACTTAAAACATTGTTGGCTCCTTTTTGGAATGGTATTTACAATGAGATAATGTATGCAAAGCACCTGGCACAGTGCTCAGAACATACTAGGTTTCAATGAAGTTTGTTTTCACAACTTAGGTGCTTTTCTGTTGTCTCATGTCCATTCCCACCTCAGGAATTGTGTCTTCCCACATGTGCTGAGAGTATCTAAAAATGTTCCTGTCTGGATTTACTTTTCCAGACAGCTTTGACTTTTTGCCTTTTAGACTGTGTTCGTTGGGCGTGGCACTCAGCTAGAGGATGTTGAAATCAAAGAGTGACAAAGAGAACAGAGGATGACTCTCACTGTGCCCACTGCACACATCTCTAGCTGTTTCTCCCAGGGCTCTAGCAACACTGACCTTTATTCTGCACCAAGCAGGGAACAAGCCTGGCACCTGCTGGACTTGGAGCCTTACCATGGCATCCTCACTGTGCCCTCCTCGCTGTGCCTGAGCTGCTGACCCTTTGACTTTCTCAGGGTTCACCACTTTTCCAAGTGAGAGGCCAGTTAGCCCCTCACCTATTCCAACACAGCAGCGGGATTCACTGCAGTTCTGTTAAGTTTCTTTGTCTCTTCCTTCCACCATGAGATACGGTTTCCTAAAAGCAGTTGACATAGCTGGCTTATTCACTTAGTGCAGCCTTTCAACATTTTATAATGTCTGGCAGCTACTAACTACTTAGAATGTAGTCATTGAGTGAATACATGGAGGGTTTTTGGGGGGTGGTGTTTTGTTTTGTTTTACTTCCAGTAAAAGACTGAATATCATATTTTTCTCACTTTTTCCTATTTGGCAGCTACTCATCCTCATAGGAAAAACTATTTCCCCTCTCCTCTATGTGTTCCTGTAATGTACATCTCCGCCAGACATAGGCTTTATCAGGTACAACCTTTATATCAGGATCTACTTACTTGTATGGACTTTATTGGGCTCTGGAACTGATAACAGTTTTCTGATGAAATTCATGTTCCATATAGTTCTCAAGGTGTTGGTTAATAAAGAGGAGTGAGAATAGCTTTGTTCACATTATGGAAAATCAACTGCCCACATTTATTATGTTGTTGGCAAGCGTATTCATACAAAAGTTTTTTTTTTATGTGTAAATAAAATATGCACTTTTCTAGCTTTGAATTGTTTTAACTAGGAACTTGAGGAAAGCCTTCAAATGATGACAGAAGACAGTGGTTCCTAGGAAGTCTGGATTCTATTTTTGACAATCTATTTATCAAGATTTGTTTAGTCCTTTGGTACTCCATGTAACCTGCTTTGGATGGTCACTTCTTCAGAAGTGATGAATACAAATGGGGAAAACCATTTTGCTCCTGCTCTGTAAATGGTTCAGATGCAGACAGTGATTCTTTGGGCCATTTGGCAAAACAAAGTCAAGTATTTCAGAAGGAATGCAGGGACCAGAAGATCAGCTCTTGCTGTTAAGAAGTGTTTGCTAAGGTACCGTAGAGAGAAAGAAAGTTAATGAACATAATGGGAAGTACTCAGAGAAGTCATAGGCTCAGAGTAGTATGGGGTTATGAAGACAGAAAATGAAAATGCCTGTGACTGGAGTGGAGGGAGTCAGGTAGTTCCTCCAAGCCTGGGCGTGTTTGGGTTGGTGTTTGGAGTTTGGTGGGGATAACCAAGCCTACTGTGCTGACATGGAGCTAAAGAAATGGAAAGAAGTTATTCTAATAGAAGACATAGCAGTTGTGTTCCTGAGGCCGACCTGCAGGACGGAGCTGCAGTGTGACGATGGGGGCTGCATTTTGCACTTGCTGCTGACTTGCTGCTTTTCCGGTGTTCTCTTCCCTTTCCACTACTTTGTGTACAAATATTGTAATAACTTTCTTCCCCTAAACTGTGCGTTAATGTCAAGAAGACATCAATATTTTCATCTTTGTGAAGGAGAGACTAATTTCCAGAGTTCACCCTGAAAATAGAGACCTATGGCACGAAAATTCTTGATCCTTAAAGGTCTCTACAGAATGTGAGAATTTTCACATCTATTATTCGTAGCCACTTGTAATATACATTTCTATAGAATTGTAATATATATATATATATTATGGCATCTATGTGTATAAGGAAAATGTACCCATTTACTAACACTATCTAATAATATAAAGTCTCCATAATATTATTTAATTGAATAAGTATATTATTGATTGGTAATTTAATGGTATTTTTAGCAAATATTAATTGAGTTCAGTACCCAAGATTCCCAGCGATGCTGAAACGCTGATTTGAGTGTTTTTTCATCATTCATACAAGCAAGGGTCCTTCACTACTCTTAGGAATCAAGCTCAAACTTGTTTGTAGCTTTTGTTTTAGGCCTGAGTTAGTAGATAATAGTTTGTGGATTATGAACCTTAAAAAATAATAGAATTGATGAGGAAGAAAGAAGATGCCTAAATAACTTTGGGGGGAAAATAACATTTTACCTAGATGCTATCAATGTCCATAACACCACAATGAAACAAAGAAACAGAAATAGAAAAGGATAAATTTTAAAAGTAGAATTGCAAGTAATAACTAAAAGGAAATCAGAAACCAAAATCAGCATTAGCATACTATGGGGATAGTTGCTTCAGGGAAGAGCCTCTGGACAATGCTGAAATAAGTAAGAAAATTAATGAAGAGAGGATGTTTGCATTGCCTCAAAGTGTCTCTTCCAAATATGCGTTAATTATTGTGATGGCCTGACATGTACCCAGAAGCTCTTCAGCAATCTCTTCTCTAGCAAGTGAAGCCCAGTTCCCCTCCCCTTCACCAGTAGTCCCCAAAAGTATCAATGCCATGAAAGACAAGGAACGTTGACAACCTGTCTAAGGCTGGACACAATTAAGGAGACATGATGACATAATTCAATACTGTATGTTATAATGGATTCCAGGGGAGAATATGAATTTAGATGAAACAAACACGCAACAGAAACTTAAGACAGATGTAATCCTAATCAATTCCATAGTTTCGACTATTTTACCGATTCTGATTTGTTGTTTTTGATCAAAGAATCATGTGTATTAAAGATATTAATGCTAAGGTGTACAAGGGAATCTCTGTTGTCTTTGGTACAGATCTGAAAGTATAAATTTATTCCACAATAAAGCTAATTAGTATAAGTATTTTAAACCCAATTCTTAGTATGAATTAGGCATTCAACAAAGATTTTATGCTTTAGATTCAGAGTTTGTTTGTTCGGACTCATTTGTCAGACTGCTTGCCAAGCGCACAAAGCTCTGGGTTTGATCCCAAGCATTGCATAAAATGTGGCATGCTGGCACAGGCCTCTAATCCCAGCCTATGGAGGTGAAGGCAGGAGGATCAGCATTCAGGGTCATCCTCAGCTACTTTTGGGGTTCAGGGCCAGTCAGAGCTACATGAAAGGGGAGAGGGAGAGGGAGGGAGAGAGAGAGAGAGAGAGAGAGAGAGAGAGAACTGTACCTAGGACTTAGTGCTTCTTAGGCAAGAGCTCTATCACTGAGACATACCGTCAGCCCAACAAACCTTTTAAAATGAATGAATTAATGTACTTGATGGCAGCTGTATTACACGTAGTATAGAATTATCTTCATTGATTTTTATGAGATCTCAGACCTTCTCTCTACCCAAGCTTTCTTTTTAGGATACATGCAGTTTTCAAGATTTCAGCCTTTTCTTGTTTTTATCTCCCAAAATACTTTCTGTTTTTTCCCTACCTGATAATGTTTTCCATCCTTCAAAATGCAGCTCAATATTCCCTTTCTGTGAAGCTTCACAAGTATCTGTAAATCTCTCTAAATGTTTTATTTTTAACACTGATGGTACTATGCCTGACGCATTATGCCCTCTCTTCCCAACTAAAAATAGGAACTTCCTCAATGGGAGAGTCATATCTTTATTTTTTTAATACCCGCTGGAATGCATAATGAAAAATGAGGTTCATGGAACTGTCCATATCCCTGACTTCTGACAGGATGATATTCCGTTACATGCTATTGAATGAAAAGTTTTGTCTCCCTTCTTTCTTTTCTTTTTGTTCTCCTGTCTTTTTTCTTTTGCTTTAATTCAGCAAAGATCCATTACAAAATTTCCGTTCATGAAACCGAATTTAAACAAACCCTTTAACACTCCATAGTTACCGCTCTCAGTCATAGCTCAGGTAGAATGGAATTGTGAAAAATGATGACATGAAACAGGAACCTTTTCATGAACCTATTTTGTGAGGAGTATTGCACTATCTTTCAGGTACCTTGCAAGGATCCTGTGGTGGAGTACAGGGATGCCAACTTGTTAAAATATTTGCTATTGGGAAATGATCTCATCTAAGAAAAATTTTAGAAAATTATGAGTTACGCTTTTCCTTATCAATAAAATACAATTGCATTGAGAACATATTGATTATATATATATATATATATATGGCAAAAATATAACCTCAACCTGCTTCATGCTTTGATAAAAGTTTGTCCAAATATCTCTTGTCAGAAAAAAAGGCTTAAATGCCTGATTAGTTGACACATTGTAAAGTCAATAGGCTATTTTTTGTGTATGATCGATTAGCATGCATTTCTCTACTGATAAGTTGAAACTGTACTAATTTTTAGCTTAGAAAAGCCAAACCATTAAATAAAAGTGAAATACTTTTGTAAGACACTTACACTGACATGTACATGGAAGTTAACTCATTTTGCTTTGTATCACAAAGTCTATAATATCAGTTTAGTGAGTATCTTAATTTTATGGTTTCTTTTGGTTGACATTATAGCCATTACTATTATTTTGTCTTATCTGTTCTGTCTAAACATTAGAGGACTTTATGCATTTCTATATATGTATAATTTTTACCTTAATAGCTCTCATACCTTTTTGCCTCTACAAGTATTAAATTTTGGTAAATGACTCTAGTATTAGTACTTTTTTTCATCCCTACTAATTTTATGAGACATCATTTTACTTCTTTGTTCTTATAAACTGAAGTTGAAAGAGCCAAGCATTAAAAGAATAAGCTCATACAAGATTATTAGAAACTGATCCTCTTGTAAACTCTCACCCTAGCTGAACGACGTCTCTCAAATAGTAAATTAGCTTCACAAATCATTTCCTGCATTAAAAGAACAAAGTGGATAGATATGTCTTGGAATATGTATCACTTTATATTCATTTTAATGTAAAGGAATGCATACAGGATTTAAAAGAATGAAATGTTTGCAAATACTTTTCACACATTCACATCTAGAAATATAGGAAAATGAAATGAAAGTAATCACTTAATCACCAAGTTTACGCATCATCCACAATGGATGCTTCATATTGCATGTGTATAGTAGCAGCCCTCCATGTGGACATTATGATCTACCTGAGACTTAATCTCAATGGAAATAACTAGCTTTTTCATAACCAAAGAATTTTTGCTGACAATATAGAAGCCCGAGAGATATATCTACAATATGTGACCCTTAGGAGTTGTGTGACGCCACATGAGATTCTTCAGATCACAATTCCATGGGTTATAAATTTAGCTATTAGATTACTATGTTATCAACATTGGATAGATTTAGTATTAAATCCTCAACTTCCAAGAATCAGGGGGTAAAACTAAACATATTACGTGTCTGTTGCTGTGATAAAGTACCATGACCAAGGCAACTTCTAGAGGAAGAGTTTATTTGGTGTACAGTTCCAGAGGGCTAAGAGTCCATCATGACAGGGGAGGCATTGCAGTAGGAGGCAGCCAGAACAGAAAACTGAGGGGTCACATCTTCAAATGGAGAGAGAAACTGGCAATGGGATGGGGATGAACTCCCAAAGCTACCCCCAGTGATGTGCTTCCTCCAGCAAGGCCACGCCTCCTAAGGCTTTCATGACCTTCTTAAATCAGCGCCACTACCTGGGGGCCAGGTATTCAAATACTTGGAGCCTATGGGTGACGCTCCTCATTCAAACCACCACACATTTATTGTGCTCAGTTCATTTTATCACAATTATTTAACATACATCTCTGAAGTAGTATTATCCCTGTTTTACACATGAGGAAACTTATCTCCAACTTAAGTCACTCTTCTCAGACCATAGCGATTGAAGGCATCAAAGCTGAGGTTCTGCCAGGCATGGTGGTCCGTGCCTCTAATCCCAGCACTCTGGAGGCAGAGGCAGGCTAATTTCTGTGAGATGAGGCCAGCATCATCTACACAGTGAATTTGAGGCCACAGGGAGATCCTCTTTGGAAAAAAAAAAAAAAAGGCTGTGCTTCAAGACAGCTCTTTTAACTACAAAGCTCATGCTCTTGAAAAATGCAAACTTTAGACTTCAAGATCATTTCTAGAATTCGGCAAAAGAAACTCTAGAAGCAACAGAAAATAGAAAAGAATTATCAAGTAGGAAGAAGTTAGGTCATTCTGAATAAATTAGCATACAATGTTAGATGGCAAAGGCAGAGAATCCAGTAACTATCATGCTGAAGGGCAATATGATTTATTAAGGTTCCTTTGAGAGATGGCTCAGTGGTTAAGAGCACTGGTTGCTCTTGCAGAGGAACTGGGTTCAAATTCCAGCACCCACATGGTGGCTAACAACTGTCTTTAACTCCAATTCCAGGGGATCTGATGCCCTCTTCTGACCTCCACAAGCATTACATGACACAGGTACACTTAGATACATGTAGGCAATGTACTCATATGTATAAAATGAAAATAATAAGTAAAATATTTTTTAAATGGTTGCTTTGTATTATGTTCATTCATTACATAACACTTAAAACTTTAAATAATTTTCACTAAAATTTATTTCTGCTAATATATACAGAAAAAGTAGAATTTGCATAATAATAACTACTGTACTTAAAATTACTTACATTGTGATTTCAGCAGTAGAAACTCATAATTAGAATATGTCAAAAATCCTTTTGCAAGTAAGAAGATCAAATATTTATAGATATGCCAATGAGAGATATATGCAGACAGAACAATTTGTTTAATAGATGGGGCTGTTTTGTTTGTTTTTGTTTTTTTCTTTTTTTTTTTTTCATTTTATTTGAATGCTTAGTTAGTGGCCAAGGTTGTGAATGTCAGGACACTAGGATTCTAATCCTTAATGGGAAATGGAAGGACCCACAAATGGAGAATCAACCACCAGCATCATCAGAACTTTATGACAGTTTCAATAAACAATGAATTGTTTACAAAATTAGTACATCTGAAGTAATGTGACAGCATTTTTACTAGAGTTTGGATAGATTTAGTAGCTTGATTTTTCAATTTTCCTTAAGGCTACTGGGACCCCAAGAAGCAGCAAGAAATAACTGAAATATGAGAGTAGTTGATAAAGAGCAGGGGTTTGAAAGAATGATTTTACAGGATAGGTCCTGTCAGTAACTATAAACAGTGTATGTCAATGCATAGAAAAATAGGAGAACTTTGACTTAAAGGAAATTAGTTTCATTTAAAATGTAAATTAAAATTTAATGGAAAACAAGTCATGTGAATGAATAACCTTATCTGTGAAGCATTCAGAGGTATTAGAGCTCTTGAATTTAAAAGATGATATTACCATGCTACCTGTTAAGAATTGTTTTACATGTAATCCTAACTATTTCAGTGCCAGTTTACTAAAGAGGAAAATTTCTGAGGTGAATATTTAAGAATCACTTTACAACTTTATGTCATGTAAAATGATCTTATAGGATTAAATGACTTTGGAGAACAACACACTGATTTGATATCAATCTCATTGTAAATTTCTGTAATAACACAGTAACATGTGAAAGCTGCTTTTCCAAGGGAACCTCATTGGTTTTTAATATTTTACTATTTTTATTATACACACACATACACACACACACACACACACACACACACGAGTGTTTTACCTGCATGTTTGTAAGTGCACCTGTGTCGTGCAATGCTCCCAGAGATCAGATGAGGGTGTCAGATCCTCTGGGACTGGAGTTAGAATGGTTTTAGTTGCCATGTGGATGCTGGGAACCAAACCTGGATCTTCTGCAAGAACAGCCAGTGCTCTTAATTGCCGAGCCATTGCTCCAGCCCCAGGGAACTTAATTCTTTAAGGTTTTAGGAAATACTAAATTCCTTGTGCATAATAAAACCCTATAAAAGATTATTTACAACTAGGAATGGAACTCAGTTAATTGAGTGCTTGCCTAGCATGCACAAAGCTCTGGGGTCAGTCTCCAACTTTGTATTGACAAGGTGCGATACAAGACTAATCCTAGCATTTGGTAGGTAGAATCAGGAGGATTATAAGTGCAAATTCGTTCTGGACTACATAGCAAGTTTCAGACCAGTTTAGGACACCTGGAACCCTGCAATTCATTTATTTATATTATGTATCTTAAATACACAACATATTCACTAAAAACCTTGGCAATTGGTAGAAAAGTTTAAAGGATATTGTAAGAAAGTCACTGTGAAGTTAGGTCTGAATAATGAGCTTAGAATGAATGAATATTCTATAGGAGGAAACTAGGATGGGGCGAACTCACTGTGTCCCTTATATATTTTTCTTCTGGGAATTCCTTAAATTGACATAATCACTAGGAAAACATTTGCTTATCATTAAGTTTGTAAAGTTTTGCTTTCTGTGGTTTCAGTTATTCACTGCCATTTATTCATTAAATTGACAATTCCAGAAATGAACAATTCATAAGATCTTGCAGGGTCCCATTCCCTCTAACCAACCAGTGACATGAAGCATCTCTTTGCCCACTGTATCCATGCCCTGTGATCATGTGTCTCTGAAGCAGAGACTACTTGCATGGAAGTCCATCACGACTGCCTCTATTCAGTTTAATCAGCTCCTGGTCCTTGAGTCTGTTCTAGCATGTTCTCTTCATGTGGCATCTCTGCTTAGATACTTCCAACACAGGAAGTTTAGGCTTCTAGACTTACAGTCTTTGGATGCATTTCAAGTTCCATGTTTTGCTGAAGAGTGTTTGATTTTATAATCACTACCTATGAAAACTGTGTCAAATATTTCAACATCGAAGTCCTGCTAAATATTAACCATAGATTATGGTTTCTTTGAACAAAACAGAGTTTGATTTTGTGACTAAAGAGTATTTATACTTTTATTGAATTTATTGTATTCTAGTTATGAGACTTAAATTTGAAAAGCATTACTGATTACCCATATGTATGTAATCATTCTTAATTATTATATTAGTGTAGTTACACCCTTCTTTTTTTGGTCTTTTCGAGACAAGGTCTCCCTGTCGCCGCAGCTGGTCTGGATTCACTAATGGAGACCAAGCTGGCCTCGAACTCCCAGAGATCCACTTGCCTCTGCCTCCTAACCACGCCCGGATAATTACACCCTTCTTAATATAGGCTTTTCTGTTGTTGTGTTTAAAATTTGATCCATGATTATCATTTATCATGTTACAATTAGTTTTCTGTTACAGCAAAAGACAGATGAATCTTTTAAAATATTTATTTTTATTATTTTTAATTATGTGTGTATGTCCACGTGTAGCTATGTGCATGTGCCCAAA
>NW_008352391.1:3006989-3012597 GCF_000622305.1 Nannospalax galili
CTAGGGACTTTTTCCCTTTTCTATTTTTATAGATAAACCAGTTATAGTTTTGTTTCCAAATTTCTTGTTTAAAGTTCTGATATTGGGTATAGTGGTCCATACCTTTAATCCTAGCACCTTGGCGACAGAGGCAGGCAGATGTCTGTAAGATGGAAGCTAGCCTAGTCTACATAGTAAGTTCCAGGCCACTGGGGATACAGGGAGATCCTGCTTCAAAAACAACCAAAATAACCAACCAACTAAAAACCCCCCAAAAGTTCTAATATTAACCTCACCCTTCACCTTTTATATGCTTTGGATTCCAAAAATATGTACACTTAACCTTCTAATAAACTAAGCTGTTCATTAAAACTCAGAACAGTAAGGGAGAACATTGCTTGACTGAGCTTTATAATAGCAAAACGTGTTATCAGAGAAAGATAATTCTATCAGTTCGGGCCTGGACACTCCTGGTATAAGAAAAGTTATAATTTTGAAGTTGGGACAAGTATTGGGATTGGCAAGTATTGGTTACCTAATGGTTTAGTGTTATTGTATTTAACAAGGTGGGAGTATTGGAAAGAGTCTTTTTAAATAAACTTGTTTAGTAGAGGAGATGTTTGCCTTTGTGAGATATAAGATGCACAGGTATGGGACTGGAGAGATGGCTCAGTGGTTAAGAGCACTAACTGCTCCTGTAGAGGACCTGGGTTTGAATCCCAGCACCCACATGGCAGTTAACAACTGTCCGTAACTCCAGTTCTGGGGGATCTGATGCCCTCTTCTGACCTCTGTTAGTATTGCATGACATAGGTGCACTTACATGGAGACAATATGCTCATACACATAAAATAAAAATAATTAAAAAGTATTTTAAAAAGAAGAAACACAGGCATGCAAGGACTTATTCATGCAAGTAGTGAATCACTGACATTATTTATTGTTTTATAATCTTATTTTTCCTGGGCAATGTTTCTCTAGACCAAGGAGCTAATTAATATGGGCATAACCTTTCCTAGTGAAGTATGTGGTTGCAGTTCTTATAGGAATCTGCTCCTCTCTTGGAAATAAATCTGAATCTTCTGTATAAGGAAACTGTCCTCAAGTACCCTATGCATGGATTATTGTAACCTGAGATCTTAACAGCATTTGTAGTAATTATGAGACATTTTGGTCATTATTACTAGAAATACTCCCTGTATCCATTACTTCATCTTCTGTATTTGCAATTCCTCTTCTATAGATGTTGGACTTGTGTTTCTAATTTCTCTTTCTATTAACTTTCATCTTACAAACTGGGAGAGTTTCAAAACCAGGTCATTGATTCATTCTGTTCTTATTCTACAGGAGAATTTCTCAATTCTTAATGATTCCTTATTCCTGGGTTTTCCTCTTCTTTTCTCATAATTTTGTAGTGATTAACATGCATAAAATACCTTTTTGTTGTTTGGTACATGAGGTTTCCTTCCATTGTAGATATGCACCTTGTTTCCCATGGTGTTTTACATTTCTCCCTCTGTGCTCATATTCCTCTCTAGAAGGATCAAAAAATGAGAAAAACCTTATGCCCACCTGAAGACCGCAGACCATGGAGGTGAGAAGCATGTTCCAGAGTTGAGTTACACGTATCTTTTTAAAATTTTTAATTCTGAGAGTTTCATGCATGAGTATTGTCTTTACATTATTTCCATCTCTCTCAGATACCCCACAACTCCTCCCATGTCCCCTCACTCCTTCTTGACTTCTTGCCCTCTGCTTTTATTATATATATATATATATATATATATATATATATCAATAATACATATATATACACATACATTCACAAATGTACATATACATAAATGCACTGAGTCCACTGAGTGGTGCCCATGTATACCTGTGTACACTCTGGATTAGATAACCTCTCAAAGAACTAGTCCCTGGAGAAAATTGAGTCTCCCTTTCTGAGCATTCATTGATTGCCTGTAGCTCTTCATCTTGAGGTGGGACCCTGTGACACTGCCCATTCACTTTGTGTGTCAACTAGTTTTGTCATTACGCAGACCTTGTTAGACTGCTATGGAGGTTTCATTGGTGTGGCTTCCCTATCATGTCAGGAATGCATTAACTAGCATCGAGTGTCTTGTCCCTCTGGCTCGTACATTCTTTTTGCCCCCTCTTCCATGATGTTCCCTGAGCCTTAGTTGTAGAGGTTACATTGTAGATGAGTTACACATATCTTACTTAATGAATTAACATTGTAATTCTTCAAATAGCTGACAAAAGCTAGAGAAAAACATGCACAGAAAGGAAACATAAATTAAAATAGAAAATGAAAGCCTTCTACCCTGATAGCTGTGAACTGAAAGTTCTAAACCAGTCTTAGGCAAGTGGTTAAAGCAACTTGACCTTTAATTGTATTTCAGTATATAAAATGGTAGAGAAATAACTTTAAAAGCATAGTGGCTGATCCATTGACCTGTAAACAAATGTTGGGCACTGATGCAAATCTGTAAAACATGATTTCCTGTATGCCTGTTGGTAAGGATGGGTCTAAATTTCAGGAACCCACAAGGCTTATGACAACACAAAACGAAAGGACTGCCCTGCCCTGCTTTAAGAGGGAGAGCAGGAAAACCCTCAACGGCTCAAGTATTCTGGCTAATGTTTTAAAATTTGGCAGGAGTCACTAGGGACCCAAAGGGAAAAACAGTAAAATTTGAAAACAGTATGTGTCAATGTAGTCATGGAGTTTGGTGTTCTTGTCAACCCAAAATAGGGTTTGCCATGGACAGTCTTTAAAACCAGATCATGGAAAGACCAGTGTTCCATGATAAACTAAAGTTTTCTTGCTAATGAAGTCCTCATCCTAGGGACTATCAGCAACAATGTGACTTACCCAAAAGGCATTTTGGAGAGATAGGCCTGTGGTAGTGTGGATATCAGTAAGATTATTTGTAAGGTCCATTTAAAGTAAGCTGCCACTGCAGAGGAAATGCTGTTGAGTAGCTGAAATGTGGCCAGCAAGACAGACAAAAGAGTGAAAATTACCTGAGTTGATTTATATATGCACATGGTCACATATGACTTACTGGCTGCCCATTGGGCAACCCCATTCTAGAATTTGATGAGCAGTATACCCTGGCAGTGTGGATTTTATAGCATAAGCTTGCATTTCCTGGAACAAGTAATTAAGAATGAATAAGAATGATGAGGTAGAGGGAAAATCCATACATAGAACCATGGTAATAGCAACATTCAAACCGTAGGCAAATGGAGGAAGACCATGTGAGCTAATGGAAGAGGCCATGTTGAGGGAGGAGATGGAGCATTAGAGAAGCATGTCCCAGAACCTAGTGCAACAGAGATATGTGAAGGTGAGGATTTGGGGGATGGGAGGGGATGGAAACTCAGCAGGATTAGTGGCTGGAGTGACAGGAAAGCATTTTTGAGACTGGAGGGAAAAAGAAATAGTTTGATGCATAAGCTTGAACTTTTGGGGTGGAGATCCAAAAGTTATGGCATATGGGGCTGGAGAGATGGCTTGGTGGGTGGTTAAGAACACTGAATGCTCTTAAAGAGGACGTGGGTTTGATTCCTAGCACCCACATGGTGGCTCATAACAGTCTGTAATCCCAGTTCTAAGAGATCTGATGCCATCTTCTGACCTGTGCCAGCGTTGTACACGTGGATGGGCTTACATTCATGCAAGCAAAACACTCACACACATAAAAATTAAAATAAATAAATAAGAATCTTCAAAATCTGTTACTTGTAGTTTTGAAATATACCTTCTTTAAATCTCATGAGATAAAAAACCAGCTAAGTTACAATTATCTGCCATGTTTCTTAATATGTATAATAAAACGACATTCCATGTTTAGTTTGACGTTTGGTTCCCATTAAATCCTAAGGGGCTTCAAATTTAAAAATAAGCATAATCCTGACTGCTCTTTAAAACCCTAGGATGTCATAATATTTTAGTTAGTAAAGTGGTTTTTTATTGCTGCTGCTCTTTCATATCAGATTCCAGAAAAAGCACCAATGAACGCTAAGTATGAGTTGTGGCATCCACACAAGCCCAAAGCTTTATTTCTCCTCACACAATGGGATCAAATCCGCAGACACGTCTTTAGATGGCGAACTACAAATTTCTTCTTTAACAACGTTTGCTAAAAATGGAGATTTCTATATATTTCCTTTGTCTTCTTTGGCTCAAATTCACCATTTCTCTCACCACAGAGAGCATAGGTCTTCAGAGCCCTGTGAGCATCTTGAACTCCTTGTCTGTACATACTTCTGTGCTTAATGATAGATTTCATATAGTAATAGTTTTAAATTTTCTGGTCACTTCAGTGCTAAATTATAGTTCTCTCCATTTTTTTTTCTCTTCAATACCCTAGCATATTTAGGGGAAATAAATTTGAAGTTGTGTCAAAAGTTATGCTTCGGGATTTGAGTTTTTGTCCATTATTTCCGACCTGTTTTGTAATCCTTTAAGACATCCCTGGATGAAGACTTGTTTCACTTTGGCGTTACAAAGGGACATTGAAGTAAATGGATATTTTAAGTTTTATAATCTTGCAGGGAGAATTTTCTTTTCATCCAAAGAACTCATCTTGAAGATGTGAGCCCATAACACTTTAATTTCATCATTTTCAGTTAAGGTGCTTTCTGTTCTCAGCCCCTGATCTCTACCGACTTCCCATTCAGTGGCAGCTCTGGGGTTGCTGATAAGTGTGTCTGCTCTAGACTTCCATCAACCTTATCTGCACCTTCCACTGAAACTGCATTTGTACAGCAGCACTTTCAAATGTTAAAGATGGGTTTCTTCCTCTGCTTAGCATCCCTGCATCTCAGGTAACCCACAAGGACAAGTTTATACACTGAAAAATTGCATGCTTTCCTAGGTCATTTAAGGTTTTAACCATATTTAAGCCATTCTTGGTTTAAATTTGTTTTAATATTTCATTTCTTTTAATATTTCATTGTAAATGCTTGAACTTTATTTATTTGATATACATAAATTTTAATTATGTTTCAAATATGTCCAGCACTCTTCGTGTAAAGTTGTGTATAGTTGTTCAAATCCAAGAGAGTAAAAGATTAAAGACTGTAACACTACCTCAACTGCCTGAATCTTCTCACTCATTGTTCAGTGTTGATTCTTCTCACTCTTTAGATGTACAAACAGGTTGTCTAGTATAGTACCTAATGCTTACTTTAACTCTGAAACACACTGAGTGGAATATACTTCTTTCCAGATAATATCACTTTAAAATGCACTCGGCTAGATTCTGTTTGTAGGAGTTAAGTGGATTCAATGGACCAGTTTTAATTTCTCTTCCTCTTTCCTAAATTCTTCAGTATGTCTGCTGATGGTATTATTACTGACATCTTATATAAATATGAAGTAAAATGCTGATCCTAATTATTTTATAACGTTGCTAGTAGTATTAAGAAAAAGAAATAAAATAAATTGTTTTCCATTCACTAGACCAGTTCTCAATCTTGATAAATAATTTGTACAAAATGTTGATGTCTGGGAAGTGGGTGTAAAAATAAATAAATAAATTTTAAAAATTAAAAAAATAATAATTCTTCAAAGTATAAAAATTTTCTCCTTAATAATTGATGGATATGAAAA
>NW_008352391.1:3012891-3038502 GCF_000622305.1 Nannospalax galili
CAAAATCAAAAAACAAAAACAAAAAATGTTGATGTGATTCATGTGCCTGTTAATGTGAGCATTTACATGTATTTTAATTTTAGCCTGCATTTACTTTCTCAGCAAAAATATGATTGGTAAGAAACCCAAAACTCAATAAAATCTTTAAAATGTGTTTTTTAAGTATCATGCATAAGGAGAAGAAGTTTGTAGGCTGTGAACATAGAACGCAAATGCTGGGTGTCATCAGCAAGAACCATGCAGACAGTGGTGCAGACAGCATGAGCATGTGGAGTCCATGGTGTTGATCTCACGTACTCTGATGGGGACTTTGGTCTAGAAAAGAGGCATGGAGGAAATGGCTCATCAAACCTTTTAAAGTCAAATATTTTAATAGCATCACAAGTTCATAAATGGGGCTTTAAGATCAAATTCTTAAATTGAGAGATAGTATTATTAAAACCTTGATTTGTTACAGTTTTCACTGTTCTAAAAGGAGTCTCCTCGTCATTATGTAATATGTGATAATTCAATTATTCCAGAAAAAGACAAAACATCCTCAACATATTTAAATTATACCCAGGCTTTATTCAACTAATTTACATTCCTAAATTAATAGATACTATTATGGCTATGAATCCATATGCTAATAGCATACCCCTATGCTAATAGGGCTATGAAGGCCCCTGAACAAAACGCCTAATGATAACATACTAGAAAGCAACAAATTATGTAATAACAACCCTAGAAATTAGTTCTTCTACCTTTGGATGACAATTCATGATGAATAATCTGGATATCAAATGGAGAAACTTAACTACTTGATTATTGAAATCACTAATAGAATGAAATCAGATGCAACCAGCTCACACTTTTATCAAAGTGAAATTGTTAAACTAAGTAGAGTTATGTTTGTTAGTTCAAGGTCTGTTTAATGTACAGTTAAAGAAATTATGGTTCAAATCAAGTAAATTTACTCTTATAAACATAAGATCTATAAATACCAATTAATATTAACATGCACGAGATTTCAATGGCTCATTTATTTAATTTTATACAGGATATATATCTAAATAAACGTATATTGTTACAAGTAACAATACAAGGAGAATACAACAATTGAAATAACAATTGTGAAATTCAGAAAAACTCCAATAGAGAGTTTATATTTAAAATATATTTTGTATTTCCTGTGAGCTTAGAACACTAGATTTATATTAATGCAATATTATTTTCAGTGACTTTTTTCACTGGTTTATTTTTAATTATTTCCTCAGCTTCGACTATATCTTTGCAGTGACTTCCAAATAATAATAAATTTTACAATGAATACAGTCCTACTTTACAGCTTATTTGCATCTTGTAGAGGTGGCAGGATTTTAAAAATATATTTTCATAATGTACTCTTTCTCTGTTTATTCTTTCCAAGTCCTTCATTTGAAAACTGTATTGCAGTCTCATCTTGATAATTAATATCATCAGTAATATTGTTTCTCCCTCATTGAATTCGCTAAAAACACAAACAACTAAAATTACTTTCATTAGACTCAATGTGTTATTTCACTGACAGCAATACTATTAATTCAGATTAACTTTGATGTAAAGAATTATTAACGTCAAGAATAGAATATATGACAAATATTTTTTTAACATACTAGTATTCTACAATCATAGCAGCATCTTTATGATCAGCAAAATCTATGGTGAATGACATATTTGAACATCCCTGATTGGATTTTGGAACCTGAAAGACATGACTTTTGATTTTCAAAGTGCTTCGCAGATACAGTTATCTATACATATATGTACATATGAAACGGGGAGAAAGAGGGTCCCCTAGAGGGTTCTTAGTCTCTTTTACAATGTTATTAGAATCTTAAAGAAAAAAATCCCCGGGGCAGATGAGCTGGTAATCTTGGCAGCTGCCTTGAGGAGGTGAATAGTGGGAAGAAGGAAAGAAAATTATGGAAGCCATGCAGGTTTAGAGCCTGCATAGAGGTCAGACATGTTGCTGACATGCAGCCACATGGCTGGGAGAAGGAAGCTTTAGAGAAAAGGTGAAGAAATACAAGATGCTAGGGGCAGCCCAAAGCTTTAAAGAAACCATGCTTAGTAAGAAAGGCATGAAGAAGCAAAGGAGAAATTACGCTTTCCTGAAGAGTTCAGGAAAGCAGACAGATTTACAGAGACCTACATGGCTGTGGCTGGTCTTGAAGTTCTGCAGGCATCTGAGCTCCAGGCCAAACTATTCATTGCCTTATTAACATACTAGGTATTCCGCCCATATATTTAGCATAATTTAAGGTGACCCTGCCTTCCTGGGAGTGGTTCTATCACCAGGTAATTGACCAGTGAGACTGGAAAGGTAGGTCCTCCAACAGACAGACAATTTTATAGTCTGGACCAGTTCAATTTATGGGGCTTATTGATACTCTAACATTCCCCGCTCTGAAGAGGTAACCCTAAAATCTTCGTAAATGGGTGTGCATATATATTTGTAAATGTTTTCCCAGCCTCCAGTTGAAATCTTTGCTAAATGTTACTTGAAATTCTTAGTATAAATTAATTACTAACCCCTTTGTATTCTTAGCTTAGAAACATTTTTACTTCTTTTTCAGGTAACTGAACATCTTTAACTCATTAACAGCAATACTATGAACATGATTGCGTTGGAAAAAACTCAGGATGCTGACGCTAACCCTCTCCTTTGTGCTTCTAGAGATGATGGGATAGCTCGGCCTGCAGCATGGCTCAGTTCTATTACAAAAGAAATGTCAACGCCCCCTACCGAGACCGCATCCCACTGAGGATTGTCAGAGCAGAATCGGAACTCTCACCTTCAGAAAAAGCCTACTTGAATGCTGTGGAAAAGGGGGACTACGCCAGTGTCAAGAAATCCCTTGAGGAAGCTGAGATCTATTTTAAAATCAATATTAACTGCATTGATCCCCTTGGAAGAACTGCTCTACTCATTGCAATTGAAAACGAAAACTTGGAGCTCATTGAACTCCTGTTAAGCTTCAATGTCTATGTTGGAGATGCACTGCTTCATGCTATCAGAAAAGAGGTGGTTGGGGCTGTGGAGCTGTTGTTAAACCACAAAAAGCCAAGTGGAGAAAAACAGGTATGTGTGTGAAAGCACAGTCCTTCATTTCTTTTGCCTATAAGAAGTTTCTTTAGAGTCCCAAGTCCCCAGCAATTCTAATACAAGCATGAGGGAACTATTCAAACAGACCTACTGCTAAGTATCTTCTCCATTTCCTAAGCTTGCTTCCTCCCCTCACACTCGCAGCCCTGGCAAATCAAATGTAATGAGAACTGCAGGGCCCCAGAAAGACTTCTTGTAAACAGCAGACTTCTCAGTGCAGTGCAAACACTGTTTGTGTCTGAATGCACGCGTGGTCTTTCATACTCTAAGAGCCTACACTATCAAACTATAATTTGTTTATTTTTTTATTTAACCTGCTTACTTGTTCTGGGTTCCTGTACCTTACTGCAAAAGTGAGTTACAACATTTAATTCTGATACTGTCTGTTGACACATTCTCATGGATTCTTTTAAATTCACATTTAAACAAAATGATGACTAGATAGCAGCTGAACTATGATCGTAGGGTGAAAAGAAAGTTATTAACGACAGACGTGTATGATGCCTTACTGCTATGAAGTGACAATAGCACACAGCTGTAAATACAGTGTGGTGTGTTTCCTCTCTCTCCATGTTTTAACTCTAATGTAAGGCGAGGCAGCTGTAGACAGGAAGAAATAAGGAATATTTTTGTCTGTCTGGACTCTTTGTCTTGTCACTGTCCTGTGTCTCAATTGTCTATTCGAGCCGGCTCCTCGACACTGAACTCTTTGTTTCCTTGCATCAATGCTAGTGGGTTAATTGAAAAACATTGCAATCTCATAAGATGTGTTTAATTACAGCTCTAGCAACTTCTGCCCTGCTTGATACATAATTCTGTCTCTCAAATGATAGACTATTAGGGGGATTCATTTTTTCAAAGCAAGCTGTCATCTTTGCTTCCTTGCAGGACTTTTATCAGGAACTTGACTATTATTAGGATGGAAACTGTGGCTGAGTGTCTCCCTGTCCTCTGAGAGTTGGTGTGTGTCTCCTGGTGTATTCTCAAATCTCATCCTCATTCATGCCTTCCTCTTCCCTGAAATAAAGCTTGATAAAATAACACTCCAAAGGAACAATTCTTCTCTGACTATTGCTTTGCTAGCTTTTGTTGTTGTTTGTTTCATATATAAGTGTGGGCTGTACAACTTGTCACATTGTTTAAACTCTACTGATAAGAAAATCTGCTTGCTCCATTGACCCTCAGAAAATTGGCCAAACCTAGATTGAGGTAGGCAAGCTGTAGCAATACCTAACGACTGCTTTGTGTTACGTCCCAGTGTTTCACCACTAAGACAGAAATGAGTAGGAATCTGTTTTAGTGTGTATCTATGTTACTGCTCCCTCAGTGTTAGTCAAAGTTACGTAACTGTGACAAAGACTCTGAAGAGAAATCAGCTTAAGGGAGTGAAGGTGTATTCTCAAGGTTTCAGAGATTTCCATCCACAGCTGCTAGGTTTCATCACTAAGGGCTGGTGGTGAAGCAGAACATGGCGGAGATATGATATATAAAAGCTGCTCACCTCCCAATAGCCAAGAAGCAAAAACAGAGAACAAGAGAAAGGGACTGGGTAAAATTATACCCTTCAAGGGTATACCTCTAGTCATCTAGTGCCTCCAACTAAGTCCTCCCTCTTAGAGCCTCTGTCACTTCTCAGAAGCCAATTAAGCTGTGAATCCATAATCAAAACAATCCCTTCAAGAGGGAACACCCTCATGAGCCAATCCCTTCTCGAAAGCTGCACATTGGGATCCATGGTTTCAACACAAGGGCTTCTGGGGGAACATTTAAGACCCAGACCGTGACATATATCACCTTGTGATTTTGAATTTATTTCTACGATCAAAGTTCTAAAAACATCTACATTTAGCAACATATTATTGTGTATACCCTCTTGTTTTATGTTTTCATAGACAACCATAATTCAGATGTAGAGATCCAGTGTTGCTCACCATGGATCGCATCAAGTCTATAGAACAGAAGGTTGTCACTAAATGTGCTTTTCATATGTGCTCCTAAAGAAATAATTAGTTCTGTTTTTTATAGACTATTTATAATGTCTCTTTAGGCAATGACATTGTGCTGACCATAGAAACCTGTTGTCTGCAGAAGGTATCTGCTATTATGAGAGTGTTTGTTGGAAGATGTTCAACCTCTGAGCTAAACCCTAATCTCACAAGTAGGTCCTGGCTCCTAACAGGCACTTGGATCCTGATTATTAATAGAAAGTAGTAAAGGTTTGTGATCTGCCAGGACTCTGAAGTTTACCAGACCAAGTGTTTCTGGAAGATTTCTCTTATATTAGTATTCTGGCCAAGAATTCCTTTTCTATTTGTACATTTTAGAACTCCACTTTGCTGAAGGCACAGATAATAAAGAAAAACTTTCCCTTTTGGTTTGAGCTTTATAGGTTTGGAAGAGCAATCTCAATCTACGTTAGAGTGTCTGGTGTACTGTACAATGAAAATCAGATTTTAACAACGTGAAATGTACAAAGTATACACAGTAATGATGTGGTCCGAGCTCAGTTAAACCCCATTAATGTTTAGCTGTGTATGCATGAGTTTTGTTAGGTGATACATCTCTCAGACAAAGACAGTATCATTTGGAATGTCACTTTCCATAGATCAGTGTGATATGGGAAACAGATATATTTTTTACGGAACATTTTTTCTCTCATACAGTGTAAGTTTTTATATAACTCTTGGGATTGTTTAAAGTGTTTTATAAACTAATATAATTCACTCAATCCCAGGTTTATAGATATGCGCTCATTCCCAAATATTCTGTAACACATCAGCGCTAATGCTGAAGTCTTTGGAGCCAAGTCTTAACAAATGAAAGCAGCAATGTTCTACCAGATACAGTAAATGTAATTTGAAATAAGTTCAAAGCAAGGATCTAATATAAAAACCGCAGCAATCTAATTATTAGAATACTAATAACTACTTAGAGCCTAAGAAACACTGTGTACTAGAGAAATATTGTTACTTTACACAATGGTCACATACTATTTTATTTCTCTGGAAAAAGATACAGTGGCATACTCAAATCTTGAGTGCTGAGAGACTTTAAAAGAGCTGGGATACTTTGAATTACATTCACCAGGGAACAATTTCTGCTGACATGGCTTGCTAAGCCTTGTGCTGGGACCCAAAGAGAGACAACATTCCTATTCCTGAAAGTATTAAGCTCTAGTTTTAAAGAAAGAAAGGGAATAATCCACCATGGAATTATGAATAAAGATGGTCACAACTGAAGAAATTATAGAAACATAGCCTGTCATCTTTATTAACTCAAGTAATTGGATTCGATAAACACACTGTGCTAGAGGACAGTTGGTATGAGAGAGCAGCAAAGAGACATGAACAGAAGAGAGAGGTTTGTGGTTTATACCTTCGGAAATTACAAGAGCTCTGACTGAAGCAGACAGAATCAGTAAAAGCCTAAGGGACCAGATTGGATATATTTAGTTTTTAATGGACATTAATATATCTTAGACTTAATTAGAAATGTGGGTCTTAATGGGGTCTGGGTAAGTATATAGATGAGAATGAAGATAGCAAAACAACTAAAAGTGCTGCTTCCCGCAGCTCCTACAGTAGTGTTTCACGTCTACCCTTAATCATTGTTAAAGTATCTGTGAAGTTTTAGTGTATCAAATGGTTTTCTAATTGTAGCTTTTAATGAAAATATTTAGTTTTTCAAGTTGGGTAGAGTATAGAGAATGGCATATCTACACATCCATATTCAAGCAGAGCCCCATAAGTCAGGTTTTGGCATGCCAAGGATTTTTAAGTTTTAATGTAAAAATGAAAAGGTCAATAGTTTGATAGTTTCATGTGATACATAGCACAGACAACCTGTGCTTCTTTGCACACGTGGGAATGTGGCATACTCTGTGTTCTCATTGGCTTAGCTCATTACCCAGACACTCTCTGGGGTTTTCCCTTGAACTTTTCTCAAACCTTCTTAGTACATTACTTTTCTAGAGAAAACAGCGGAGGGGAGGGTGACATCTTAGCCTCATTTTCAGTCAACTGATTGGCTTCTTGACTTTTAACTGCTTCTAAAAGTACTTCTTCATAGATGTCTTCAGAGGCCTGGTTCAGTTTCAGCTGCTCCAGTGCATGTCTATCCAGAACTTGTTTTCCCATTCTTTGTTCACATCAGTGGTTCTGTTTTCAACATCCTCAGAAATACAGACCAAGCCTGTTGGACTCTGAGACTCCACTTTCAGTTTCTAACACAGCAAGCTTAGACTTACATCTTGGAATTTGTATTTCTCACAAGTTCCCAAAGAAGGTTGATGCTGGTCACATTAAGGAGTGACTTCAAAGATACTGAAATTCAGAGTCCCTTGCCTGTCTATGTTAGATGTTGAACTATATGGTGTTAACATGTTTTTCATGAGATTTCAATTAATTCCTTTAAATATTATTAAGATATTAGTCATTAGTTCAACAGAGAGATCCTGGAGTAAACATATATTGATTTTAAAACTCTACTACAAACCATATAAGGATCCTATAATTGGGAAAGATCATGAAGATCATCTAATCCAGTCACTTCAGAAAGAGTAAAAGGAAAAGGGATTCATAGTGTCTGGGATTCAACTTAACTAAAGTGTTTATAATGCCATAGCTAGCAATCCACCTTGATGTAGTCATGGAGCCAATGATGTTGGAGATGATGATGATGATGATTATGATGATGATGAGGAGGAGGAGGAGGAGGAGGAGGAAGGGAGGGAGGGAGGGAAATGAAGAGGGGGAGAACAACTATAGTAGCCTGTTGCTTTGCCAATAGCTAATGTGAGACTTTTACTTACATTATTTCTTTTTAATATTTACTTCATCCTATGAGGTTAGACACTATTACTAGCTCCACTTAATAAACAGGGAAATGAAGGGTCAAAACATCTTCCGTGATCACACATAAAGCCAGGGAATATCACTGCTGGACCTTTAATGCTCTCTAAAAATACCTGCCACTCTGGTTCCAGCCATGGCACCAATATGAGTGAGAGTCATTTGAATTGTAAGTTAACTATTCTACCTTAGCTTACAAATTAGACATATTTAAAAGACCCTCTCATTCTATGCCGTCTGTATTTTTGTCCTAAATATTGAAATGCTATTTTTAATTTAGTTGCTCAGTAAATGTTGGTTGCAGCTGTGGCCACTCTTTGCCACAGTTGTGAGAAGCTGTGAAGTGCAAGAAAAGAGCAGGAGCAAGCAGATAGAAAGGACAGCCTAGCCCTGTTCTTCACTTCTTATTCAAGAAGTGCGGTCACCGCCAGCAGTGGCCATTCCTCCGTTCTCGTGGGTGCCGCTCCTTCATTCTCAGGGGCATCAAGGCTGCTGAGGCTGCTCTTCTGCCCATCTGGTGACGTCTTCTGTCATCGCTGCTTCTGCCCAGTACTGGACTCCAGGGCTGGTGAGGAGATTGTGTCAGCGGAGCCGGATTCAGACACAGGAGACCAGGTTCAGTGACTCAGGTCTGGTTTATTGCAGGAAAGCACAAGCTTATATAGGAGTAGTGGTCCAATCACAGCACAGCAAGTAGGATACCTCATTAGCATAACAGGTTTAGTGTCCTATCACAGTACAGCAAGTAGGATACCTTATTAGCATAACAGACTTAACATCCTATTAGCATAACAGACTTAACACCCTATCACAGAATAGTGGGTAGGATGCCTCATTAGCATACTGGGTTTCAGATTACAGAGCCTGGATTCCTGGAAACCATGTGACCATGACTGTTCCAATATCTAATGGGAATTCCAAGGGTGGTGATTAGGGAATGGTGAACTCTAGGCATCAGTCTCATGATCTGCCAATGGGAGCAAAGGTCTCAAGGTGTTCCTTGTGGCTCCAGCAGCTGGGCTGTTGCCTCAGGCCTGCTGTATGGCTGTCAATAAGACTTTCACCAAGCCTGTCTCCCACAAAGAAGTCTGCCTCTCTCTGGGCTGTGGTTCTGTGGCTGCTAGTCAGGATGATAATCCTACTTTCATCTGCTTCTCAAAGTCCAGTAGCATTCACAGTTTTATAAAGTAACATGTGACACCAACATCATAATATTTTCATAGCTTTATCATGCCATTACCTGTCTTCTTACTGACAAATTAAAATATTAATAACCCAGCATATGCCTGAAAGATGAAGCTAATTATTGATAGTTAACCCTCTAAGTACCGGACTTCTACTTTCATTTAAAAAGGATAATCTTTGCAAATAGAAGCGCTGTTCAAGGTGAGCACTGAAGAATTTATTTTAGATTGTTCTTTTCTTCCTGTGCTGGAGCATATAAGGGATGTTTTCACAGTTGCAGATTTGCTAAAACAAATCTGTGTCTTTAGTAGCATTAATTATTATGAGATCAGAAAAATCAAGGCGCGTGAAATGGATGCCCGGTATTAGCATGTTGATTAAAAAATATGTGCAAGTGAAATAATTCTGCTAACTAAAAATGCAGAGCCGTTTTCATTTGATACAGACACTAGTAAATAGAAATCTGGTTAGTGGACATAGAAAGGTCTTTAAAGACAGAATGTTATATATTGTCTCAACTTACTTCGTGTTTCAAGAATCAAATCCTCTGAAAAGTTCAATTTTAACTCCTGCATTCGTTGGGTTTCCTTCACTGGGCTTTAGAATAAGTCGTTTACCTTACACGCTCCCAGGAATTTTATATATATGGATCATTAAGTTATATGTACACCAAGATGACATCAGCCAGTGCATGCTAGTTCTTAGAGCCTGGAGTCATCTGGGGAATGAAAATTCTGACTAATTTCATGGTTAACCCAAGGCTTCTCCTGTGCATTCCCATGAAATCCAGAAGTCCAGGATATTGGCAGTATTCACAGACTGAATCTGTCTGTTGACAAGAAATAAACTTAAATACCAGTGAACACATAATCCACACATCATCAAAATTCAGAATGGGCAGGAGAATGAAAAGGAAGCAATAGGGACTAAAGATGTTATTTCTCAAGCCAGGCTTAGTGGCATATTGCTGTAATCTTAGCACTTGGGATGTGATGACAGGGGGATCACCATAGGTTCAAGGCCAGCCTGGGTACCTCAAAGCACTCACACACACACACACACACACACACACACACACACACATACACACACAGACACACACAGACATGCACACACATACACCCAAAGGCCCCAACGACAGACTCCCCCCAAAACTTGCTATTTCTCTACTCTCCAAATGTTTATCACACTTTGAAATCTAGTGAGATAAGTGAACAATTATGCTTTCTTTAAACTCTGAATTACATAATCAATAAAGTTTGTATAATTTTTAAATCTGCCAATAGCATTAAGCAGCTAAAAATTTTTGCCAAATTAGATTTTTTATAGTGCAAAGTAATCAATTATCAATAAGTACTTTGAAGATATAAAGAATAAATTGAATTCTATTATTCCACAGCAGGGAATTTAAAAGCCATTACAACACAAAGAATAGATTGTGTTCAGTCAGCTAACAAATGCAATCATGAGAGATCTAAATACTTATAAATAAAAGAAATGTTAAAAGATGTCCTTTGTACCACTGTTAATATGATAAGGGGGTCTCAGCTAAATAACTACTCCTACTCATTATTCTGGCTAATCTCCTAAGTCACATGGTAGGCCAGCAATTGTGGAGAATCTCAGGGAAACATGCTCTCTTGCTCTTTCCTGTCAGCACAACACAGATGATGTTAAAGCAAAAAGCATCAAGTGTGTCAGGAGCCCCCAAGAGATAAAGGATGTTGGCACCTTCAGAAAAACATAGGCAAAAAATAAACAGAAAACAAAAGCAACTTCCAGTAATAAAACAAACCTCCAAGTGTTTAGGTATTTCTATTTTACAATATTATATGAGAGACAACTTCTCTCTATTGGCAAAGAAATTACTTTCTCCTAAATAAGACAAGAGTAATGGTTCTTACTTACCAGATTGCTATGGAGATTTAATACTTAATATATACAGTGTCTGTGTTAAAGGAGCACATAAATGGAAGCTCTTCTATTTTGATGTTTAAAATTCACTGTACCCTTACACTAAAAGCATTTTATACTCATTATACTTTATTAAGTTAAAATATACACATCCATCAAAGATGCTAAGTGGTCCTCAGAGTACAGCCTTTCAAAAGTAGGCTTTGATGAAAAGCTTTGTGGAGGTCATTTATTATTAAATATCTCCAACCTATTAAAAAGACCATCATTAAATCAACAAACAATAGCATAGCATTTCTGTGAAAATGTATCCATTGAATATTTCATCACTTATAACACTAAATGATCAGTCACTTAGGAATGACAGTGGGTCATTTAATAATTCTAATTAGTTGAATATATACGGTGCTAGCAGATGTAAGAACTGCAAAAATCCATATTATGCCTGGAATGAGAAGTGAGTGATTTCGGTACTTCCTTTCCACCTGCCCTGCTGCCGTTCCCCCTTTACGGGCAAAATAGACTGTGACTGGTTGACTATCAGATGACAAGCGATGAAGAAACTAGGCAGTATTCTTTTCAAGATTCACATTTTTCAAGTATTTAGAAAATTTCTCATTTTCTTTACCATCACTTGTCCTTTGTGAATGTATTTTCTAGATCAGTTAACGTGTAGTTGTCGGAGTTCCAGATCAGTTTTACTTGAATCAAAAATTCCTAACTTTAAATGTTGAGCAGACAAGTGCTTAGAGAGAACATCTTTCTGAGAGAAGGTGCAAACCACACAGGAGTGGATGGATTTTGGAGGCTGAGAAATATTGAGACCTAAAATCTTATTTACTGGATGTATAATCTCATCGCTCTTAAAGGCATGAGGACAGGTGATGGACTGGTTTCTGCTTCCCGGAATTCTCACCCTCTCTTATCTTTCCTAGTTAGAGCATTTCTTCCTGATTTCTGGAGTCTCTAGGGAAGGTACATAGGTTTGTTTGATTTGTAGATGTAAGTTTTATCCTTAAGCAATTCTATTGTACCTATATACTGATATAATATCATCAGGAATAAGAAAATAAATTAGAAATAACTGCATTTATTAAGACTTCATATACTCTGTGTTTTGTATCCCCAAAGTATTAGTGAATCCTCAGTTAGTCAATGAATTTTTCTCATAAAAGTAGTGCTTAACTTGAAAACATGAGTAGCCATAGGTCAACGGCAAGCATAGATTGCATTTCCCATAACCATTGTAGCTTAGAGGATAGTAACACATTTTTTAACAATACTTGAGTATTACAGTATACCCAGAACTCAACTGAGACCATCTACACTGTTGGCTTATGAAAAAATTTCCAAACAACCTTTGTGAAAAGCTCTCTTGTTACTGTCATTTTAATAAGAGAGGCTAACTTAATCTAGTCAACCTCAATAACTAATAAAGATTATTTGTCTCTCAGTGTCTATGGAGGTTAGTTTCAGTTAGCTTAAGTTAGCTTAAGTTAGCTTAAGTACCTTATAGAAAATGGTACAGTATATGCATAGAACCTGTGTACATCTTCTGTATACATGGAATCTTCCCTAAATTACTTACAATAACTACTATCATTTGGATCTGGCATGTTCCCAAAGGCCTCTGTGTTAATGTATAGTCTTCAGTGTCAAGAGCTATTGGGAAGGGACAAAAATTATGAAAGTTGAAGCCTAGTAGAAGGTCTTTAAGTCACTGGGAGTGTGTGCTCCTCTTCTACTCTTTCCCTTACCCCATGTGAGGTGAATGGCTTACTCCATCCAGCACACACTCCTGTCATGGTGTACTACCTTGCCTCAAGACCAGATGAATGTAAGCAGTCAGACATGGATTCAATCTTCCAACTTGTGAGCCAAAGAAACCCTGTTTCTTTAAATAGGATGATATGTCAGGCATGTTTTATACTAACAGAACAGCAACAAAATACTTAATGCAATGTTAAGGTCCCATAAATAATTGTTACACTCTTGTTTGGAGAAAAACACACAAAAATGTTATGTTTTGTTCAGAGGCATTTATTTACTTGTTTATTTTGGGATTTTTTTTTTTTTTTTTCGAGATGGAGTTTCACTTTGTAACCCTAGCTGGTCTCAAAATCACAGCAATCAGTCTGCTTCTGCCTCCCAAGTGCTGGGATTAAAAGAATGCACTACTACACCAGGCCTCAATTTTTATTTTTGAGACTGCTTTCAATCCAACTGCTTTCCCTCCATGGTTGGTTGAATCTGCTGACACAGAAGGCCAACTGAACTTAACTGCTCTTCTCCCTCCCAGATCCCACATGGACAGTAATGAATTGAAGACTTGATTCTTATTTTAATATTTTATTCATTATTTTATGTGTATTATTTTATGTGTATGAGTGTATTGCCTGCATGTATGTTAGTGCACCCATATCATACATACAATGCCCAGGGAGGTCAGAAGAGGGTGTCATATTCCCCTGGAACTAGAATTATGAATGGTTGTTAACCACCATCTGGGTACTGAGAACTGAGCCTGGGTCTTCTGCAAGAGCAGCCAGTGCTCTTAACTGCTGAGACAGCTCTCCAGCCCTGAAGAGTTCATTCTTACAGCCTCTTACAGCAGCTTTAGAAATGTCATTGAACACTTGTCTTCATAGTCACAGCCAAATTATAGGGTTGAACAAATGAGAACAGAGGTATATGAAACAGAGAAACTTTTGGGTGGGAGGTAAATGTTTTCACAGTCATTGGATTCCTTCTCTTATAGTGAACTGTTAAGAATGAGGAAACTGAGACCCAGAGAGATCAAATAACTTTCCCTAGAGAGATGAGCACAGGTTTCACTGTTTCCATGGTCTTTCCTCTTCCTTTGCTAAATTTCCTGCCTTCTTTGTTCATCTTTTTTTTCTTTTCTTTTTTGAAACAAGGTCTCCCTGAAGAAGCCACAGCTGGCTTGATTTTGCTAATGGAGACCAGGCTGGCCTCAAACTCACAGAGATCCATCTGCCTCTGCCTCCCGAGTGCTGGGATCAAAGGTGTGCACCACCACACCTGGCTTTGTTTGTTCATCTTATAAGTTGTCTCAGTACTTAATTTAGGTCACACCACAACCTGGAAAGAAAACTTGTTTCTTAAGCATCTGAGAAAGGTATCTGTATGTCCATGGCTCTGCAGAGGTCTCTGAAACTCCGTAAGTCAAAGGATCCTGAATTTACTAACCTTGCCTCTATTCCTCCTAGATTGTGGTAGGGAGAGATTGGCAGTAGTAGGGGAGAAACTGCTGGCACATTGAGACATTGCTGGGAAGAGGGAGGTGAGAACAGCACATTAGCAAGAGTGTAGGAGAGGAATGTCAAACCCAGCACAGGCAGAGCCAGTCCTCTGCTGCTGAGCCCTGCAGACTGGGACACTGCAGGCAGATGCTGCCACAGGTGCTGGAGGAGGCTGTTTGTTTCACAGGTGACATGAAACGTTTTCCTCATCTGTGTATGAGACGGATCATGAAATCGTGATGGAGTTAGAGGGCCTTTCTTCGCTGCCACCATATCCCGTACACCTCCAGACTTTCTTGTTGAAAGTATGAAATGCTTTGTTCACTTTGTATCTCAGTGACAAGATGTGCACACACACACACACACACACACACACACACACACACACACACCTTTACATCAAAAATAATGGGAAAATGAAACTACTTTTCCTCAAATCAAAAACAGCCCTGTGATTTGGAAGAAATCCTAAACGAGCTGGTCAGATTACACAGGCAGTGTTTACTGTCACTCACAGGCTCCTGATGAGAATCACTGTTTTCCTCTGTAATTTCCACAAGGAGAACAGCCCAAGACGGAGAGAGAACTAGGCAAGTGGAAGAAGTGATCCAGGAGGGTGCTGTGGTTTGTATCTTAGTGTCCTCCAAAGACCTGACACTGGACTCTGTCCTTAGTTAATGGTATGGAGGGAATGGAACTTAGTAGGTAGAGTCAGTGGGGATATATCAGACCCTTCATTCTCTCTCTTTTCTTCCTGGGCCCCAAGAGATGAACAGCTTGCTCAACCCTGCATCCCCCACAATGATGTTCTACATCGCCACAGTCCCAAAGCAAGGAGAAGTTAGTGTAGCCCAAAACTTTGGAAACTGTGATCCAAAAAAAAAAAGTCTTCCATTTAAACTGATTTTACCAAGTGTTGTGTCACAGGAGAGAAAGTGAACAAATAGTGAGCACAGACTCGATAAGAAATTGTGTATTTCCTCATTTTTTCCCTTTATATTTTCATCTTAAAAGTGAACAGTTCCTGTGTTAGTCAGCTTTCCATCATGGTGACAAAATGGCTTAAAAACTTACACAGAAGAAAAGTTTACTTTATCTCTGACTCAGAGTCTATGTCCCATGGTTGGTAGGCTCCATTGCTTTGGGATTTGTGATGAGGCAGTACATCATGGTAGGCGTGAGTTGCAAAGAATGCTGTTCACCTCACGGCAGACAGGGAAAAGAGACAGGCAAGAACAGGGTTCCATTCCACTTCACGGAAACCCCTTGGTGAATGACCTAACTTCCTTCCACTAGCCTCTCCTCCTGAAGATTTCTTTACCTCCCACTCACTGCAGGTGGCCAACTATGTGGCCTTTAGCAGGCAGGACTTTGAAAGACATTTATCTAAAACATAACAATGACCAAGTATTGTTCAACTATAATAACAAAGAAATTTCTTACCTTAGGGAATCTAATCTAGCAATTAATTCAAGCCTCAAGATAAGTAAGCTATGCTTAATGTATATCTTTAATTTGTTTTCTACATGATAGCAGCTTTTCAACTGTCTTTACATTTCTATTTTGTGGGAGCAGGAGTATAATGTTTAATTCTTTAGAAATAGCTGCATCAATTTATACGTGAAACATGAATGAAAAAATTTACCATTAGTGAAATATAGAGACAAGTCCATCATGCCTCTATAGAGAAGGTACTTACTGGTTTGGGGGACACAGTAATAAAGTGTATATCATATGAATTATCCAGTGCAGGATGGCATGATATATTCTTTACCCTAAATAGGAAACTTTTGCTGTCCATACATGCATCAATTAGTTTTGTCCTTAATTAATTACTTAGACTGTTGTTTTCAGGAAAATGGATGTGACTGGAGATAATGTAGGGAATTAAGTCAGTTAGAAACACCAATATTTCTCTCAATGCTTTCTCTCAATGGCAGGTCCTAGATTTTAAACAGATACCAAAATCATATACATTCATTTGACATGACAACAGAAACAAAATTGTCTGTGTTAACAAAGAGAACTAATGTAGAGGAAAATTCACAAAGTACATTAAATACTTTTACCATAATGTGCTTATGTAACCTAGCATAATAAATTTTTTTAAATGTATTTGATAAATTAAATGTGCATTAAGTGTTGCTAAAGAGTACTTCCTTTATTTTATTCTAAAGTATCAGAACCCATTAATTCTCATCAACGGAGAGATTCTGGGTTTTTCTGGTCTGAGAGTAAATTAGGCTAGCAAAGCACACATCAAGTACATTCCATGTGAAGGTTTTTGGAATAATTTAATGCCTGATTTGCAGGTCGCAGCATTAAATCATGTATTCCAGAAGCACTTATTTTGGAAACATTTTCTACAACTCATAATGCCTGATTATCTCAACCAAAAAGTGTCTTACCTTGAAATCAGAGAGGATTAAAGAATATTTTGATAGCTAACCCCCAACGCGCACACGCACACACATGTACCTGCATATGTACTGATTTCTGGAAGAATCACCTTTCACAGCTACAAAGAAACTGAAGCTTTAAAAAGTTGAGGCTTTTTGCCAGAGTTTACCAAAAATGTTTGATCTTGAGCCAACCCTAAAATTTAGGGATTTTTTTCCACAACCAAATAAAATATCTTACTTTTCAGTTGCTGTGATAAAAAAGTATGACCAAAGCCACTTATGGAAGGAAAAGTTTATTTGGCTTTCAGGTCCAGAAGGACAAAGTGTGTTATGAGGGGAGACATGGCAGTAGGCAGCCAGTGCAGAAAGCTGAGAGCTCACATCTTCAAACAGGTATGGGAGTAAAGAAAGCAAAACTCAAGTGGGGCAAGACTATGAACTCTAAAGCTGGCCCCAGTGACGTGCTTTCACCCCCAAGGCCGCACCTCCCAAAGCTCTGAAAGCAGCACCGCCAACTGGAGCCAAGTGTTCAAACACTTGAGCCTATGGGGGACATTTTTCTTTCAAATCACCACACCAAGAATGTTTGATCTTGAACCAAGGCTAAAATTTAGGGCTTTATTTTCACAACCAAATAAAATATTTGTCACATTGGTCACTTTATTTTCAGTCTTAATTGCTTTTGTGGAATAAGGAAGATTATAGATTTAGACTAGAATTTTAAGCCTTGTTTTCCCGTTAAAAAGAATGTTTCAAGGTAGAAAACTTAGTCAGTAAAGTGCTTGCCAGGAAGGAGTGAAAGCCCCAGTTCAGACCCCCAGTACCCACATATAAAGCAGGGCACCGTTACCCCAGTAATGTGGAGGGCAGGAACTGGCAGATTCCTGGAGCCTATTGGCCAGCCGGCCTAGTCAATCAGTGAGCTCCAGGCTTAATGAAAGACCCTGTATCAAAAAGGAAGGTGGAGAGTGATGGAAAAGCCACCCAATGTAAACCTCTGACCTTCACACCTCAGTCACTCTGTCTCTTAATGGAGGTGTCAATCAAATCGGGTTAGCTCTGACCATACATAAAGGAGAACACTGTCACCTGGTGAAGTTTGGAGGTTTAAAAAGATACATGCACTTGTTTTCAGCATCTATCATGGACCCTGAGCTGATAGTGGCACTTTACATTCCTTCTATAACTTTTCAATACAGTACAATTTTTATCTACCACGCATGTTTAGTGGAAGTTTTGTTAAAAGCACATTAAAATCACAAGATTGCATGAAATTAGTTTATTTTCTTCCTGATTATTGGCTGTTACAAGTCCACCTTCAGTGTCACCTAATTTATGTTAAACAATATATGGAATGTGAACACTGTCTGAGGCATCAGGATAATCAGTGTGCTGTTTCTACTGAGACAGCAGCACCTCAGGGTTCATATAATGCTAATACAGTCCACTCACTGCAAATGTAATTGAAGAAGTCATTTTATAGTATAACTGATGTTCTAGTAGAAGTCTGCTTATATTTTCACTAGAGTGCTGCTTGCTTCTTTTTTATTTGTTGTTTATTTTATTCCTGTTGTTTGAGAAGCTCGTATATATACCCAATGTATTTTGATCAAATCCACCTCCAGTTATCTCCCTCTTCTTCTACCCCCCCACCACTTTTCCCTTCCAACTTCTGCTTTTTATGTAATTAAAAAAAGTGTTTGTATGTATATGAATGTTTTGCCTGCATGTATCTAAGTGCACCACATGCAGCCAATGCCTTCAGAAGCCAGAAGTGGATGCCAGATCCCTTTGGAACTGGAGTTATATTAGTTATAAGCTTCCATGTATGTGCTGGGAACCAAACCCAGGTCCTCTCCAAGAGTGGCCAGTGCTCTTAGCTGCTGCCTCATCTCTCTAACCCTATGTGCTCTGTTTGCAAACCCACTGAATCCAGTTAGTGTTGCTTGTTTTTTTAAATTTGTTTTTAATTGAATTTTTGTGTATTTTATTCAGAATATCTCAAAGAATCTTAATCATCTTTATACCCCCGTCCCCACCAGCACACTCCCATAAACCCCCTACTGGAACCCATATACTCTATCATTTGCATTAAGCCCCAATGTGTCAAGTCAGTGTCCCCAGACGTTCTTCCATGCAAGTCCATCCACTGAGGTCTAGTCAGCCTATCTAGGGTCTCTTTTTTTAGGAAGATCAGCTCTTCCTCACCTAGCAGTAATCAGCTTCCAGTGTCTCCTCAGGTAAGATTGGGGTCTGCTGTTCATTTCCATAGTTCTATGCTGGGTTTTTGTCTGCCTGCGTTTGCATAAGACATTTGTATGCCTGACACCATTGTCATAGAATCATAGGAGCAGGAGCTTTTAGGAGTCTTTTTCCATATGGTTGTGTACCTCCTCCCTGGCTCTTAAAATCGTTCTGCCCCCTCTTCCAAGATGGTCCCTGAGCCCTGGGTGAGTGAAGTTTAATATAGGAGTCCTGTCCATGGACCAGCAATCTGGAGACTCCTAATCTCTACATTGTGGCCATGTGTAACCTTTTATGTTCCTGTCTCTCTGTTGCCTGAGGGATCTTAATTAATGAGAACTGAGAGATTCATTAGTGTTGTTTTCATTACCCCAGTTCTATGTTCTGTGTGCCTTAGATGTAGAGATTGCATTGTAGATGCGTTGCTAGGCAATCATAGACAAAGTCTGTGTGTGACCAGTTGTGGTACTTGATATAGTCACCCACTGGTGCAAAATAAGCTTTTTTGATGAGTGGTGACTGGGATATCTGTCTGTAAATGTAAGGATACATATTTTACACATAGTGAGAAATCACATTAGTCTAGGGATGTGACAGCCTTGGGGTTTTCTCTAAGATCTATGACTTCTCCAGCCATGTGTATTGTTATGTTTACATTACTACCCTTGAGTTTCCTCCCACTGAGTGGACTTTTAATACAGTTAGGTAGCTGTTGATTGCCCCCAAGATAAAAGTGCCACTACTGCACCAATGTCATATGCTGTGCGGGCCATTGATGTGGTTATTTGGTTTTGAAGCTAGTGCTGCTTGTTATGTGTACGGTTGTTCAGCCATCTGCAGGAGTATGGGTAGTCAGTCTCTCAGGGGCTCCATCCCTGAAGAAATCTCTCTCTCTCTCTCTCTCTCTCTCTCTCTCTCTCTCTCTAGCTATCAGTTGTCTGTATCTCCTCAGCTGGGTGTGGGACTTAATGACCACCTCCCCACTCCATGCTGAGATTTTGGCCACTTTGCCCTTGTGCAGATCTTCTGCATATAGTCACAGTCACTCTGAGTTCTGTGTGCATTGGTCCTATCATGTCCATGATAATACAATCAAATACAAATTAAATACAAATCAAATACAAATACAAATCATCTCTGCAGATGTCTACTACCTCTGGCTCTTACAATATTTTTCTCCCCTCTTCTGCAATGATCCCTGACTCTTGGGAGGGGGACGGAGTATGTTATAGATGCTCCATTTAGGGCTCATCACTGCAGTCTCTTTTTGCACATTGACCGGTTGTGGGTCTCTATATCAATCAACATCTACTGAAGAAAGAAGCATCTCTATGAGAGTTGGGAGACACACTAATCTGTAGTTTCTTTCTCTGGGCATGCATATTTAAAGACACACATGCACACACAGTAACATAGTAAAGGTTAAAATAAACAACTGTTGCTACAAGGACTTATAAATTGCACAAATATTTCATTACCAAGTCGAGTGATTTGAGTTCATTGCTAAAGGTAAGTGTGTGAAAGAGAAGAAATACCCCACAGACTCTTTCCTTCCTTTGTGAATTTCTTAACATCAAGTCAAAAACTCCTGTCATTTTTTTTATTGTGGACAAAGTGAAGCCATTACTTCATCCACAAGAGTAAGGGTCCCCATCTATAACTCTTCTTGCCTAGAAATCCCTACAGCCTGATGACATGGCTGACCTTGGGTTTTTCTCATTAGTTTCACACCGTCAGTCCCTAGAACTTGACTTAGGATGAATTCAGTTAACTTTGTGCAATCTCAGATGAAAAGAATTTTCAGAAGGCAGCCTGTTTTGGTAGCATTCTTTAGTTTGACATCTATATTTTCATCCCCAAGACCAAATGCTTGCAGTTTCACTTTTCCAGAAATGCTTATCAGTCAGTACAACATGCAATAATGATGGATCATATTATCTTCAGTTACTTTGCTAATTCTTCTGAAAGGATAATTTATCCCTTTAATGTGTTTCTTTTGGTGATTAGTAGCATAATATTTAAATATGAAAATTCTTATAAGCTGTTAGTGTTTCATTTGAGTCTTTAAAAATAAAGCCATAGCCGGGCATGGTGGCCCGCGCCTGTAGTCCCAGCACTTCGGAGGCAGAGGCAGGCTGATCTCTGTGAGTTCAAGGCCAGCCTGGTCTACATAGTGAGTTCCAGGACAGCTGGGGCTACAGGGAGACCATGCTTCAAAAAGATAAATAAATAAATAAAGCCATTTCAGTCCACTGTACTGTGATGATGTTTATAGGCTCAGTTTATTCAAAATCTTACCAATACTGTACTAATGCTTTCACTACGCATCAATTAAACCACAAGCAAATCTTGAGTGCTTTGTTTTGAGATAGGGTCTCCCTGTAACCCCCGTTGGCCTGAAACTTGCTATGTAGACCAGGCTGGCCTCAATCTCACAGACATTTACCTGCCTCCACTTCTCCAGTGTTGGAATTAAAATCGTGCACCATCACATCAAGCTTTTTTTTCTATTGAAGTTGAATAAGTCTATGTACATCCTCCATATGAAGAAACAGTTTCTGAGATGGACGAATAGATATATTAAAAACTTTATCATGATCGATGAAAAAAATATGTAAAAACAACAGCAAATTATATATATATAGAGAGAGAGATAGAACGAGAGAGAGAGAGAGAGAGAGAGAGAGAGAAAGCACTAGGTTCTGCCATGAGATATAACATGTAATATTTGTCTTTCTGAGTTTGGGTTACTTCAGTTAATATAATAATTCCTGAATACATTCGTTTTCTAACAAATTTAATAATTCTATTTTCCTTTAAAGTTATTAAAATTCCATTGTGTATATATACAAAATTTTGATACTAATTCACTTTCCTTGCTGCTGTGACTATTCAGAGCAGCAGTAACTTGCAGTAACATGCAGGTTTCTCTATGGTAGGGTATTAGTGTTCAGTATATGTACAGAATGATAAAGCTGGGTATGCTGGCAGTTCGATTGTCAGTTTGCACATGTTTACATTCCCATCAGCAGTCAGTCAGGTTTCTTCTTTTCCCACATCCTCATCAGCATTGGTTTTCTTTTTTAAAAATTTTTACATTTTTGTGTGTGCATGTGTATGTATGTGTGTGTGTGCATGTGTATATGGGGTGCGCAGCACATACCACAGCACATCTGTGGGGGTCAGAAGACACTTTCAGGAGTTGTTTCTCTATAGCAAGTGTGTTCTGAGATCAAACTCAAATCCTCAGGCTTGTCGAGCAAGTGCCTTTACTTGCTGAGCCATCTTGCTGACTGGTTATTGTTTTCTTGATGGTAGCCATTCTGACTGGAGTGAGATAGCACCTCAGAGTGTTTGTAATTTGCATTTATCTCATGCAAAGGATACTGAACACTTTAAAAAAATTTTATTGGACATTTATGGGGTTTTTTTCTTTTAAAAACTTTCTGTTCATTAACCCATCTATTAAATGGAAGTTTGAATTTTTTTCTGGTGTTCAGTATTTGCAGTTTTTCTATATTCTAGATATTAAATCCTAATCTGGAGCACAGTTAGCAAAGATTCTTGCCTGTCTGTAGACTTTCTTTTCATTTGGTTGATACTTTCCTTTGCTATGTAGAAGCATTTGATCACATGTTAGACCATTTGTCAGTTCCTGGGGTTATTTTCTGTACCACCGGAGTTCTTCTCAGAAAGTGCTTGTCTATGCCTGTATCTTGATGTGTTTTCCATTAGCAGTTTCACTGCTTCAGGATTTAAATTCGGGTCTTTGATATACTTTGAACTGATATTTGTGAAGAAAGAGTGATATGGATCTAAATTCATTCTACAAGGTGACAGCCAGTTTTTTAGGATCATTTGTTGAATACGTTCTATTTTTCAGCCTTTTTGACATTTCTGTCAAAAATTAAGTGGCCACAGCTAGATGGGGTTGTTTCCAGGTTCTCTATTTTATTCCACTCTCCGGCATACCTGTCTGAGCTTGGGCTGTGCTGTTTGTCACTATAGCTCTGTACTATTATTTGAAGTCAGATATTGTAATATTCCCAGAGGTGTTCCTTTGACTTAGGAGTGCTGTGGCTAGTCATGGAATTGTGGGTTTCCATATTAATTTTAAGATAATTTTTTCTAGTTCTGTAAAGAATGCCAATGATAAGGATTACATTAAGTCTATAGAATTTTTAAATTTTTATTGAATTTTTGCAATTTCACACAATATATTTTGTTTATATTCAGACCCGTTCCCTCTCTGCACCCCTCTTATACAGCCCTGCTGGTTTTTATGTACTCTGTCATAGATATTATGTCCTGTCAAGTTTGTGTCTCCAAATGATCTTTGATGTGCATCCATCTCTGGAGCCTGCTTAACCTATCTAGCCTCACACACTTAAAGAAAACCAACTCTCCCTCTCCCAGTAGTTATAGATTATTTTTGATAATATAGCTATTTTTATAATACTATTTCTTTTTATTTTTCATCATTCTATGAGTGTCAAAGATCTTCCCATCATCTACTGTCTTCAGTTTCTTTTTCCAGTGTATTAGCTTTCACTGTAGAGGTCTTTCACTTCCTTGGTTAGGTTTATTCCTTGGTACATTTAAAATTCTTTATCACATTGACTTATCTATTTTGTGTGGGGGGTGCACATGCCAAGATATTTGTATGGAGATTAGAGGACAACTTGATGGAACCGATTCTCTTCTTCTCTCATATAGGTCTTAGTGCTCAAACTCAGGTATTCAGGCTTGGCAGCAAGTGCTTTTACTTGCTGAGCCATCTGATAGGTCTCTGGGCACTTATTAAAAAAATATTATACATAGTGAGTTCAGGTCAACTGGGACTACAGGGAGACCCTGTCTCAAAAAGAAAAAAAAGTATTGTGAATGAGATATTTTTTCCTTTATTTTTCTCAGCAAGATAAATAAATGGATATATATGTATATGTTACTGATATTTGTATATTGATTTTGTATTTGGCAACTTTACTGAAAGTGTTTATCAGAAAAAGTGTTTCCTAGTACAGTCCATTGGGTGTTTTAAGTAGTCCCTTTATATTTTTCTATGCTTTTTATATTTTTCTCTTTTAATATTGCTCTAAGACTTGAAACATTATATTGAATAAGAGTAGAGAAAATGGGCACATAATTGTTGTCTTCTTCCATATTTTAAGGAAATTCTCTTAATTTTTCCACGTTTTAGCATAGTGTTGGCTGTAGTTTTTATCATGTAACATTCATTATGGTTAGGTATGTATGTTTAGAAATGTTCTGTCTATATCAAATTTCTTCAGGACTATTACCATGAGGGCATCTTGAAATTTGTTAAATGCCTTCTCTTAATTTATTGAGATGACAGTGTTCTATCTGTCCCTGACTCTATTTATGTGCCATATTACACTGACTACTTTGTATATGTTAAATCAATTTTGCATCCTTATCATGAAACCAACTTAGTCATGATGTATGATCTCAATGTTTCCTTAAATTCAGTTTTCAAATATTTTGATGAGTATTTTCATTTATGTTCATCAGAGCGATTAGTTTGTAGTTTGTGGTTTCCTTTTTTAATTTTTAATAACTACATGATTAGAAGAAGCATTTCGTTTCAGCTTTAACATATTCAGTAACACACTCCAGAGCAAGAGTACATCTCTTTCACAAGTGGCTGTAAGTTTCTAGGTTCACAGTTGAATTAATACAGTTATACAATATTGAAATCAGTATAAGCCCTGTAAGACATAAAATTGAATGTGTTTTTAACCTTTAAAAAAAGCTCTCCATTTCATTTTAGAATATATTCTTCCTTGCAGAAAGACTCATTGTTTTTGCTACTAACACTGAGATGTTGGCGCATGCATCTCTAATCTGTATGTATCTATTACTAGTCATAATCGGTTGCACTTGGATCCTTGGCACCTGTGTAAGTCTATAAAGTCATCGGGTAGATTTCAATGGTAATGTTTATCACCTCTACTAACATGATGTAAATTTTTATGCTTCCTCCTCAAATATAACTCATTTTTAAATTTGATTTTTTGTATGTATATCACACAGAATATCCCAAACAATCTTATTCATCTACATACCCACTTCCCAGATGGCACCCTCCCATAGCCTCCTGCCCCCCCCCACTAGAGCCCTTATACTCTGTCATCCCTACTACTGTCTGCTCTGTTGTCAGCACCCCCAGCCATTCCCCAGTACTTGTCCATCTGGTGAATCTAGTCAGCTTATCTAGAGGTCTTTGTTTTAGGAAGCTCAGCTGTTTCTCATCTAGCAGCAATCAGTTGTCAATATTCCTTTAGATAAGATTGGAGTCTGCTGTTCATTTTCCAAGTTCCATGCTGGGTTACTATCTGGGAGTCCCTTTGGCCACCCTGGCCAACAACTCAAAAGAAAGTATGTCCTATCTGGCATTGTCGCTTATCATGTAGCTACAATGGAGTTTTACTCAGCAGTAAAGAAAGATGAAATAATGAAATTTGCAGGTAAATGGATAGAACTGGAAACTGTTATACTAAGTGAAATAACACAGACTCAGAAAAAAAATCGACATATGTTCTTCCTCATATGTGGATCCTAGAACCAAACCCTGATAAGTGAGTATGTATCCAGACATAACTACA
>NW_008352391.1:3038790-3048387 GCF_000622305.1 Nannospalax galili
ACTGACAAATTATACATAGCAGATCAAGAAATATATGTCTAGGTAAGGTTTATCTGAGAACAATTGGTCTTTGCCCAAGATTTATCTACAAGACACACAGTAACTAAAAGTACCAGAATGGTGGAACTAACCTTCTTGGGTGTTTAACAGACATACTTTGAGGTCTATAATAATTGGGTCAGAGGGACATAAAGGACACTCCTTGCCCTCCTAGGTCCACTGGTTCCAGGGGACTATGAGCATCTCTCAAAATGTCCTGTAATTGTGGTGGGTCACCTCTCCTCTTCATCAAGGAGGCAGAGGAGTCCCCACCAGATGGACTTGAACCAGTGTCCAGTACAAAGCCAACCATGGTTGAGCAGGACCTTTGATTTATCTTCACATAGGTGGAACTGGTAAAAGAAAGGTGCCAGGGGCTCCTCCCAAGCCCATGTGACCCCTGAGGAACAGATCCTCAATTAAGAGTAAAAATAAATTGTGGTTTCCTTTTTATTTATTTATTTTTGTTATGACTCTATCCAGTTTTTTGTTGTTTTGTTTTCTGAGACACAGTCTTCTTGTAGCCCCAGGTCTGGAACTAGCTATGTTTCTTTCTTTTCTAGTTTATGGAAAATTTTGAGAAGTACTGCTGTTAGCTCTTCTTTAAAGACTGGGTAGAAATCCAGCAGTGATCCATCTGTTCTTGGGCTTTTTCTTTGAGATGGGATGGTTTATAGTCACTGTCAACTCAACCAGACCTATCATTGCCTAGGAAAGGATCCTCTGGTTACACCTGTGAAAATTTCTAGTTTGGGCTCACCAGTGTAAGGAATTTTCTGGATTAGGTTAATTGAATTAAGAAGATCTGCCCTAAATGTGATCAAAACTATCTCTTGGGCTGGATCTTGGAGTGAAGAGAAAGGGAACTAAGCAGCATAATGTATCTTTTCTGTTTCTTGACAGTCAATGTAATGTGACTAGCTCTCACGGTAATGTGCTGTACCCTGGCACCGTGAGCCAAAATAAACTTTCTTCCTTAAGTAACTTTTGTCAGGGGGATGTTTTATCACAGCAAGAAGAAAAGGAGCTAAGACAGGAGAACCTTAATAACAACTGTTTCAATTCCATTACTTGTTATGGATCTGTTGAATTATTTACATCTTCTGGATTTACTTTTTGTGGATCACATAAGTTTGAAAAAATTAGCCATTTATTCTTGTTTTCTGGCTTTGGGGGGATATAAGTTTTCAAAATATTCCTGATGGTGTTTTGGATTTCCCTGGAGTCTTTTGTAGAAACTATTTTTTCATCTCTAATTGTATGAATTTGGGTCTCCTCTTTTTCTTAGTTTGGCTAGGGGTTTCTTAGTGGACCCATAAAAACAACTCTTTTTTTCAATTGATTCTATGTATTATTCTTTTAGTCTTTATTTCATTAAGTTAAAAATCATCTTAAAGATTTCTTTCTGTATTAGTTTTACCATTGCTGTGACATAGTGCCTGACAATAACCCCCAAAGGAAGGGTTTGTTTTCACTCTCCATTTGAAGGTACTGACTATCATAGCTGAGAAATAGCAGTGTCAGGAGAAGGAAGCTACTGGCTGCCTTGCATCCAGAGTCAGGGAGTAACAGTGAATGTGCATGCTCGGTTCACTTTCTCTTGTTCATTTCCAGACCCAAGTCTATGACATGGTACCACCCACACTCAGGCTGGTTCATCCCATCTCAAACTTTGCTGGAAACAGCTTCATAGAAACACCAAGAAATGTGTTTCATTGTGAATCTAAATTCACACTAACAATAAAAAATAACCATTGTGCTTGCTATCTACCATGTTTTGTTTTGACGTCTTGCTTTTCTTAAACTCTGAGTTGCATCATCAGGTTATTTATTTGAAATGTCTCTAATTTATTTACACGAGTTGTGTAGCTAAGACTTTTCTTAAGATTCTTGTGGTTTCTGATGGTTGTGCCATTAGTTTGAATTGATTCTAGGATTTAAATTTTTTCCTTCCTGACTTTATTAAAAAATGTATTGCTGGTGGGGGGGGCACTGGAAAGATGGTTCAGTGTTTCAGAGCACTGGCTGCTCTTGCAGAGGACTGGGGTTCAGTTCCTGTCAGTCACATGGTGGCTCACAGCCTTCTATAACTTCAATTCTAGGGAATCCAATGCACTCATCTGGCCTCTGCCTGCACTGCACACACAAAGGCACTTAGGTATTTGTAGGCAAAACATTCATACACATAAAATAAAAATAAATAAATAAATAAATAAAAACAAATACCCCACAAAAGCCTATTGTTCAGCCTTCAGATATTGATTTCTGAAGTTTTTCTTGCAATTGAATTCTATTTTTATTCCACTATGATTTGATAAGATATAGGGAACTATTTTATTTTGTGAGTATTGGTTCAGGCTTCTTTGTGACCTGTAATGCTGCCAGTTTTACAGAGGGTTCTGTGTAACACTGAGAAGAATGTGTTCCCCATATGCCAGATGGAAGATTCTGTAGATGTTCAATCCAGTTGATCTATGGCATCATTTAAATCTAAAATGCTGCTTGCATGCTGCTTTTCAATTTGGAAGACCCATTTAAATATGAGAGTAGGTACCAAAGTCTCCCACTGTTACTGTGTCAGACTTATGCGAGTTTTTAGACATATATATGTACATATACATATATACACATGTATATACATATATATATAGAGAGAGAGAGAGAGAGAAAGAGAGAGAGCTTCAGGAGTTGGGACACGAATAATTGCAATTATTACAGCTTCTTGAAGAATTGTTCCCTTTGATAACAGGCAGTGGCCTGCTTTGTCTTGTCTGACTAGTTCTGATGTATAGTGTATTTATAATATCTGAGAATTACAATGTCAGTCTCTTTATAGTTTTCATTTACTTGGTAAATTGATTTTCACTTTTGAACTCTCAGTTTTTGGATGTCTTTGCTGGGATTCATATTTTGTGGAGACAACAGGGAGTTGGATTTTTTAATTCAGTCAATTCATTTGCATTTTTTAGTTGATGAGTCTATTTGCAATTAAGCTTATTGAAAGAGGTTTACTATTTTCTATGATTTTGTTAATTGCTTTGGTTGGTTGGCTTATAAATTGTTCACTTCTTCCTCCCTTCTTAGTATTATGGGTTTGCTAGTTTGCTGTGTTGGTTGCTACTGATTTGCTACTGGTTCTGCCCCTCTCATGGAATGTAATCTTTTACTATGTGCTCACAGGAGAGATACTTCTCCTCTATATAATAATCAGTTAACTCTCTTCTCCTGTAGTTCTCACTTTGGTATGCATTGCTTTAATTTGTGCTTGTTTCAAAATGTTATTTCCACAACAATTTTTTTTTTTTTTTGGTCTTTTTGAGACAGGGTCTCCCTGTAGCCCCAGCTGTCCTGGAACTCACTTTGTAGACCAGGCTGGCCTTGAACTCACAGAGATCCGCCTGCCTCTGCCTCCCCAACAATTTTAAGAAATAATTTATTCAGTGTTGCCGTCTTTGAGTGACAGTTATTACTTTCAGACTTTGAAATGTATTATTCCAGGCTTTCTTTGTTCTTACGGAGGAGGATGAAACATCTGATATTCTCCTGTCTCTTCCTTTCTTTGTGAATTAAGACTATTCCTTACAGTTTTGGGAGTTGGTCTCAGGTCCTCTGGAAGATCAGTAAGTGCTCTTACCACTGAGCAATCTCTCCAGCATCAGTGTTTCAATTTTTTGCTGAAAATTTCCCTAATTTAAAAAATTATTTCGAGGACCGGAGAGATGGGCTCAACTATTAAGAACACTGACTGCCCTTGCAGATGTCCCAGGTTTGAATCCCAGGACCCACATGGCAGCCAACAACCATCCATAACTCCAGTTCCAGGGGATCCTGTGCCACAGGATTGCATGACATTGGTGCACTTATACACATGCAGGCAATACACTCATACACATAAAATTAAAATATAAAATATTTCAAAATTATTTTGATTCGTTTATTTTTATTTCATGTGTACGAGTATCCTGCTTAAATGTATATAAGTATGCCCATGTTGTATAATGCACCCTGAGGCTAGAGCAGGGCCTTGGACTTCCTGGAACTGGAGTTATGGACAGTTGTAAAGACACCATGTGGGTACTGGAGACCAACCCAAGTCCTCTGTGAGAACAGCCAGTGCTCTTAACTGCTGAGCTACCGCTCCAATTCCTTCCTTCACATTTTTAACTTCCCATCTAAGTTATTGACCATCTAATTTATCTTGGCTACTCTTGTTAGGTCCTGGCTTGATTTTTTTTCATTCACATTTGTCTGCTCTTTTGAGTAACTTTTTTTCCCAAGTAGGATTCTGAATGCTTCATCTGAGAATTCAGCTATCTCGGTGTCTTTGGGCTTTGTTACTGGCGAGTTGTGATGTTGTGGAAATGTAGTGGGTTGCTGTCTCATAGTTTCTCTGTTGTGTTTTGTGCATCTGTGGGAAATATTCTTTTCTGGTTTGAGTTTTTTCCACTTTCCCTCCCTCTTTTCCTTTATTTTATTTCAGTCTGCAGAGTTATCTTCATTATGAATTATATTTCCCTCTGCTATTTAGGGAGGAGATGGCTGTACTTCTAATGGATCAGCAGCAGTCTTGGTGGGTTCACAGTAGAAGGCATCTGTGTACTTCACTGATGTCCCCAATAAGACTGTATTATTAAGGTACTAGTTGAAAATAATGTAGTTTTTTAAATGATATATATTTATTGCTGCACATAATTCATTGCATACATTAAGCATAAAATCTGTGGGCAATAATAAATGTGATTCATAAGTCATAAATTTGTGGGAAGTCTATTTCTTATTCTCTCTCTCTCTCTCTCTCTCTCTTCTCTCTCTCTCTCTCTGAAATTCTAAGTAGGTTTATTGTTCTTGAAAATCCTAACTAGCTTTTTGGGCTTGCTAGCAGAGCATAAGGGTCGGGGTTTATTTACAGAAAAGTGGGTGTAGTTTGTAGAGTATTTTAGAGCTAAGCATCTCAGTGTTTCAGTAGTGACATGAGGAATGAGCAGGAAAGGGGGAAAGGGATGAAAGAGGATTGAGAAGGAAAGTATTCATTTCCATATAGTGTGGGGACGGAGTAGAGAATCCATTGTATCTGTAGAAATGTGGAAAAGAATATTTTAAGAGATATAGAAAAGGAAGAGGCAGACATGAATGTCTTCTGTGAGGTAAAAGCTCAAACAGTACTCTAAGAAGTAGCATACAAAATGTTAAATAATAAACACATAAACAATGACACAAGAGAGATTAGACCTTTAATCAGTATTTCTTCCTATTAGGAGTCTATGGTTTCTCCTTCCCCTTGAGCTGTCATTTCTATCAGTCTCCACAGGTAGGGAGTAACTTAGTAATTCACATGTTATGCCAGTGTGCCCTTCCAAATATGAAGACTTTGTGAGCATAGACTTCATTGTGCCAGAGGTCCCAGGCCTGAGTTCCCCTGCTTCCCAGAAAGTTAGAGTCTTTCTCCTGGTGAAGTAACCATTGAACTTTCTACAGTTAGAGCTTTCTCCTACTCAGACTCTGAAGGAATGTGGAAGGCCTGCCCAGCGATTACCCTTGTGTGCTGACAGAACTTGCACTGGGCTTGATAACACACTTCCCAATGAATCCTATGTTGCTTGCTCCTAGCAATGACCAGGGACAGAGCATCATCTTCTCTTGGCTGTCTCAGGCTCAGGGTCTCTGGTCACACTTTTACTCTTTTTCATGTTTACATTGCCAGGTGTTTGCTTTCCAACACTGAGGAACTTCTGTCTCCTAATCTTCTGTTGCTTCTCTGGGAAAAGCTCGCTAGCAGTGGCAGTTAATGCTGGTGGTGAGAGTGGCCATGGAGTGGCAGCATCCTCTGCCTTCACTTTTACTGTTGTAAAAGCAGAACTTTATTTTTCTTCCTTACTTTAGTAAACCATTCTAAGCCTGAGCTCTTTCAACATGTTAAGGTCATCTGACCCTGTGAGTAGACAAATAGTGCTATCATCTCTACAAGGGAAGCTGCTGAAAGACTAGGCAGGAAGCTAGTGGATGAGCCAAGGTCACTCTACTGAACTTATACCCTCTAGTAACTTACTTAACCACATGTGCAATGAGAACCAGACTTTAAAATGGCCAGACCCTTGGATTGCTTGTCCTATGTAAGTCTCCACCGATTTTTCCCTTCTTACCATACACCATCCTGTTACTATCGTGCCAGTTTAGACCAGAACATTGTACAATTAGGAGACATCAGTATAACCCTGCTGCATATTTTACCTCTGGAAGAGACTGTACATTGTTCCTGTGGTTGTCCTTTTCTAAATAGGTGATGTGACTAAGAACATTTCTGAGTGAAATTTCTAGACTTAGATAGATTTCCTTTTAAAAGAAATTAAATTGTGGATAACACCATGCAATAGTACATTGCCATATTATACTAGTGAAGTCTCATTCTCTGTACATCCTGAGAGTGTTCCTCAGAGATTTAAGATGTATGGATTTATGTTAAGTGTCACTATCTAATGCTCCATCCAGTGTATATGACAATCCAGTGTGATAGTCCTGACCAACCTGGAGACTCAGGACATTTGAATCTGACAACTAAACTCTGTAATTATTCATTTAAAATTAATATATACTGTGCTTTTTTCTACATATTTGTTGCCTTTTATTAAAATCTCAAATAACAGAACTTGAAATGATTGCATTAACATGCATTAATGAACATCTACAGATATACATTAGATAGAAAATGTTGCTTTAGGGTGTATGGAACCTTCCTGGTCAACAACTCCAAAAGAAGGAGCTCATTTCTGGAACTGGGTTTTTTCTTTGCTAGCCTGTGATGCCTGGTAGGGCCACTGAACCTCATTTATAAGGTAGCTATATTTAAACTCTTTTATATTGTATATGTACATATTTAAAGAATTTTCTAGTAGTTGGTTTCCATGACTTTTTTTTAAAAGGCCTTTATGTGTTAGTTATCTTTCCTCTTACTTCCTCCCATAGATCCTCAAATAATACTGGCTATTGCCAATGGTCTTGGTTACTCCCCAGTGGTAAGACAGGTTTGTCAAAAATTAGGTAGCTGTAAGTGCATAGTTTTATTTCTGGGTCGTCTATCCTAATCACCTTATGCTGTTTTGTTGCAATGGCTCTGTAATATAATTTCTGATTGGGTATTGTGGTACCACCAGCATTGCTCTCTTTCCTAAGGGTTGTTTCTGACCTTTACTGACCCAAAACAGGACACATAACCAGAGACAAATGTTATCAGTATAATCCCATGTGTTGTAAGCAACATAAACTGGGGATAATCTGTTGCTTCCAATAATATTCACTGCTTTCAGCACTGATATAGTCACAACACACACACACACACACACAACACACACACAATACACACACACACACACACACACACACACACACACGTATTATTCTGGACCAAGGGCAATAAGGGTCATGAAGGACTGAAGTTATATATTTAGCTTATAAGAGAAGCCCAAGGCCTAGTAAGATTATTGTTAACAATAACAAGCTGCAATAGTGTTAAAAGATCTCAAAACAAGGATTAACTTTGGTTAGGAGGTTAGGTAAGATTCTCATTTGTGGAGCTGGAGAGCTGGCTCAGCAGTTAAGAGCTCTGGCTGCTCTTGCAGAGGACCCTGGTTTAAATCCCAGCACCCACATGACAGCTAACAAGTGTTCCTAGGTCTAGTTCTAGTGGAGCAACATCTTCTGACTTCCATTCGTGTTGCATGACACAGGTGCACTTACATACATGCAGGCAATACACTCATACAATAGATATAAAAATAAAAATAATAAATAAAATATTTTTAAATGATTCCCATTTGTAACGGAAGGCATTTCTAAAAAAAAGTTATTCCCACAGAAAGGAAAAATTGAAGCTAGATAATGTTAAACAAAAGAAGACAAAAAGAAGGAAGTGGGGAAGAATGGTTTATAGGAGAAAAGAACAACGCATTAGAAAGATCAATGAGGAGATATAGAAAGAAAACATTTCCCAATAACAGAAATTTCAAAAACAAAACAGATAAATGTGTTTCCCAGGACTTGAAAGTAAGGCCATATTGCTGAAGGGAGGACATACTTGGAAACAGGACTTGGAGCAATGGAGCTGGAACTTACCAGGATGCCTCCTCCCTGTGGACTAGCTCTCATAGTATAGCTCTTACAGTATCACAAGATACTATCCAAGGTGCCAAGGGAGAAACCAGTCTATGATCCTACCCAACTGTACAGCCTACGAACCACAACAGTGACCAGCTCAGGAAATTATAGTAGTATCATTTTTATCTTTGGAGTGATCAGCAACAATTGTCTAATTGGACTTAGGGCCTGCTCAATGAGGAGGAATTCATGCATGGCACTGTAAACCTAGCCAAGAGCACCTGGTTGGAGAGGTCACAGACCCTAGAGGAGAACTCATTACTGTCACTTTCCTCAATCAATATAATTTATTATTATATTCTAAATATATCCTTATATTCACAGACAAGCATAGCTCTCATCACTCATCAAAGATGTTTCTTTTTGCGACAGATGGAGACTATTACAAAGTTCCCCAACTGGTCAAATGCAGAGACCAAGTGACTGTGAGATGCCCAGCTCTAAGTGATACATCTACAGTATAGCCTCTACGCCTAAGGCTCAGGGAACATCATGGAAGAGGGGATAGAAATAATGTAAGAGAAAGAAGGACAAGACATCTGCTACTAGTTAATGCATTCTAGACATGATTAGGAAGCTGCGCCAACAGAATCTCCACAGCTTGGTAGTCTAATGAGATATGCATAATGGCAAAACCAGTTGACATGCCAAGAAGGATGGAGAAATGTCATGGGGTCCTACCTCAAGGTGAAGAGCTACAGGCGATCATTGGATATTGAGGGAGGGAGAACCAGCTTCCTCCAGGCACTAGCTCCCTGAGAGGTTTTCTAATCACAAGTGGGCATCCCTAAACACAGTTACAAACACACAGGTACATATGAGCACCACTAAATGGACTCAGTGCATTGTGTGTGTGTGTGTGTGTGTATGTGTGTGATTATAAATGTATGTAAGTACATCTAACCATAATAAAGAAGATAGCAAGTAGGGTATGGGAGGGGCTGGAGGGGGACTGGGAAGGATGAAAATAATGCAAATACAATACTCTTCTATGAAATTCTCAAAAACAAATTTTAAAATAAGCCAAAAAGGCAAGTAGGCAAGTTTATATTTAACAGATAATTAGAACTTTCATTTTTGAATAGGATGAGAGTAAATAATTTTGTCTTTTTGTTTTGCCTTTATATTTAAAAAAAAAATCGCACCAGGTAAAGGAAACAAATCCTTGCTTAAGCAAGGGTCTCAATATACCACGATTCATGCCACCTTGGACTCCTACCCTGATCTTTCTACTTGGTTCATATCAGCAGTTCACAGAAACACCCTAAATACATGCCTAGGGGAGGATCAGAGTGGACAGTGTCAGAAATTTAAAGCCGATGAAAATTATATAAATGAAAAAGCTAGATAAATGTAAGAAGTGGAATAAAAAATAAGCATATTTTAAAAGATAAAAATCAAATAAGTTAT
>NW_008352391.1:3048813-3065606 GCF_000622305.1 Nannospalax galili
AAAAATGTGAAGTATATAGGGCGTGCTCTTTCTGGGTCCTCAGAAACGTGTTCCCAGAATGTGGTTATATGTACAGAGTGAGAGGAGGGTCAGTTAAACTTGGGGGGCGGGGCTTATCTTTCCTTTGGTTCATGCTGGTGTTGTGTCTGCTTTAGACAACAGTCTGGTGTCTGCCAGAACAGCGTTCACAATGATCTTTTTCCTTCTTCACATATCAGGGGCTTCTGCTTATCACACCTAGTTTTGCATTCTGTGTCCTGGACAACTTCTCGAAAATGTGAAGTATATAGGGCGTGCTCTTTCTGGGTCCTCAGAAACGTGCTCCCAGAATGTGGTTATATGTACAGAGTGAGAGGAGGGTCAGTTAAACTTGGGGGGCGGGGCTTATCTTTCCTTTGGTTCATGCTGGTGTTGTGTCTGCTTTAGACAACAGTCTGGTGTCTGCCAGAACAGCGTTCACAATGATCTTTTTCCTTCTTCACATATCAGGGGCTTCTGCTTATCACACCTAGTTTTGCATTCTGTGTCCTGGACAACTTCTCTCACCCTGGAGACGCTCCAAATCATACTGCCTAAGGTGGCAAGCTTACTAACCAGGAGGTGTGTCCCAAGTATGCTGGAGGTGTGGAAAGCAATCGCAGCCCTGGCAGGAGACCTGTCTTTGTACTTTCAAGACCTCCCGAGTATCAATCTACTAGCGGAATACAGCTGTGGACAATTACATTGCATACACTTCTGGAAATGTAGAGCTCTTGTAATCTACAGCAGTGAACTAAAGATAGGGGCTCCCAAATGTAACCCACCTGATAGCCTCAGGCTCAGAACTGTGAAACTCTTAGGTGATTCTCAGTTGATGAGATCTGTTTCCCGGCCAAGTATGACAGGGCTGTATCCTTCCTTAAACACATCCCAACCTGAGCCATCTTCCTGCTGCCTGCACCCTTAGGCTTTTTTGTTCTCTATAACTACCTCTCCACAAGGGCCTTCCTTTACCCACAGGTTAGGGCTGGCTTAATTGAGACTGCCTGACTGGTGGATATTTCCTAACCTCCTGCCACTAGAGTAGTTCTGTTTTTAACGATAAAATCTCCCTTAAGTTGGTGCCTAGCCACTGGCCTCAGAGTCATACAGTGTGGCAAAGTAGATTTCTCTCTCCTACTCACCTACCCATCAGAGAAATTACTGGATGATGAGGCTTGTGATTGTTATAGTCTTATTCCTGGCATAGGACTATGTGTCTTTTATCTCTCACTTTAGGGATGAGGCCTAGTTTTTTTCTCATTCTGAACACCCCTTTCACTGGCTCACAAAAGGCACCTTCTAGTCTCTATGGAGTCATTCTTTTATACATTAGAAATGAATTAGATATAAACTATGATAATGTAAGTGATGATTAAATTAGTTACTGCATATTTTAATTAAAATATTGTATAACCATCAAAATATTTTTCACCAAAGTTCAAACCTATTTGGGGGTAATGCATATCAAATAGCAATGGAATTCCACATAGATTAAGGAGATAATATTTTAATCAATTTAAAATATAAAATGAACACTAAATCTCATTCCAAGGCTAAGGATTTGCACATTGACAGGATTTTTATCAGGCTTATAGTAAGAAGATCTCTAGCTTATGTAAAATCCATAGATATGTTTTAAACTTTAAAAGCTGACATTTGCAGTTACAAGTCTCTGTCCTATTTGAATGAATTAGTACCTGGGTCTCATTAAGCAATGTTGGGAGGGGGAAAAAGATATTAGACTTAGTTACCATTATGAAAGCAATATTAAAATTATTTGTAATAATAATACACTCAGAAATTAAAATCTAGAAAATAATTCAAGTGAATATGATAGTCAAAATTGATTAGCATATTAACACACAATGATGTATAAAGTAAACAAACATTCCTATTTAAGGAGCATACTGTTCCAGACTTTATGACCGTTTCTCATATCATGACTTAGTATACACTGCCATAAAATCTGAAGAGTATACAAGAAGGGAAAATTATGCTCATTTCACTTAAAGCATGAATTAGAAAATCTTAGATAAAATATATAAAAGCACGCCGAGTATGTTGGCGCATGCCTTTCATCTCAGCACTCAGAGTGAAAACAGATGAAGATCTCTGTTAGTTCAAGGCCAGTCTGGGCTACCTAGCAAGTTCCAGACCAGCTAGGGATAGATAATGAGACTGCATATATATAGTCATTCACTACTTTAACTCAGAGGAGAAGCGTATGACTCACACTAGATACGAAAAAAGGAAACATTTGATCAAGTTTATATCCATTAGTAATTGAAGAAAACAACAGCAGAAAAAACTTGTAAAGAAGGAATGGGACAAAGTGAACATTCTTCAAACTGTTTAAGAGAATCTAATGTAAAGTCACAGCTGTCATGGTCAGTAGGAAAATATCACAAGCTTTCCTGTTGTCGGTAGCTAAGGCCATTCCATTGTCAGCAACAATGTCAGATTTCTCTTCTATGCAGCAGTGTACTGCGTCCTTGAAGAACCAATAAGTACAAACAAAAGCTATAATGATAGGAACGTATAAAAAGCCTATCTAGGTAACCTTTCTATGAAAAACCATGGCCTACAATTAAATTATTAAAATAAATAAGAAAGTATATGAAAATCAACCTATAAAATCAGTATAGAAAATACAAATGCATTTTAAAGACTAATGAAATTTAGTCTGAACACTAGAAACATGAGCAACAGCACATTTTAATCTAATGTTGTATATGGACACATAATTATACAGAGAAAACATGGGCCTTATAAAGAATATCTTCCACTGTAACATAGAAGAAAGTGTCCACAACACACCTACTTCAATAATGTGAATAGTTTTTCATTTCTGTCTGAAGTCTGAGTCTCTCTTGCAGGTATCTGTCCCTCACCAGGTCTATTGTTTATCTGCTCTTCCTGGTCATTTTGTTTATGTTTTCCCTAACTCTCTGCCCTAGTTACAGATTCCTATATATTCTTTGTAGTCTATGTATTCTTAGACTCAGGTTTACTGTCACACTTCTCAGTGATGGTCTCCAAATTTTCTGAATATACACACGGACAATCAAATCCAGGCTTCCCTTAACCCAGATACTAACTCACACACCCATGACCCTCCACAGAGCCAGTATTGATTACTGACAATATTACCCCCAAAGTTCATCATTTCTTTCTTGCCCCCCTTTCTAGAACTCAAATTTCAATTCCTTGTGATGCTGCTTTCTTTGTTAAAATTCAGTAGTCCAACCTTAAAGCCTCTCATTTGCACAGAAGATTTTCTTCATTCCTTTTTCTTATAGTTTGGATCTGCAACATGTGTTAGAGGTTTAGTTACTATTTCATGATGCTATTGGACAGATGCTGGGACTGTCAATATGTGAAGCCAGTGTGAGAGGTGCTAGGTCATTGGGGATGTGTCATAAGATTAATGGGCTCCAGGACCATGTACTTTCACCATGATGTGCCTCACAGGCACAAGCAACCAGCCAATCAGTCATCAGCCAAAACTGAGCCCAAAATCAACTTTTTGTCTCTTAAAGCCAATTACCTCAAGTGTTTGCTCCAATAACAGCTAGCTAACCCACAGACTCCTTTTGTAATAGTATCTGGCAAAATATCCATCTCGGTTTCCTGTGTCTTGTAGCCAAGAAACCAGATAGAGCTTAAAAAAGCATAAAGCCATTTGGACTAGTTCCATTCTGAAGGCACGGCTCATTTGGAGTGGGTACATGCAGCTCTCCTGGGTGGCTCTTTATCCCCCTTTCCTCAAACACGCAGCAGGACCACACACCATCTTCCCTCCTTTCTCAAGTGAAAGCCCTTGTTCTCCCTTTTACTGAAAGAACTGACCACATGAGAATGCCCATGTGCCCTCCCCACTGCTGCTACCTTAGTACCCCACATTTCACACTCCAAGATCTTCTCCTACTTCTCCATCTATTTCTCCATACCCTTTACAGCTCCTTCCTCATCTTCTCAAATTCTGAATTTTGAAATGTCAGAGAGTTCAAATCTCTAACTACTATTTTTTCCCTGCACTCACTTCTCACTTGCAAAATGACATTCAGACTCATGGCTTTAAATACTATTTGTGTGCTGATAACTGTCAAATGTGGAGCTCCACATTTCTTCTTTTTCAATTTTAACATGCGAAACTATATCCCGAACTTAAATGTATCTCCAAACCTCTTCTCTCAGAGTGTTCTCAGCAAGTTACAGCTCATTCTGTCCAGGCCTGGACATAATCCTTGGCCTCTCTGTGTGAGATTTTATCTCACATTCTATACTATGTCCATTAACACATTCCCATGGCTTTACTTCTGTGATACATCCAGTATTGTACCACTCGTCAAGTTCTCCACCACAATTTCTCTTAACCACCAAGAACTCTTGCCTGCATGACTATACTACCCTTCCTTCACGTGTCCTCCTTCCCTTCAGTCCATTCTCAATACGAAATCCAGAGTAGTTCTGTTCCAGGTGGGCCTGTCGTGTTGACCCTCTGTTCAGTGTTCTAACACCTTTTCATTCTGCTCTAAATTAAGAGCCACAGTTCTAAAAATGGGTCAAATTGCATGTGCTGTTGTCACGTACTTTTAATATTATCTCCTGTCATTTTTCCACTACAAACTGCCCTGGTAGTAAGATGACAAGAACTTGAAGCATGCTGAAACCTTACTGTCTTTGTAACCACCATACTCTCTTCCGGGAGTATTCTGCCTTTAGACACAAACTTAGTTTGGTCTCTCTTTCCCTGCCATCAGTAAGACTTCTTGTCTTTAGGACTAGATAGAACAGCAAGCTCACCTTCCCTCTGCTCCTCTTTATTTCTTCTCATTCCACTGTACTTTTCCCTATGACCTTTACTGCATTATTTGACATTCTTCCACGTCAGTGCATCCATTAACTTGTTTACTCAGGGAATGTATCTGTGTTCTTTTTCTCCCTCTGGGATATAATTTGCATGAAGGTAAGGACTTTATCTGCTGTGCACTTTGCTATGTCTTAGAAGCTTAGCAGAGAGCTTTGCAAGTGCTCCAGGTTCTCCAAGCTGTTACTTAATGACTGGAAAGATAAAATTTAGCACATGCAGACCACAAATAATGCAAGGAGAACAGCTAATATTGTGCAGAGAATACCTATGTGAAAAGTGAGGACACTGGTCTCAAGTTGGATTCTTGAGGAACAGGAGCAGGCAACCTGGTAGGACTAGGAAAGGGCCCCATGGAAGATGACAATCATGATGAGCTGCTACTTATAACAATGATAACAGATTATGTGCAGAATATGTATATCTACAAATTTGACTTTGGTCCTTAAAAGAATCGAAAGTTAAGACTATAATCATTAACATTTTGCAGATGAGAAAATTGAAGATTAAGGGTGGTGTGCTTAGAGAACATTCAACGAACCACAGTTAGTGTCTACACACCACCATTCCCAGAGAAATCCTCATGGAATCAGTGGACGAGTGAGTTTCAAAAGAAGGTGGTGAAACATTGTGATCAAGTGAAATGGAAACTAGATCAGTGGCCAGAATTACTATATAATCCATAGTTCCTATGAAGTAATATTTAAACTTGGCCTCTTAACATTTTGCTGAAGTGTCTTTTAATAGATTCTCCTTTAATGCAACTTATACTATCCATACATTTATATATACATATCTATAGATGTTTTATTAAGTTGAAATAAAAATGAAGTCTGTAAACTAACTACATAGGAGTTAGTTTATAGCAGTCTTTTAGTCAAAGCTGATAGGGATTCAAAGTTGCTGCTTGCTGTATCCTTAGCAGTTGAACTATCTCTCTCCAGTATTTAACCCAAATAAATATTTTACATTTAATGTAAAATATGACCTGTATTATTAATAAAGTATGGGCAGTATTAAACTACTTGCCAAATTCCAACTGTGATTTCTCTCAACCACCCAGGACTCTGACCTTGATGATTATCTTACTTTTCTTTCTTATGTCCTCCTTCCTATTAGTTCGTTCTCAATACAAGACCCATTTTAATATTTCTCTGGCACTTTATCCAAGATGTAATGTTGGATGATTATCATTTAGGGCATGTCTACAGCAGTTCACAACAGAGCCACATGCCTTTCAGGAGATAGTTTAAAATTTCAGTAACAGAAAGCACACCTTTTAAATCCTGACGTGTGCTTATGAAACTGGCCCGCCAGGAAATTATTGTTCTACCTTTCAGATGAATCAAGCACTATAATTGGGAATGTGTTTATGTGAGGAGAAAAAAATGAATCTGGCCAAACCGAACAAGACAGTTCTCTGCTCTTTCTCTAAACAATCCCAGGGCTGTCGTGCATACCTCCCTGCTATTTAGTGATTTGTAGAGATCAACAGTCTTTCACATTTAATCTTTACCACAATCCTGTGTGAATTAACTTTAGAGAAGTGTTTGATGTATGTTTTTCCAAATCTTATTCTATAATGAGAAGCATCTGAAATAAATGTCTACATGGTAGAATAGGAGAGTGGAAATGCAGAAACATTAACTGGCTTTGTCATTTTCAAGCAGCTGAAGATGGTTGAAGCAGGATTTAATGCATATCAGCTTATCTTGGTACCTGAGCAATTCTTAGGATGTCAAAGTTCCATTAGCTAAAAGACATATAGTCTCTCCAGTTGGAGACATGGCTCAGCAGTTCAAGGTGCTTGCTGCTTTTCCAGAGGACCCCAGTTTGGTTCTCAGCACTCACATTGAGTAACTCACAATAACTCCATTTCCATAGGATCTCACTCCCTCTTCTGGCCTCCACCAGCACTTTCACACATGTGCACATACTCATGCACAGACACACACATGCATACATTAACAATATAAATAAGACTAAAATTCAAGAAGTATGGTCTGTTGAAGAATTTAGGCTCTGGTCAGGCTGCATGGATTTCTGTGTGATCATAGACAAACTATTTAATATCCTTAGAGGCTTGCCATTCTCATTTACATGAAAACATAATGCTTGCTTCTAAAAATAATCCTGAGGATTGAACAAGATGAGGCACACACTTCCAGCACAGGGTGTGTGTGACTCATGATGTTTCCTGTACATTAGCTCTAATTTATATCATTGTCCTTAAACTCCAGGAATACTTTTACTGCACTGTCAGCCATCGAAATGGAGTTTGCCTAATCCTGTTCATTTGACTCAAGAATTCATATCTCTAAAGTCTGTCATCGAAGTTGTCATGGAGTTGTACTTCCCATGAGCCTCCTGCACCTCTTCAGGGCAATGATGTTTGTCTTTGCTGGTGTGTTTCAATTTAAAGCAGACTTTACTTAGGCCTACAATAAAACAGTATAGTCAATGTAGTCTTAAATGAATGCATTAACAATTGATAATTAAAATTATTTACAAGCGTGAAACTGGACATTAATATTGTTGTTAACAGTTAAACTGAGCACATCACTTGCCATAGATTAGGAGAGTGCAAAGCACTTGTAAGAGCCTTTAAGGAGACGAGGAAAATGAGAACTGTGGTGGTCTGTCCTTGTCTTCCCGTTCTGCACTAGTCTCACAAGTTAGTACTTGTTTCTTTCTTCTTGTGGATTACTAACAATAACTTTCCTTTCCCCTACTGGCATTAAAAGCAAAAAAGCTACTTACCTACAGCTCGCCTCTACAAATGGTCTTCATTGGAGTTACAATACTTATATACTTATATAATACTTATTATAACTTGTAAGTTATAATATTTATCAGCTGTGTTCTGAATGTTTGATACAGTTGGACAAAGAGGAGAGAAAAAGGAGCGAATCAACAAGATAGCCATGCACAGACATTTGATGTTGCAGTGGCATGGCCACTGGATGCATACTGAAGGGTAATACGAGGGAGGTTCTAATATGGCAGACCCCCCTGACTGCAGAGGTCTTTGCTCACCAAATGAAACACTAATGATATAAAAGGGAAATACCAAGGATGCTCTTGGTATACTGTAGGTGTTCAACAAATATTTAGTGAAGCTTAAAAAAAAAGGCTTTCTCTAAATAATTACAATGAGACTACAGCATTAAAAAAAAAAATGAGACGTAGGGGGCTGGAGAGATGGCTCAGCAGTTAAGGGCACTAGCTGCTCTTGCAGAGGACTGGGTTCAATTTCCAGCACCCACATGGCCGCCAACAACCATCTATAGCTCCAGTCCCAGGGAATCTGACACCGTCTTCTGATTTCCATGGCCATTGCAAACACAGATGCACTTACACACATGCAGGCAATATACTCATACACAAAAAATAAAAATAACAAAATATATTTCAAAGAAAGAGACCTTGGGGCATCCCTAGAATGATACAGACAGGAATTTTTCTACTTAATATATTTCATACAGGAAAGCCATGCTTTGTCTACATGTTCGCCTTTTGAAAGACATTCAGGTGATCTCCAAACTTCTATTACGACAGTGATAAAATATACAGTCTTCTTTGTTATCCATGGGGGATTGGCCTCTCCTTGCACATATGACCTCTGAGAAATGTTTAAAATTCCTTACATAAAAGGGCATGACACATGCGTATTAACTACACACATGCTGTGTCTATGTACTTTAATTAATTCTACTTTATTTATAGTATCTAATGCAATGCAAATACTATCCAATTAGTTATAATTATTGTTTAGGAAACAAAAATAACAAAAAAGTTTGTACATAGTCAATAAAAATTTCCCTTTCAAGACATTTCAATGGGTGCTGGGTTGGATCTGGATGCAGAACCTAGAGTTAAAGAGGATCATTGTATTGAGAAATATTGTTACCATGCTTGCCTGTGTGAAGGGGTCTCAGACATGAAAACTGTGGGCCTCAGGACTCATAGAGGCATCAGATGCTCTCCAACAAGGACGGAGTAATTCACAGTCGGTTAGGGAGGGAACTTGCCTCCGCAGTGCTGCGAATTTGGTAATATGGTGGGGAAATACGTATATCATTATTGTTTCAATTTTCCTTTCTGTGATCTCTAATGAGAAATACCACTGTATTTTTTTATTTCACTTTGATTTTCTTCCTCTGTGAAATACCTACTTATAAATATTCATGTCCCTGTTTACAGCTTTCTTTTAGATTCATAGTTACTGAGCAATGGGAATATTAAGTATGGTTCCTGTGTTGTACCTGTATTTACAGTTGTTTATTAGTTCATTTCTGAGAACTTTTCACCACTGCGCTCAAGAACTGCATAATAAAATATGAAGGTTTCAGTTCTGTTTCCCTTCTTACTTAAAGAGTTCTCTTTAACCCTGGGGCTATACAACTATGTATTCTTTTTTAGAATTATGCTGTCTTTTGTTTTTAATATTTAAATACTGGCTTCGTCTTAAATTTACTGTTATAAACTGAGTTAGAGGCCTAATTTTCTGTATGTAGGAAATTGTCATTTATTACAAGCCATTTAATAAAAGAACTACTTTTACACAAGAGTAGAAATTCCATTTATACACATATCAGGTTGTTATATTAAATCAGCGGTAGTAATTCCGGTCAAACAGCTGTTCACATGGTTCATATTTCTTGCTATAATCATGGATCATGCCCTTGTTCATGATCTTTAGGCATTATGCTCCTCCATATTAATTAATATTACCATTTCATCAAGTTCTAAAATAAAATTTAAAATTCTAGTGAAATGCATTAAATGCAAGTATTTTTAAGAAAATTAGCATTATGATAGCATTAAGAATTCATGGGGCTGGAGAGATGGCTTAGTGGTTAAGAGCACTGACTCTTGTAGAGGACCTGGGTTCGATTCCCAGCACCCACATGGCGGCTATGAACCGTCCTTAACTCCAGTTCCAAGGGAATCCGAAGCCCTCTGCTGACCTCCGCAGCATTGCACAACACAGGTGCACTCAATACATGCAGGCAAACAGTTGTATACATAAAAATAAAAATAATAAAATATTTTTAAAAAAGACCCTGTCACACAAAATTTTTTTTAATTTAAAAATAAATTTTTTTTGGTCTTTTTGAGACAGGGTCTCCCTGTAGCCCCGAACAAAAAAAAAAATAGAATTTAAAAAAAAAATTCATTATGTATTTCTCCATAATTAGTTCCTATTCCCTCTGATTTTAATCTTTCTACCAAATGTTATGTTTCTTTAATTTAGTCATCACTGTCACATATTTCATCATCATCAATAACATCTATTTTAAGCTCTACATGTTATCTGTTTATGGCTATTTTGCTAATTTTTGTTAGGTTTTATAATTGCCTCTAACACAGGGTGCCTTAGCTTTACAAAGCACATGACCTTGTAATCCATAAGAGAAAGATTTGCTTGTTTCCTTTGGAAATTTTCATTTTTGACACATTTAATTATGCAGATTTAGGGAACAGGGCATTTTTTTCTATTCATGTTTATGCAAATTGAAAAATGATACAATAGAGATAGCTAGCATTCTCATCACCTGAGTCGTCTGTGTTTTCTTTGTAGTGCGAATATTCAAAATTGTATCATCTTGCTCATTGTGTAACTCTGGTAATTTAAATACACTCTTTCTCTATAGCTTGGAAGTAGGGGATTTTACCAGGGTGTCTAATCGTATTCTGGTGTTTGATTATCTTCATCAGAGAACTTGTTAACCCTCTATAGATGTATCATTTCTTTTTTAATATTTTATTGAATTTTGTGTATTTCATACAAAACATCTTAATCATCTTTATACCCCCTCCCCCATCCACATCCTCCCATAGCCCCTCCACTGGATTTCATGCATTCTGCCATTTATGTTAAGACTATTGAATTAAGTTAGTGTACCCAGATATCCCTCAGTGCAAGTTAGTTCACTGGGGTCTAGTCATCCTATCTAGAGTCCCTCCCTTTAAGAAGATTGGCTCTTCCTCATCCAGCAGTAATCAGCAGCCTAATAGTTCTTCAACTAAGATTGGGGCCTGTTGCTCATTTCCCAGTTCTCTGCTGAGTTTTTGTTGGCTTGCGTTTGCGTAGGTCTTGTGTATGCTGACACCATTGCTGTAGATTTATATGATGTAGATCCCAGTAACCTGTAAGACTCTATTTCCATATGGTCATGTACCTCTTCCCCTGGCTCTTACAATCCTTCTGCTTGTCTCTGAGCCCTGGGTCAGTAGAGCTTAATATAGGAATCCTGTCACGGACCCACACTCTGCAGACTTTTATTCTCTATGCTTTGGACATTTGTGACCTTTTGTGTTCATTGCGCTCTGTTACATGAGAATGCTTTATTGATGAGAGTTGAGAGATGCTTTAGTATTCTTTCTACGTCTTGTTCCACTATGTTCTGTGAATCTTAGGTGTAGAAGTTCCATTGTAGATGTGTCACCTATGGTTAGGCATTTCACAGACACTTGTTCTCTGAGTGTGACCAGTTGTGAAACTCTCTGTTTATTGCAAAAGAAGCTTCTTTGATGAGTGGTGACTGGCATACTTGTGTGTAAATATAAAGATTCATATTTGGTATATAGTAAGAAGTTAATTTGGTAGGGATGTGACAGCCTTAGGGTTTTCTCTAAGATCTATGACTCTTCCATCCATGTGTTATGTTTATAGTGAGTTCCCTCCCATTGAGCATCTTTAAATTCAGTTAGGTAGCTGCTGATTACCCCAATATAAAAGTGTTATTACTGCCTCAACATAGTTTGCTGTACTGGTCATGGTTATGGTTATTAGGCCTTACATCTGGGGTTAGACCATCAAATGATGTTCTCCCTTAGCAGCTTCCATAAAGTCCTCCAAAACTATGAGAGCTCACCTTCAGGGAGCTGGCTTCCAGGTCAGTTCCAGATCCATTGCACCAAGTCCTGAGTCTGAAGTATGTCCTGTCTTCAGCAATAGGGTCTTACCTTCAAGTTCTGGGAGGCAATAAAGAGCTATGGCAATAGCCTGTGTAATTTGGGGAGTCTCTTGGACTACCCTGGCCAACAACTTAAGGGGAGGTTTCTCCTGTCTGGCACTGTTTCTTGTGATATAGCCTTCAGTTATATACATGGACACATGTAGAGATATGGTTGTATGTAATTTTCAGTAGGTTTTTGAACTAATACATTTCCCTCAAAATTTTCACACCAGCTTAGTATTATTTATTTCTCTCTGTCCCTCCATGTCTAACCCTCCCTCTGCCCTATCCTGTTAATGTACTCCCATCTTCCCCATTTCACCCTTGATAATACCTGTCTCCTATGGTCCCCACTCTCTTGAGCTTCTTCTCCCCTTTACCTCCATTAGTTCCTTGTCTTATCCTCCCTCTTCCTCTCCTATTTAAATACCCCTATATCACCCATTCCCCCTTGGTAACACCTGTCTCCTACTCTCCTCTCTCACAGGTTCTTCTTACCCTTTACTTCCCTGGTTCCTTTCCATTTTCCTGGCTCCTGCAGTTATATCAGGATATATACTCACATATGTACTCACATAAGGATTTGGTGCTAATATCCACAAATGAGGAAGAACATACATCTTTTGTTTTCCTGAGTCTGCATTTCTTCACTTAATATATAATATATATTATATAACAGTTACTAGTTCCATTTAACTGAAAATTTCATGATTTCAATCTCTCTTTACCCCTGAGTAGAACTCCATTGTATAAATGTACCACATTTTCATTAGCCGCTTGTCAGTTAAGGGACACTTACATTGCTTTCCATTTCTTAGCCCATGGAGTTCAAGTTAGGTGTAAGTTGGGTGCTCTCAGGCAGTGACCAAAGGTCTTGGCCCCTAGACCCATTGTTTCTTAAGAACAGGAAATGTTCCTTGCTGCTCATGTTCATTTTATAGTTTCTCTCACTGCTATTTGTTTTCTCCTTCAATTTCTGCTACCTACACGATATATTTGCTGGGTATTTCCTTAAGTGAAGGAAATTGGCATGTGTGATTTTGGATGTGTGTATCCGCAGCTGTTAGGTCTATTTTTTCCTTTTGGTATTCTATGGAATGGTAGTACATTCTGTCTTTCAGCTAAGATAACTACATTGTTTCAAAAATTTGAATATAATACTTACGTTCCTGAAAGTCTTTTTAATTTTTCCTTTGCTTCTCTAAATGACAGCTCTGTGATTAGTACATTCCAGTTAAAAATCTCCTTTGAGTCTTCTGGTTTCAATTCAATGGAACTTTTAAAGAGTTTATTTTATTGTTTGAGAATTTTATGCATACATATAATGTGTTTTGATTGCATCGACCCCTCGTTTCCTCCTCTCCCTGAACACTTTTCCTTCCTAACTTCATGTGTTCCATTTGCAAGTCCACTGAGCTCCCTTAGTGCTGCCTGTACATAAATGGGTTAACTTGGAATAGGACAGGCAAAAATCAAGTCTATCTCTGAACTAGGAGGGGAAATATGACATCTTTAGTTTTGCTATCTCTTAAATGGCACATGTATTCAGTTGTGAATATAGGTAAAATATCAATTTGATGATGGCACAACTGTTATACCACTTACCTGTTATTTTTATATATGAATCAATTCAAAATCAGTTTATTCACGTTTTGCTATGTCTTTTCAGTGAATAATAGTGAAGCATCTATGTTCCTACACAATATTGTAAAATATATTTAAATATTGTTTTTCCTTTACATGTCTTGCTTAGACATGTCTACATGTCTTGCTTAGAAATACTATATTTTCTGCAATAGACTCCATAGTCTGTCTCAGATTTCCAAAAGAGCACATACCACAGAAATATTTAAAAACTCTAGATTTAGAGCCATAGATATATAAAGGTGATCAGTTAATTTTAAGTTATTTTTATAATTATTTCTAGATCAAGATTTTATCAGAAGTCAGGCCCGATTATTAGTGCATTTAAAGTTGCACCCACTCAGATGTAGAAGAAGATGCAATCTTCTTTATTCTCATAGACTAACTTTTACACACTAATAAATCCTTAAGCTTACACTGAAACTAGAGAGATCCTTTTCAACATACTAGAAATCTGCATGCTGATTATTCTTTTAGAGCAGCAGTTTAGACATGAAATAATACAGCTGAATTTGTTTGGGTAAGATTGAAACATAAATTATCCTTTAGTCCTTGATTTATTTATTAATTCATATATATGAATTATATATATATATATAGAGAGAGAGAGAGAGAGTGAGAGAGAGAGAGTGATTTATTTATTAATTCATATATATGAATTATATATATATATATAGAGAGAGAGAGAGAGAGTGAGAGAGAGAGAGAGAGCCACTTGTTTTGTGTAAGTAGCTCATGTAGAAAAATGCTTATGTGGTTTTGCATGTATGCATATGCACTTTCAGATTCTAAATAACTGCTATTAATGGAATTTTTAAATGAAATTTAAATTGATATGAAAGTTAAAGAATCTGCATACATGAGGATGAAAGTATTTAAAATACTGAGTATTTAAATGTATTTTTATACATTATATTAACAGAAATGAACAAACTGCCTGCCTCATAAAGCTTCTGTTGTGCCTTCTGTTGGAGTGTGCGAAACACATATGAATCATAGAAAAATCATGTTACAAGGCAAATTGTTTTGCATGAAAAAGAGATCTTAAAACATTTTCACATATCATATGCTTAAAATTCATTTTAGAATATTTACCATTTTTAACACTATTGATGTACAAAATAACATCACGTGAATAAATTTCTTTTAGTCAATATGACATATATCTAGTAAATGCTGAATATAAGGGAAAAAATATTCTTAGGTTAGATAGATGTCATTTTGAGATGAAGTTCACACATGAAATTTTATATTTATATTTGTATTTTGTATTAGTGTTCAAAAATATATATATCCTAGTGACAGATATTTCTGTATTGGAGTGAAATACCATGCTCTAGATTTTAAACCTATGCCAAAGATTAGAGCTGGGTCACCACCAGTAAATGTGTGGGTGACTTCTGAGAGCAACAGTTGGTTTATAAGTTAATGGAAACTTCACATACATCAACAGCTTTCAGTGTTATGTGATGTCAAATGATTCAGTTATATCAGTTAATGTCACAAGTGTTACAGTATGATTGAGGAAATTGTGGTGACTGAATATTCATTCATTAAACGTGGAGACAATACAAAGTAAAATATACTTGTTTATATAATATAAAATACAGGCACTGACTGCATTTGAGGATCCTGTTTCAATCACCTCTTCTCTTTTAGTTGCAGATTACAAATTGAAATATGTAATTCAATAACTTGAATTAAGTGGTTGAGTATGTCATTTGCTTTTGGTAACATGAATGCAAGGTTTCCTGCATGTTTGCTTGGATGTAATGTTTTCATAACTATAAATTTTATTTCTGCTAATGTAAATGGTACACAGTGTTATTTTCATCTATTGAGCTGTGTTCATTGTATTTGCATCTTAATCATGAAAATGTGAAAATTAAAGAAAATGTGTTTTCCTTAATATTTATGTGTATGAGTGTTTGGCTTGCATGTATGTAAGTGTACCACATGTGTGCATGGTGCCTGCAGAGGCCAGACCATGGCATTGGATTCCCTGGGACTTGAGTTCTAGACTGGCTGCCATGTGAGTGTTGGGAACCAAACCCAAGAACAGCAAGAACAACTAGTGCTTTTAACCACTGAGTCATATTTTCAGTCCAAGAATATATGTTTTTATTAAAACTGTTTTTATGTACTAGTCACTGAGCTGAGCATCCACACTGGACTGTTTGCTTTATGTGTCATGAAAACATGTCCGTGTGGGCCTGGGTTGGACTACAGATGGAAGAGGAATGGTCTCACAGTGAAGATGTGTTATAAAGGAAAGGAAAGAGATTGTGGCAGGGGATAACTTGTTCAAGAATAGATAATGGAAAAAGGGCAGGCATCCCATCTTCTGGGAATGCTAGATGATTTTGATAGTAAATATTTTGTATTTTAGAATTCTTTAAAATCTGAATATTCAGTAGTAAAGAGCAAACTTGGTAAACAACAGATAAACATTATTGGTCTATTTTTGTGCCAGTACCATGTTGTTTTTATGACTATAGCTCTGTAGTAGAGCTTAAAATCTGGTATAGTAATCCCCCAGCATTGCACTCAGTTCTCAAGGTTGTTTTGTCAAATATCAGGTGGCTGTAATTACATACACTCATGTTTGGGTCTTCCATTTTGTTCCGTTGATCTACATGTCTGTTTTTGTGCTAATACCATGCTGTTTTATGACTATAGCTCTGTAATATTGTTTGAGATCTGGTATGATAATCGCCCCCAGCATTGCCCTTTGTATTAGGGATTGCTTTGGCTATCTGCAGTCTTTTGTGATTCCATGTTTTTTATTTTTTCTATATCTGTGAAGAATATCATGGGGAATTTTGACTGGCATTCTATTGAATCTGTAAATTGCTTTTGGTAGTATAGTGAATTTCACTATAATGATTCTACCAATTCATGAGCATAGGAGGCCTTTCCATCACTGCATTGTCTTCCTCAATCTCTTTCTTCAAAGATTTAAAATGTTCATTATCGAGATCTTAATTTCTAGGAGTTTTCCAGTGGATTTTTTTGTCATCTCTTAGATATAATACCATATCATCTGCAAAAAAGGATAATTTGAGCTCTTATTTTCCAATTATTACCCCTTTAATTTCCTACTCTTGTCTTATTGCTCTTGCAAGAGTTTCAAGCACTATGTTAAGAGAAGTGGACATAGTGGACAGCCTTGTCTGGTTCCTGATTTCAGTGGGAATGCTCCCAGTTGTTGTCCATTTAGAATGATGTTGGCTGTGGGTTTCTTATATATGGCTTTAATTATGTTGAGGTATGTTCCCTCCAGTCCAATTCCC
>NW_008352391.1:3066351-3067882 GCF_000622305.1 Nannospalax galili
ATCCATCTGGTCCTGGGCTTTTTTTAGTTGGGAGGTTTTGTATTACTGTTTCAATTTCTTTTTGTGTTTTGGGTCTGCTTAAGCTGGTAATCTCTTCTTGTTTTAGTTTTGGTAGTTCCCATGCCTTTAGATATTCATCCATTTGTTTTAGGTTTTCAAATTTAGTAGCATGTACGTTTTTAAAGTATTCCCTTATAATGTTCTGTATCTTTCTGGTGTCTGTTGTGATGTTTCCCCTTTCATCTCTGATTTTGTTGATTTGGAGTTGTTCTTTCTTTCTTTTGGTTAATTGGGCTAGCGTTTTGTCAATCTTGTTTATCTTTTCAGACACCCAGCTCTTGGATTCATTGATTCTTTGTATTGTTTTCTTTGTTTCAATTACATTAATTTCTGCCCTGATTTTTCTTATTTCTTCTTGTCTGCTGGGTTTGCATTTCATTTGTTTCAAGTGTCTTGAGTTGCAATGTTAAGTCATTTGTGTTCTTTCCAATTTTTTAATGTAGGCACTTAGAGCTATAAACTTCCATCTTAGAACTGCTTTCAAGGTGTCCCAGAGGTTTTGTCGTATAGTATTGTCCTTTTCATTTAGTTTCAGGAATACTTTAATTTCTTTCTTAATTCTAATTTCTCTTTTGACCCATTCATCATTCAGGAGTGTGTTGTTTAATCTCCATGTGTTCATGTGGTGATTACAGCTTCTTCCGGTGTTGATTTTAAGCTTTATTACGTTATGGTCTGATAGAATGCATGGAATTATTTCAATCTTTTTGTATTTGTTGAGATTTGTTTTGTGCCCCAGTATATGGTCAATTTTGGAGAAGGTTCCATGGGGCGCTGTATAGAAAGTATGTCCTTTAGTGCTCAGGTGGAATACTCGGTAGATGTCTGTTAGGTCCATTTGATATATGGTGTTGTTCATTTCATGTCTCTCTGTTAACTCTCTGCCCTGTTGACCTATCTAATGGAGACAGTGGGGTATTAAAGTCCCCTACTATTAATGAGTTGGGGTTAATTTGGGTCTTAAAGTCCTGTAGTATTGTTTTTATGAAGTTGAGTGCACCAGAGTTTGGTGAATATATGTTCATGATTGTAATATCTTCTTGGTTTATTGTTGCTTTGATCAGAATTAAGTGGCCCTCTTTGTCTCTTCTGATTAGTTTTAGTTTAAAGTCTATTTTGTCAGATATTAGAATTGCAGCACCTGCTTTTTTCTTAGTACCATTTGCTTAGTGTATTTTTTTCCATCCTTTCACCTAATGATAATCCTTGTCCTAGAAAGTGAGATGGGTTTCTTGCAGACAACAAAAAGATGGGTTTGTTTCTTTATCCATTCACCTTGTCTGTGTCTTTTGACTGGAAGTTCAGTCCATTAATATTTAAAGTTATTAATGAAAGATGTGTATTGAATCCTGTCATTTTATTTATGTTTACATTCTTGATATAGCTGTACTTTTCCACAGTTACACCTTCATTGAATTTCTTTCTGCAGTCCCTTAGGTATAGTCGTGCCTTTCTTCAGCTCTCTGTATTG
>NW_008352391.1:3067911-3095857 GCF_000622305.1 Nannospalax galili
ATGAATTCCTTCAGCCTTGTTATGTCATGGAAGATTTTTCTTTCCCCTTCGACTATAATAGACATTTTGTCTGTGTATAATAATATGGGTTGGCATCTGTGGTCATTTAAAACTGGGAATACTTTGGTCCAGGCTCTTCTGGCTTTCATAGTTTGCACTGAAAAGTCAGCTGTAATCCTGATGGGTTTTCTTTTATATGTAACTTTTTTCTCTTTTGCAGCATTCAGTATTGTCTCTTTGTTCTGTACACTTAGTGTTTTTACTATGATGTGTTGTGGAGAGTTTCTTTCCTGGTCCTGTCTGTTTGGTGTTCTATATGCTTCTTGTATTTGTATGGGCATGTCTTTCTTTAATTTGGGGAAATTTTCTTCTCCGATTCTGTTGAGGTCAGTTCCAGTGTTCAGGAAAGAGGCTGGCAGATTGTGCAACCCAGGGAAGCAGAGGGAGGTGAGGACAGGACCAGGCCCAGAGGGCTCCCAGGGACCACGAGAAGGAACTGGGTTGGTCTGGATGCAAAGGATCAGGAAGCAGTGGTGGTCTCCCCAGTGTCTGGGGTGCCAAGACAATGAATGGAACTGTACCCAGGCTAGGAGGAGAGACGGGCAGGGTGGGGAGATGGGAGGGTGAATGGAGCTGGTGGAGTCAAGGTGTGGAGGGTGTGGTGGACTTACCCAGGAGAGAGGCCAATGGGTTTTGCAGGCCCAGGGAAGCAGAGCGAGGTCTTGTTCATCTTTTAAAACATTACTAGAGTAGCATTAATGCTTAGACGTCATTCACCATATGTAGCTGCATTTGGCATTTTACTGCATGTTGCACTTCACAACAAATATAAAATGACTAATTACAGCAATGAATACTAGTATGTTTTCTAAAATAAAGGAAACTTCCCCAGATCAGAATAATATTCAGGAAGAAAAGAAGAAAGGGGCCCCTTTGTGAATGAATGTACGGCAATTCTTTTTTGTATTGAATAGCATAAGAAGATAAAGTTCTGCATAAACAACCAGATAAAGCGTAACACTGAGGAGTTAAAAGGCAAGATCTATTTTCAAACCAGCTGTGTTTTTCAGTTTATTTATTGACTATTTAGAAAAATCAGTATCTGTGAGAAAGTAAGTTAGGCATAAGAAAGGCTTTTATCAAGTAAGCTGTTTCCATAGCCACCTATTTAGGATTTCCAAAGTCACAATTTATATTACAGAAAGAATGTTTTATTGTATTGGATTTAATTTTTCCTCTAATTTTTCTTGTCTTTTTTGGGGGAAATGTATCTGTTTTGCAAGAAAACCTGACAAATGATTTATGAACTTGCCCAGCACTACTGTTCTGTGCTGTTTGAAATTCACAGCTTAGAGAACTGAATGAACATGGCCCTCTGCTTTCTTCTCTTCCCTAGGTGCCTCCCATCCTCCTTGATAAGCAGTTCTCTGAATTTACTCCGGACATTACACCAATCATTTTGGCAGCCCATACAAATAATTATGAGATAATAAAACTTTTGGTCCAGAAAGGTGTCTCGGTGCCCAGACCTCATGAGGTTCGCTGTAACTGTGTTGAGTGTGTCTCCAGTTCAGATGTGGACAGCCTCAGGCACTCGAGGTCCAGGCTCAACATCTACAAGGCCTTGGCTAGCCCCTCCCTCATCGCACTGTCCAGTGAAGATCCTTTCCTGACTGCCTTTCAACTAAGTTGGGAGCTGCAGGAACTGAGCAAAGTGGAAAATGAATTCAAGTCGGAGTATGAGGAGCTGTCTCGACAGTGCAAACAGTTTGCTAAGGACCTTCTAGATCAGACACGGAGTTCCAGAGAGCTGGAAATCATTCTTAATTACCGAGATGACAACAGCCTGATTGAAGAACAAAGTGGAAATGATCTTGCAAGACTAAAGTTAGCCATTAAGTACCGTCAAAAAGAGGTGAGTGTTGTCAGACACAATCCATCAAAATGTGATAAAATCTAATTGCAGCCAAGTGAATATTGCCCATAAAATCAGTGTTACATTTTACAGCATTTCTATTCACCTGTCAGTAGGTGGCATTTATTGTTTGCCAAATTGATAATTATTCTCACACTGAACAGTGGTTCAATAATGGGAAACGGCTTTTGATATCTGTGTTAAAATACATACATTTACTTGTAATAAAAGCTAATGAACTTTAGAATCCTCAGAGTTTCAAATGTATAGGTCTTTTATATTTAGAGGGTCACACATAGAACTTGAGTCTTCTTTACTTAATAAATATGCTTTTATAATATTTCTTATATATGCATTCAAAATCTTTTCCTTACAAATACATAGAAAGTATAAAATGTGTGGGTGGATATAAAGACCAACAGCAAGTTATAAGCTATTATGTTAAAATGTATTATTAGTAATTATTGATAAAGGAGACATGTTTTGTTCAGCAGTAACTGAAACTGCTACAACTTTTCTCGTGTCTTTCTTAGCTTCTTGATTTGTCAGGAACAAGATGTTTAAAAGGCTAATTGTAGAGGAAAACTTTCCACGAAATTACCATAGGCTAGAGATATTTAATAAAGAAACCTCGGACCACTTACATCTATCCCATCATAATTAGTGTTTGAGTCTGGTTCTCAAAAGGCTATTTATATTTCCATGAAATATTGGTTCTCTCTTCACTCTTGAGTGAAAATAAGATATCTATTCCCAATATCAATTATTTATTCTCAAACAATATGTGGGAAACTACACAATAAGGAAAAGACAGGAGAAAAAGGCAAAGTGACTATTCAATTTATTGTTTTAATATTTATTTATGTTTACTTTATGTGTGTGAGTGTTTGCTTGCATATATGTATGTGTACTACATGAGCACCTGGTGCCTGAAGAGGCCAGAAGAGGGTGTTGGATCCCCTGGAACTGAAGTTAGGAACCGTTGCTAGATACTGGGACCCAAACCTGGCTTGTCTGCAAGAGCAGCAAATGTTCTTAACAGCTAAGCCATCTCTCCAGCTTAAAGACTACCTAATTTTAAAATGTTCTGTTTCTTTTGAACTTGGCCTTGCCTATCTGTATCAGCCCTGACTACCTTTCTAGTGCTATTTATTAAATGCTTCAGATTCAAGATACCTGAACTTGCTTCCATGAGTTTTACCTGTTGTTGTCCAGTTATCGTGACCGCCTGAGACCAGCTGAAGTTTCCTTTAAGAGTGAAAGGTGTAGCCTTTTCCTGGCAATTTCTTAAACCCCAAAGCCACATGTGTTGATTTGCTCCATGCCAGCAGTGTTAACTCATTTTCTTAGGTTCTTATGTTTAAGACTCAAGGACCTAATACCTAAGGGGAATCAAAATAATTTTAATGTGCAGCAATAAGATAATGAGAAAATTTATGTGATTTTGAAAGTTCTAAATAAGAGAATGAGAATTCTGCATGTACATTATAGCTTATGGCATGCGGTAAGATGATGATGGGCCTCTGATTCAAGGTCAGGTTTTGAAAGATCCCTTGTTAGCACAGTGTTATGACTGCCTTTCTTTGGGGGTGGATTTGCAGGATTAACCAATGGTTGTGAATGTCATCTGCTCAGTATTTTGCTATACATTCTGAGAGGAATAAAATTCCCAAGATATTCAGACCATAAAATAAAAAAACAAGGAAGCAGTTGCTTGGTTCTCCTGTTCTTCTAAGCAGCAGTGAAAGAGCTCAGGTTTGTTTTTTGCCTACACTGATTTAGGTCCTGCTGATTTGTTTTTGCCTTTGGTTATAACGACCTTTTGAAAGCCTACAACAATATGTTCCTAAACTGCTTTCCTCCACCCTCAGAACAGAAAGCCTTCAGCCACCTAAGCTACTGAATTCCTGTAACAAATGTTTAAACGAGTGTTTTCATATGAACTTCTTACATATTTATATATATATGCATGTGTACCTACAAATCATTTTCATTCACTTCAGTCATTCATTACTTTCTTCGTTTATTAACTAATTTTAAAACCTGTTTCACAGAGCAAATTCCAGGCAGAGCATAAGGCATGTGGCATTGCATTGTGACACATCTCTTCTTCCGTTTTAGGGGAAACAATGAACGAATTGGTCCATTAAACATGTTTATCCCTACTTCACCTCTATGCCTTTACCTGGGTTCTTCGTACACCTCATTCATTTACAAAGTGAGCTGAACTTCAAAGTCTATTGAACAAAAGTCACAGTTTAAGTCCCTAGTTAGTACATCAACAGCACTGCAACGGAGACGTTTGGTCATTTCTAATGCGTGTGTACTTTTCTGTTAATATGCAGCGGTGGTTTCAGAGGATAATGGGACCTAATAATACAGCAAGATAGATGAAAGATGGGGAAGCCATAACGTGTAGTGAGAATATAAATTTCCTAAGCATAGCACATTTGCAGTCTTTCCTTTCATCTTTGGAAATGTCAACAGAGGAAAAAAATTGAAAATAAATTCTTACACATTGTTCTGCAGAATCTTTCATTGAATATCAAAAAGCAGATTTTTTTTTCTGAAGCTGACAATTTCCAAAAACCAAAGTAATATTGTTTGAGTGATAGCAGCATAAAAAAGATCAGGAATAGAATTTTGGTTTTCTGTAGAGCCTTTCAAATCATTAATTGTGTTACATGAAAAATGTTTCTACGTTATCCAAAAAGTATTAACTTCAAAATATTTTATTTAAAATTTTCTAGTAGGATCGGGTGTCTTAAGTAAAACTCTGCTTTAATCAATGCCTTGCTCTGTATCTTTTTATCATGGGTTTTCCGTGGTTTAGTCTAAACAAATTGGACGGTTGCCTTAGGTTTACTTTTCATCTCTTTATATTCATCTTCAGATTGGCTTATCCCTGCTCACTCTTTAAAGCTCACCTCATGTCTCTCTTCTGCTGGGATGCTGTCGCTCTTTGGGATAAAGATTCTAATTATATACAATGCAATGGATTTCACCATAGGATAGTCATTGCTTTCCGTGAGAACGTAAAATATTAATTCAAAAGTGCTTTAGTGAGCTTAAGTGTCGGTGGTTGTATGAGGACTCCATTGCCACACAAGAATACCTTGCTTCCTCAGACAGAACCTTCATTTTGTACAGTCCACTCTGTACTGTGTTCCTGAGACTCCTCCTCTAGGCTGTGAGTGTCAGCAGTACCCCTGTCTCTTCACCAGCCCCCTACAGCACCTGACATGCAGAAGGTACTCGGGAATGAATAAACCGGAATGAAGTTGCAGAATTCCTCTGTTCTGGACAGTTCCTTGCATGTTTTTGTTTGTTTACTTTGGGTTTGGTTTGAGTTTTGTGTGTTTGTTCCTTGTTTGATTGATTTTTCCTGATTAAATTGCAGTGTTTGCTGTAATCTCCTAATAATATCCTATAAATTCATACATTAAAAGCGTTCATACCAGTTGAGTTGAAGATTTGTTCAAGTCCTTTTCTAGTATTCACAAAACAATACTGGCATATTGTGTACCAGGGAAATTCTTACATTTTTATGTTTTCTAAAGAGTTGGCATGGAAAGAATCACCTGTTTCTATTAATGGTAAATGAACGATGCCACAGTCGCATGAATCACAGATTTGCAAAAATGAACATTATCTTGTAAGAATTCATGTCACTATAGACTAGAGACTGGGTTAAATTATTGACAGTGCTTATTATACATAAATCTCAATAAAACACCAGGGCAGTATGAACTGTTGGCTTTTTGTTTTATCACGTTGTAAGGATTCTGAGTCATAGAGAATTTAAAAAAGTCCAGTGATATTCTATTAAATGTTGGGATCAGGATGCAAATCCAGATCTTAACTCCAGAAACTTGGGCTCCTTTTAGTCGTTTGTTGGTCTCATTTTGATCTGAGTCAGGGTTGTGACAGGGAATGTCCCCAGACCAGGGCTAAAAGCCAGCCTCCACATTCCAGTGCCACTCAGGATGAATAGTGTTAAAGCTGGGCAAAACTCAGAACCATGTATCCACTATTCAGAATGGATTCTCTTCCTGTGTATTAGGTAAGCATGAGGTATGGCCAAAGACATGTCTTAGGAACCTTGTCCGTTGGTATTTGGCATGAGTTTTGTGGGTACAGAATTAGTAAAGGTTTAAATGTTTTCCATGTTGCCATTTATAATGTTTGCAAGATTGCTGAATTCATGGAGAGCTTGACATAGTCCCTAAATATTTGATAGCAAAAATGTTACTTTCAGTTATGCATGGCTGACAACATTGTGAAAATCTAATCCAATAGCAACAATATCTGCTATTCAACAGATACTGAATAACAGTGCAAAGCAGAGGAATTCATCATCCTGAGTGAAAGCATCACTAATCAGCCTCTTTGTAACTTCAAACTCAGGCAAAAACTATTTTTGTAGAGTAAATAGCATCCATGTATGCGTTTATTTACTTGTCCCTTTGACCAAAATTTGTCAGCGACATTGCAATGTTAATTTTAAGCTTTGGTACCAATCTGGATTTTTGTCTTACAACTTAGTGGGATTGTTAAAGGAAAGGAGAGAAATCAACAATTGCTCAGCCACTCTACTAAATGCTCCTTATTCTCCATTTCTCTAGCCTTGGTAAACTGGATGAGAAATTGAATGAGGGAGTATGGAGAGGTTTGTGTCAATCAGATGACTCCCATAGTCTGCGGAACTTTACTGAATCTCTTTAAAAGTTCCTGTATGGTTATCAGCAGTTATAGTTTTGTGCCTCTTGATTTATTTAAACTTGCATAATCAAGAAATAAGACTGGTGTTAAAGGAAACACAAGAGACTGAGGAACACAAAGGCTATAGCCATAAGACCACTGAAGAGGCAGCATCAGTAGGCTGGTAGAGGGTGTGGAGTTAAATCCTGAATACAAAACGGGAACTGCCTAGAGCTGGGCATGTCTCTATCCCCTAGGCTTTCTTTTGCTATCTTATAAACTCTTTACTGCTATATTTATCATGCAAAAATTGTCTTAAACTTCCAATTATATTTTAAAAATATTAATTATATGATAGCTTAATCCAAACTTGCTACAGTTTGAATTAACTTCTTATTAAAAACCAGGACAGCACTATTTACATTTTCTATGAAAATTTTACTACCTCCCAAATTTGTCATTCCACAAGTTGTATATTCCTCTCTAGGGGCCCTGTGAATGTCCTAATCACAGACAAGCTCTGCAAACTGTGGTTGCTAACATTTTTCTTTTTATACAGGGTCTCCCTGTAGCCCGAGATAGCCTGGAACTCTCTATGTAGACCAGGCTGGCCTTGACCTCAAAGAGATCTTCCACCCAGCACAAATTCATTTTGGGGATGGGGGGGTATTCCTCAGGTAGCTCAGGCTGGCCTCAAGCTCCATATGTACCTGAGGATGACTTTGAATGTCCTATCTTCCTGTCTGTACCTCCTGAGTGCTCAGATCACAGGCTACTACCAGGTTTTATGAGGTGCAGAGGTTGAACCCAGGGCTTTGTGGATGCTAGCTAAGCTTTCTCTGCCATATCCAAGTCTTCAGATTAACCTTTGTTAAATTTCCAGCTTTTCTCGGTCTCAGTTTGCTCACTGGTAAATTGAGTGTCATACTGACATGTCCCTCCTGGGTTTGAATTGACATATTGTGTCAATATATAGTATACTAAATTATAAATAAATTTGAACTTAGTAAAAAACAAATGCCAAGAAACTTGAGATACTAGAAGGCCATTTTGTGCTGGAGGGAAATTCTCTCTCTTTCTCTCTCTCTCTCTCTCTCTCTCTCTCTCTCTCTCTCTCTCTCTCTCTCTCTCTCTCTCTCTTTCTCTCTCTCATTTTGTGCGAGAGAGATATTCTCTCTCTCTCTCTCTCTCTCTCTCTCTCTCTCTCTCTCTCTCCCTTAGGGATGAGAGATGAGTGATTAGGGATAGGGATGAGTGATACCTAATATCACTTCCTCCCCCAAATAAAATCACCAAGATATCAACCATAGTATTACTTTTTGGCAGTTTTATCTAAATATTTGATGGAGTTGGTAACCAATGGCTCCATCCCCTGGGAGCCAGAGGAATCTGGTGGCTACTCAGGAGCAAGGCAGGAGTTCGGCACTAGCTGTAATTGGCATTGAATGACTGACCCTTTTTAACCATTAACTGTCAAATAAGATCCCTGAGGAAACTAGCATCTAGTTAAATGGTGGAGTGGACCTTGAAGATGGGAATGACTAGCAAGGAGTGGTTGATGGCTCCCAAAGGCGTCTTGTGGATGGATTCTTTCCCTCTAATGTAATGAGGGAAACCTAGAACAAATACCAACAGTTCTCCCCTACCCGGAAGTGTATCATAGTCATATCTTCTTTCAAGTAAGTTCTTGATCACATGAACATGTAGGAACTGTTAGAAAAATTTTCTTTTATTGGTACTAAGTCACTCGTCTTTGTGTGACTGAAATAAAGTTTTACATTCAAAACATGACGTCTATGAATTGTAACTAGTTCTTTTTCGCTCCTAGCCAGGGGTGTACTCTCGGGCAAACCATCCTCGTATTTTTGCCATCTCACCTCCAGAATGAGTTTCCTTTCAAAGATCATAAAGTCTAGAGTTTAGCATGCTCCCTGGCCTATTTGCCCATGAAAGAATAGCTAGCTGTTATTATCCATTCTTGTTGTTGATGTTGTCTATCCATTCACAGACAACCAGTACAAAATGCTAAGCACATTCAGGAAAATGCTACATTCCATCCTCCTACTTGCTAAGCAGCAGGGAAGGTTGGCTTCCTCATTCAACATGTTAATGTTTGTATGTAATCATCTGTGCCTCGTGGATTCCATGTTCATTTTGAATACCTAAAAGAATTTGTCCTTCTTACAACCTATTAGTAGAATCACTATACATTGCCACCAAAAACATAATATGTTAATGTAACATAAAGTTGTGTGTTCTCTTTCCATTATAGAGTTTGAAAAGCAACAACTAACATACAGTGTCCAACATATCTAATTGTAACTTGTCCTTCTGAATGCTTTTTAGTTATATTTCAGTACTCTTACATGTATCCTTCCTTCTGAATGCTTTTTAGTTATATTTCAATATTGCTACGTGTATACTTTGAATTTGACTCCTGCAGCTAGAATCCTGGCGTGTTATCATGGCAGCATGCCCACGGATGCCAGGCAGATGCGGGATGTTGGTGCGTGAAACTTTACTGAGTAAATAGTGATGAGCTGTAGAGGGGGTTAAGAGTCAGCTTCTGCTAGCTGAATTTCTTCTGCTGCTGTTCTGTGGAAGGCACTCACTGATTAACTGCTGAGCCCCTGCCTGTCTGCTCTGCATGTGTGCACACATCTGCAGTTGCTATGGATCACAGATCTCTGGATGCTTCTCCTCAGATCCTTCCTAGGGACTACACATTTCTGTGCCTGCCACTGTGTAATAGAGGAAGCAAATGCCTGTTCAGGACTTGTCAACCTGCTGACAAAACTATGACAGGTCATTAGGCATTTAATTTAACACTACATTTTTAGAGCTTGGAATTCAGTCCCCATGGGTTTCTTTATAGCTAATTAAATGGCATGTAACTACTTTCTCCTAATTCTTGCCCACTCTTCTTTAATTTAATGTTTGTACGTATCTAAGCTATTATAGAAACTTATTCTTTTCAACTGCTCTGATTACAAAGTGACAACTCTATGTCCTGTAGTCATATGAAACAGAATGTAGTAAATCTTTATTTATTTTTCAATTTTTTATGTGTATGAGTGTATTGCCTACTTGTGTGTAAGTGCACCCATGTCATGCAATACCTGCAGAAGACAGAAAAGGGCATCAGATACCCTGGAACTGGAGTTACAGATAGTTATTAGCCACCATGTGGGTGCTAGGATTTGAACCTGGGTCTTCTGCAAGAACAACCAGTGCTCTTACCCACTAAGCCATCTCTCCAGCCCCACAGGGTAGAAAATCTTATCTATAATTGCATAGAGCAGGTGGATTGTATATAATACTAATTCAAATAGGTATGAAAAGTAGTTTATTTCCAACGAGGTATGTGTGTGTGTATTTCTTTTCAGTGCAGCTTTTATTTGTCATGAAAAACACTGGGTTAATCACAATATCCATGACATTTTTTCATTGTATTGAATAGCTTCTCTTGGTCTCTTGTTGAATTACTTTCCTATATAACCTGGTGCCTCCAGCTTCATGATGATTGACAAGATTGAGCTGGCGGCTGGTTTTCCTTATTCAGACATGGTCATTTGGTTTGTCGGGGATGAAGAGCCCTGGCATCTGTTTCTTTTACCTGCATGTTCACATTTAAGTTTCAGTCTTATTTGCTCTGCAGTGTTTAGTGACCTACATTTTCCTTGTCACTCATCACTAAACACAATTAAGGACTAGCAGCTCTCACAGTAATGAATTTGTCGCATCCCACACCACCTAGAGAAGTAGAAAATGTGCTTTTCCTTTGGAAATTTATAAAACACAAACACAGTTCTCAAGAAGATCTCAGTTGTTTGGGAATAGAAATGCCACTTGAGTTTCCTTAAAAATTGTGTGTCTGAGAATGTTTAAGCTTATCCCTCATCCTCACTTTCCCTTGACCCCAGTAGGGCAGTTTATGCTAAGTAGAGGTTATTTTTTGTGTTGATTATTGGAAACAGAACTCCACAGTAAAAGTCTACATTTGACAATGCCTATGTGATCATTTCTTGACTTGCCATTCCGACAGCAGTTTCCAAAGCTGTTATTTACAGATGGCTTCTAGGTGGGAGATCAGGCTGACATGCATTTGTTTATTCTTTGAATCAACACCCTTTTCCCTTAGGGAGTGGCCCACCTTCTGCAACAGCAGAATCAGTACACCCTGCCTCCACCAGCTCAGGTGTCTGCATTGCATTTCTGCAGCTGTGGCTCAGTGTTAAATGCTGTAGTCATTCTCCAAGACCTTCTCAGAACACAGTGGTTTTCCCAGGCAGCTCTGAGGGACACCCAAGCATGGATCTTCTTTTCACCCCATTTTCTAAGTCCTCCTCTTTAATCCCTGAGGTGAAGCTAGAAAGCTTGGTAGTAGCTGCTGAGGCAGGGCACACAGGAGGAAGCCAAGGGAGAGTCTCTGGCCAGGAGCTGTGCAGGTGAACACAGAAACGCTTCCTGTCTTTCTGCATAATTTCACAGATGTTGAAAGTCTCTACCATGTGCCAAAGTCCAGGAACAGAAAAATAAGAAGATAGCCAACAGCACTAGGCCAAACTTGAATGTCTTCCAGAATTTTCCTAGAATCTTGAATTTTTTTCTTGCTTAGATAATAACAGCAAGTATCCAAGCACTACTTTCTTGGAACCCAAGAAATTGGTTCCTAACTTTGCCTGAGGCTTTTATGGGATGCTCCCAGAAAAGGTACCTCCAATTGCATTTAATGGGAAAGACATTTTAAAGGGATTATGAGAGGAGGCCTTGCAGCTATGTGGAGGGCCCCTTCAGTATCATCCATTCCATCCTCACTTCCACTGATGACCCCTCAACAACTCTTTAGCAGGCAGTTCAGTGGGCCCAGAACATTCACAGCACTTTGCAGCCATCACCACCATCCATCTTCATGCTCTTCTGCCTTCCCTAACTGAAAGGCAGTACCCACCGTGCAATGCCTCCCTCTCCCTTTACCCTCCTCCCTAGCTCTCCAGATCTGCACACTCACTGGGATTTTTCTCCTGGGATACTGCTCAGTTGCCTCTCAGATGCAGAAGAATCATCCAACTGTAAATTGTTGTGTTAAGCTGCTAAATTTTGGAGCACAGATAATTAAGCCTTATTTTTCCTTTCCTGGGCTAGTTTGGCTCCCTCTTTTCCTTTGCTGGAGCAAGGATGTTGCTGTCTTGCATCCTAGTCATCTCCAGTCTCCTCTCTCCATGAGACTGTGAGCCCCTTGAAGACAAGAACTGGGATTTCGAAGTGACTTTATTTAACACCTGCAATGTCACCAACACCATAAGGAGCTCAGTATAGGCTTCATGAGTGAACACATCACAATATATTTTTGTAATTCTCAAGTGACAGTCTTCTTTTATTTTTTGAATATTTTATTTATTATTTTTCTTTTATGTGTATGAGTGTATTGCCTGCATATACGTAAGTGCACTCATGTCGTGCACTGCCCGTGGTCAGAAGAGGACATAGGATCCCCTGGAACCGGAGCCACAGACAGTTGTTGGCTGCCATATGGGTACTGGAAATCAAACCTGGGGCCTCTGCAAGGGCAGCCAGTGCTCTCAACTGCTGAGCTATTTCTCCAGCCTCATAAGATGACAGCCTTGCCTGAGGGATTTTATTTTACAGAGTGACTTGATCAGTGGTGAGAAAATGACAGTTTTGTTTGTCATTTTCTTGACTGGCCCATGTGTATACAACACTGGTAAATCTATGCTTAGGCAATAGAATCAAGAGATGGCTCCCATGGGGTTGGTCTCAGGAGGCACTATTAAACAGTGTTTAGGCAAGCATATATAATATATTAATTTTTATGTTATGTAAATTCTTGCAATGAAAGAGTCAGGTAATTGTTGAATATAAAGTCAAGTAAAATACTTTAATCATATTGACTAATGTCTAGCTTTATTCCTTGTATTGTTTAGCTTTTATCTGTTCAGATAAATATAGCTGAAACTCTTATTGATAGAACATTGATCCTGAGATTAAAGTTTGGGTACCAGGAAGCTACAATCCCTATTTAAATAACAGATGCTTGAATGAGCGTCTGCAATTTTGCCTCCCCTGTGTATGCTCTTATCGTGTCCTTTCTGTTTGATTTGCGTTCTTTCACATCTTCATGGGCTACTGGTTACTGGTACATCTCTGGTCCACATTGGGACACTGCAGGCAGCATTCTGATCTGCACACCTTCCTCTCGTGAGGAAGAATAATCAAGTCCCAGAATGTAGAGTAGCCTCTGCCTTTGAGGCAAGGCCAAGTCCAGCTTGTGTGAGACTGTGTGGACTGAGGGCTTGATACTTGTGCCCAGCCACTCAGAGCAGACAGGGAGAAGACATGAAACAAACAATGAACAAACATGAGCCTGCTTTCCAGGGATACCAAAGGCGGAAAAGATCTGAAAGGACTAAAAATACTCAGATGCCAAAATTCTCTTGCTTATAATGTAATTAGTTTTGAGGAAAATCATTTGAGGCTGAAAATCTAACATATATATTATTGTCTTTTAAAACTAAATACTAACACTGAGGTTAACCTTTCTTTACTAATTCAAACTTCAGAGAGAACATCAGCCTTCCTCCTTGCAGCCTACTAAACATCCACATTATGTCCTGGTCTATCTGAAATCATAGTGGGATATGTCCATCAAAATATGGGAGTCTCGCCCCTGCCCACCTAGATCTCAGCTTCCTGTGTCTCTTGGGCTGTGTCTCTCTGCCTTTTATAGGCATTGCCTATTCTCCTCAGTTTTGGATTGAAGAGTCCAACAATTGCTGCAGAGCAAAGGGTGGGAAAATTCTTGAGAACCTGAAAACTCATTTTCAATCATACGTAAGTATGAATCAGTATTGATACTGTATTTTAATATCTCAGACATCTTTCTTTCCTTTCTTAGACTTTACACAAAACCAACTTTGCTAATAGATTGTCTGTGTTTAAAATGAATCTGTGTTGTACAAATAGTTAAGGTACCATGTCCTAGAAATGTTTACCCTTTTAAAAATATAAAAGACATAGTTTTCTTTGTAGATCTGAAAAGAAGCCTGTAGAAATTATTGCTAATGTAAACAATCATTTTTATCTATGAAAAAAGTACTGCTAAGATTTAGAGGATAATTTAATTATAAATAAAATATAGTAAGATTTTATTCAAGCTTTAAACAATGATTTTGTGATATTTGACACATAACAAAAGAAAATATGTAGCATACAGAAAGCTGTAAAACATAAAAATAAAACAGCTTAGCCCATCCCCAAACCCATTTCCCAAGGTAAAAAATATATTGTTTTAGAAATCGACCTGATTTGCATTTTGGGGATCTTTTGTGTGTTCAAGAAGCTGAAATCTCTGTCACTGGCACGTCTTACCTGGAAACCCGTACATCACCAGCTGTCTCCCTCTGTCAGTCTCTGTGAGAATTGGTCCTTAACATCTATACTTGTTTTTAATATTTAATTGTGATAAATATTGCTATTTTGAGCCTTAAAGAATAAATTTCAATATCATTAGTTACATTCCTATTATGAGACAACTGCTCATCTCCAGAAGTCTTCTAATCTTGTACAGCGGAAACTATGTTCATTAAACAATTACTCCTTATTTCTGCTCCTCCTGGTCCATGACACACACCATTTTGCTTTGGTTATTTATTTTTCCATGTAAGTGGAATTTTTGCCTTTGTATCATGCAGCCTGCTGCCTTCAAGGCACATGCATTACAGCATATGTTAGAGTCCCTTCATTTTTAAGGCAGAATAATATTCTATTGCTCAACTACAGTCTGCCTATCCACTCACAGGGCAGTGGGGTGATCGTTTCAACATTGCTGTTGTGAATCGGGCTACGATGGACATGACAGTACAGAAATATTTCTTCAGTGCTCGGATTTGATTGTTCTGTGTATTCACCAAGAAATAGGATTGCTGGGTTACGTGGTAACTCTAACTTTTGTGCTTTCAGCAGCTGTCACACCGTTCCCAGCAGTGGGCGCATGCGTCCTGCGACGGCACACAAAGGTTCCACTTTCTCATTTTCTCCACATCTTCACCAGCACATGTTATTGACTGGTTCAGTTCCTTGACAGCAACCATCCTAATCGGGTTGAGTTACATCTCATTAAGTTTAGATTTTCATTTTCTGGGTTTTTTTTTTCATATTTTATATTTACTTAATTTATTCTTTGACACTTTCATACACATATATAACAAATTCTAGTCCTTTTCATTCTCCATCCCCTCTCACATCCTCTTCCTCTCCCATAGATAGAACCCCTTCTTCTTCACAAATTCCACCTCTACTTTTATGTGAGTGTGTGATCAGTGGCATTGAGCATTTTGCCTGTGTTTATCGTATATTGATATTTAACTTTCCATTTTGATTTTTTAAATATTTTATTTTTATTGTATGAGTGTATTGCCTTCATGTGAGTACATGCATTCGAGTTGTGCAGTGCTCACAGAAGTCAGAGCAAGGCATCGGATTTCCCTGGAACTGGGCTTAAAGACAATTGTTATCCTTCATATGGGTACTGGAACCGAACCTGGGTCCTCTGCAAGAACAGCAGTTCTCTTAACCGTTGAGCCATCACTCCAGCCCCTTTCAACTTTTGAAAAAAAAAAGTCGTTGGAGATTATCTTACTGTTGAATTTTAAGAACTATACACACACATGATGGATATTGATGATTTTTCCAAATGCAGTATGGTTATATGATTATAAATATTTTATGCTGTTCTGTTGGGCTGCTTTATTTATATTTATGGTATGTTTATATTTATATTTATAGTGGTCCTGAAGCATAGTTTATCAATTTCTCTTTTCTTGCCCGTGCTTCTGCTTCTTCTCCAATTTTTACCAAATCAAGTGTCATAGCATTTTGCTCTCTTTTTTAAGAGATAAGGTGTATCGATCAAATCCATGCCCACTCCCTCACCTCCAACACCTCCCATATCTCTCCATCACTTTTTTTCTGACAACTTTGTGAACAAAGGCCAAAAATGTTAAAAGTATTTGGGAGCTCTTACCTAATCCCTAAAAGATTTTAGGGTTACCTCCTCAGAGGGTGGAATTTTAGAGCAGCGAAAAGCCCCATTTAACAAAAAAAGAAAAGAAAGAGAGAGAGAGAGAGAGAGAAAGAAAGAAAGAAAGAAAGAAAGAAAGAAAGAAAGAAAGAGTACATGAAGTTGTTACTCTAGCTTTTCCTCTAAGAGTTTTAGTTTTAAGTCTTTATTTAGGTCTATGATCCATTTAGAGTTAATTTTTATGGAGAATGATAAAAGTAATCTCCAATTTCTCCAGCACCATTTGCTGAAACGACCCTTTCCAATTGGATGGTCTTGACACTCTCGTCAGAAATAGTTTGAACACAGGCATATGGGCTTATTTTGGGATTTTCGGTCTATTCCATTAGTCAACATGTCTACTGCTAAGCCACCACCAATGCTTTAATTAGTGTTGCTTTAAGGTAAGTTTAGAGATCAGAAAGTGTCAGTCCTCTAGGTTTGACTTTGGTGTGTCTTAGATGACTTTGGTTGTTGGAAGTCACCTGAGATTCCATATGGTCTGAGAACTGATTTTCCTCTTCTTCGCTAAAAACCAAAAAACGTTGGGATTTTATAAAGTTTGCATTGTTTCTATGGATTACTTGGGGTAATGACACCATCTGAAAGTTTTGTATCTTGCAGTACAAGAACATTGCACATGCTTCCATTTATTGATTTCATGAATCAACTTTAGCACTTGTTTGTAGTTTTTGTTTGTACAAATTTTTTATCCTTAATTAAGTTAGTTCCTTACTATACAGATTTGGGAACTAAGTCAAAGTTAGAAGCAAGCAGTTCTGGTCTGCTACAGCACAGTGGATGACTACAGATCACAATATTTGCTGTGTACTTCAACAAGCAGAGAGAAAGTACTTCGACAGTTTTTACCGTAAAGAATGGTAAATATTGAGGAAGTAGTTATGTTTAGCCCGATTTAGACATCATCCCATTACACGTGTATCAAACCATCACATAGTAGTAGGTACTCTATTAATATGTGCAAGTGGGCTTTATGTATCACATAAAAATAGGTGTAATCTGGACTGGAGAGATGGCCCAGTAGTTAAGAGCTGGCTGCTTTTGCAGAGGATCTTGGTTCAGTTCCCAGCACCCACATGGCAGCTAACAATCATCCATAACTCCAGGTCCAGGTGATCCAATGCACTCTTCTGACGTCTGTGGGCATTGCACACATGAGTGTAGTCACACACATGCACACAAATCACTCATACATGTAAAAATAATAAATATATAGATACTTGATTCAGAGACCTGAGAAGAAGCTAAAGGAGAAAAAGAAACAAAAGAAAAAATATTTAAAAGGAAAAGAAGAAAATGAAATTCCAAGAGAATATATAAATAAACAAATAAGAATTTGAGTTGATTCTGGGAAAGATGATAAATTAATATATAAACTAGGAAAAATGCATCAGCTATTTTTCTCACTGTTATGACAAGTAGCAACTTATGGGAGGGTTTCTTTTGGCTTAAGATTTATGGGCATGCATTTCATCAGGGCAGGAAAGACAGGGTAGCAGGTGGCTCTGTGGTGGCAAGTCTCTAGTGGACTAGGAAGCAGAGACCTCTGCCTGGATGTGCACTGGACTTTACAACCCTGGATACCTCCCCCAGCAGTCCACTGCCTATAGATAACTCCATCTTCTAAAGATCCCACAGCCTCCCTAAACAGCAGCACCAGAAGCTATGGACCAAGTGTCCAAACACATGTGTCTATGAGGGACATTTCGTACAACATTTCACACTATAACAGGGAATTATTCAGGAATTAAATGGAATACTGCAGTATTACCTTTTACATATACCACTTATGTATATATATATATATATATATATATATATATAGTGTGTGTATGTAGAGAGATATAGCTATAGATAGGTATGGATATGGTCATCATTGTTAAAGCAAAGAGATTGTTCTGTAGTACTCTACTATGTAGGTACTAAAATGGTAAAAGTAATTCTGGAAAAAGATTCTTTGCTTGAAGAGTCATTAATTACAATAACCTACAAATCACATTACAACTTCACTGGGAGACTGAAATATTAATGAGAAAATAAAATGTTTTAAAATATCATTAATGATAAACTTGTTATTCTGAGTCATTTATAAATGAATCTGTTAAAGTTGACCAATATTTGAACATATAGTTCTGTTTTCAAAGGTAAAAGGACAGTTTTTAAGTGTTTGGTCATATATACTTATGTGATTGGATAATCATTCTAGAATGATTTAGAAGGATTCTGTAGATAAACAGAGGGGCAAGATAAATTTACAGAAGCTTATCTGGAATTCCCCCACACCCCAGAGTAGCACAGCTGCCCAGCAAGACTCAGCAGGCAAAGGTGAGAGCATCCATGCCCAACGAACCAAGTTCAATCCTAAAATAATGTAAGGAGAGAACTGACTCTGAAAGTTGTTCTCTGACCTCCACATCCTTACCAAGTCACATAGGATTCCCCCTCTACACACACACACACGCACACACACACACACACACACACACACACACAATAAATAAGCGTAAAAATAATTTAAAATAGCATAGTGTAAACCCTAACATCCCTCTGTAAAATCCCTTGCTTTTAACAATAATATAGAAATGTGTCTTAAATGTCACCTTACAACATCTAGGGACATTTAACAGTTTGTTGTATTTCTTCAAAAATTAAAAATTCATTGGGGCTGGAGAGATAGCTAAGTGGTCAAGAGCACTGGTTACTCTTGCAGAGGACCTAGGTTAGACTTCTAGTACCCACATAGTAACTAACAACCATTGGTAACTCCAGTATCGGGAATCCAACACCCTCTTCTGATCTCCATGGGCATTGCACAGCATGAGTACACTTATGCACAGATGTAGGCAATATACTCATACACATGAAATAAAAAGAATAAATTAATTAATTAAAAATTCAGTAAGCATTAAGTGTGAACTTATTACAGCACTCACTAATCTTTTCTTCTTAAGATGTTAGGGAGTGTTCTAGTTTGTGTCTTAGTTCCCCAAAGGCCCACAGCTAAAGACATGGCCTCTAGACTGTGACACTACTGGAGTTAAGAGGCTGAGCCTAGTGTAGCCTAGTGACCAAGAGTGTGCCCTTGAAGGAAATATGGGGATGCTTCCTCCACTTTTGCAAGCTGGCCATGAAGTTCCTGTGTCACCTCAGGCCTCAAAGCAGCTGAGATTTAACTGTAGACTGAAAGCAGGAAATAATGAGCCAAAATAAACTTCTCATTTAAGTAGTTTATCTTAGTTATTTTGTCATGATGGACAGGCAGCTAACACTGTGGTAAAAGCTTGGAAATCCTGGAGATGTTTTCAAGTCTTCTTTCGTCATCAGCAACTTTATTAGCAGTTGTGCAAACTAGAAATGTGCAACCTTTGGATGAAAGGTTCTTCCCGTGTTAGTCATTTGACACTATTCAAAGCCTGTCTCTTGGCCGGCCTCATGTTTAGTCTTCAGGGTGAGGAAGAGGCAGCTCTTTGTTTGGGAGAGTCTTCTAATTGTCCATTCTTCAAAATCTTCCAAATACTCACGATGAATACTTTGCCAGGCAGTGGCCAACAGTTTCTAACACTGTCCTGTGTCTCTCTTTGTAAATCACCCATAAGTCTGTGTGTTTAAAGATTAGGCTCCACCGACTGTGGAGTTGAGCTATATCTGTGTAGAGCATCAACTATGTATCCTGAAGGAACTGAGAATGAAGTATATTTAAAATGTACTCTTTAAAAGTAAAACCTCTTTATCAATATGGACTTCTTTACAAATACAATTTGATATGTAAACCCACTCCTGGGTAAAAGCTGCATAACATTTTATATGCAAAGCACCTATTTCAGTACATCAGTGAGTCTGTTATCTGGGGGGAGGGATGGGGATTGGCATACATACATTTGTTTGTATTTCTTAAACATTGATTACCAGTATTTTAAAATTTATGAAATTTAAGCTACTTATAAAAATGTCCAATACAGAAACAAAATAACATTTTAAGTAAGTTTTCATTAAATAATCCAGAAAGTTTTTTCAGTGTAGAAAATACAATTGTAGGGAAAACAGAAAGAACGCAGCCTATTGTTCATCTTCTCAAAGCCCAGTTAAAGGGGAAACTGGAATATCTTACTACTTGGAATGTTCTGGTTACCTCTTCCTTCCTGAACCTAGAGTAAGCAGCTCTATATTTCTGCATTAGGCTTTAGTGGATGCTTCAAGAACTGCAGTATGTGAGGCTGGGAACATAGTTCAGGGTTTTAGTACTTGTCTAAGCTATACAATCCCAGCCCTTGAGAAAAGAATTGCAACATATAGTTTTATTATTTTTCTTTTACTACTGTAACGTATTTTACATGGTGGATCCAAACAAAACAGTTCTTTAGTTTATACTTAAACACCAAAATGCGACATTATTTCAGAGGTAAAACTTAGGTGCTGCCAGAGCAGCATTCCTCCAGGTGATCAAGGAAGAGTCTATCCTCCACAGGTTGCCTGTGTTCTTTGCCCCTTGGACTGGCTCTTGAAAGATAACATCAGAAGTAGGTGAGTGATCAGCAACATCACAGTGGCCTCATCCTTCTTTAAAATCCCTCCTTATTGCATTGGACCCACAAAATAATCTAGAACAATTCTAGTATTTTAGTGTCAGATGGCTGGTGAGCTTCATTCTCATTGGTGTGTAAAATGGCATGTCTGCTAGGTGTGGGCATTACTGTACAACTTTGTGAGAAGAGCCTGACACTAATTTTTTATAATGTACAAGGAATTCATGTTATAGAAATTTACAGGTTAGACTGGATCTGCTTTATTCCTTCCCTGCACAGCCTTCTCTAGATACTGGGCCATTCACTCCTGTCATCAGTAAATTTGATGACTAATCAGAAATCATTTTGGTATGCCATTATTCTCAGGTTTTCTCTTCTTTCATTTTCAGAAATTTGGCTATAATGTGCCCTGGCAAAGTTTTCCTCAATTTTATTCTGTTTAAGATTTTTGATCTTTTTCAATCTTTCATTTTGTGTTTCTCATCAATTTTGGAAGACTTTAAGACATTGTCTATTCAAATATTGTTTTTCTGATTTTCATTCTTATTTCTTTTCATTGCTGTCATTTTACATTGGATTTGATTTTGAGGCAGGCTCTTGTGGTGTAGCCCAAGCTGTCCTATAACTCCTGATCCCCTTGCCTCTGTCTCTTGGGTCTGAGATTACAGATGCTCCACCATGTCTGGCCCTTTCTTCTTCTAAGACTTCTTACATTGTTCCCTAGATACCACAGGTTCTGCAATTTACTTCAATATTTTTTTCCTATTGGATGATTTCTGCTGATCTGTGTTGAGTTGGATTTGTCCTTTGCTCTACCCATTGTGCTGTTAAACTCATGAAGTAATATTCTTAAATATTGGATATTTTTGTTTCAGTTCTAGGCTTTCCATTTATCTCATACAGTTTTTCTACATCTGATAAACTTATTCATTTCTTATGATGACTTTTTTCTTTGCCTTCTGGAACCTTGTTAAAATATCCAGTCTAAAATTCTTTAAAGTCCTTGTCTGCCAAGTTTATCCTCTGAGCCAGTCAGGAGTCACTCACTCAATCAGATTTTATTGAATTGTCTTTCCCTCTCTCCTTTTAAAATGGTTCATGTTTTCTTAATTGCCTGCATTGTATCCTGGACATTGTAAAGATTATGTTGTGAGATGCTACATTCTGTTATGGTCATTTGAAGTTTTGTTTTGTTTTGTTTTTTCAATTTCTAAGGCAATTTATAAAATCTTAGCTCAATTCCTCAGCAAACCCTCTTTAGCTTCTGTTTACAGTCTGCCCTACACAGGCATGGTTTGAGATCCTACACAGATCTTGTCTCTTAGTTTCACCTTACAGAATGTTTCCCAATCATCCCAGTTCCTCCAGTGTTGGCTTCTATGTCTGTAGACCAGAGTTATTCAGAATTTCAGATATTCTCCCTCAGTATTACACCACAGTGGTACCCTACTGAGTCTAATAGTCATTTCAGACATCCAACAATGGGCTAGAACAGGAAACTCGTTTGAGTCTCTTCTTCCAAGTTTTGATTCCTTTACAAGAATCTCCCTGTTTTTATCATTTTTTCAAAATTAGGAGTATTTTTATTTTATCTTCTACAGGGTTACAGTTCTTTTGAGTGGTAAAGGGTGAGATATACACTAGACACATTAATCTGCTAGCATTTCCATAACAAAATATTACAGACTAGATATTTTAAAGAATATCAATTTGTTTTCTTAAAATTGTAGAGGCCAGGGGCTGGAGAGCAGCTCAGTGGTTAGGAGGACTGGCTGTTCTTGCAGAGGACCCAGGTTACATTCCCAGAACCCACATGGCAGCTAACAACCATTTATAACTCCAGTTCCAGGGGATTCAATGCCCTCTTCTGACTTCCGTGAACATTGTACCACATGGGTGCATTTACACATATGCAGGCAATACATTCATATATATATAAAAGAAAAGAGAGAAAAAAAGAAAAGAATTTTTAAAACACTGTACAGACCAGAAGACAGATGGCAATATAGACAGGTTCTTTTTGTCTTATAGGTGACAGTCCTCTCCCTGATTTTCACATTCTTATCTCTGCACTCCTATTTATTCACATAATTGACCCTGTAAATACCCCATATGCAGCCACAGTCATATCTTGAAGTACTGGGATTTAGGACTCAGGATATAACAACTGACAGAAGTTGAACAGGAGGGGCTTTTTCTCTGCATTCTAATTCAGTCTCAAGTTCCTGTTCAGTGTGTATTCTAGGCCCCCATTACTAATGAACTCATCTTGGTATATAAGATAAACCTATTTCCATCCCTGTCCCTAAACACTACCCACATCTGCAATATCAACTGCAACATTAATTTCCCACACTAAGTCTATATTGCTAGATTGCGTGCCTTCTACCCTAATGGAAAATACCAACACCACAGGCATAGGGGTCACTTTGAGAATTTAATCCTCTTTATTATTAATGACTAAAAACTGCTTCTGCTGAATTCAACCTCATCACAGCTCAGAGGTCTGTCTCTAACTCTACAGTGATGCTTAAGTCACACACGGCTCCCTACTGAACGTTTTATAGTGGCTCTCAATTTCACTGAGTATGGCTTCAATCTAAGTGCCTCCAGGCTGGCACACATAGTTCTGACTCTTTTATTAGCTATATAACATACTGATGTTTTGTGTTGTTTTTGTTTTGTTTTATTGCCTAGCTGTTCCAGTTATAAGGCAAACTCCATCAAGGTGTTTTTCCTTCTTTATTACCAAATCTGCAGCATCTAGAACACAGCTGGACCCTGTTGGATGATTAATACATACTTGTTGAATTACTCAAAGTAAGCATGCCAAGACTATCCTCCTGTCCTTGTTGAACTAAAAGGACATGGTTGAAAATGAGTAACTTGGAAGAATATCACAACTCCAGAACAAGAATTGTTCTTTTCCTAGAGCACTAACCGTGTAAAGACCTCCTTCAGACATCTATGGTTCTTTATATTAATGATGCTGTTTGGATTTTGTTATGACAATCAACGTCTTAAACTGGAACCATTTCAACATCTTCTGATATAGTTTAATATTAAGGAATGAACAGCATTTAAGATGCAGATATAAATACTAGGAACTTATACATTGAACCCTTACACCACCCTACTCTGTTTTCTTGTATCTTCATTAGATGGTCACTTTTTTGGTTAAAATCAAAAAAACAAAAAACAAAACAAAACAAAAAATCCTCTAACATCTTACATCTCTAAATAAAGCAATTCACTGATAACAAGTAAATTATTTTTTTGAAAATAGTTTAGAATCTATTTCTCCATCTTAGAAATACAAAGTATTGTAGACAAATAAATTATTCCCTCCAGGTAGCCTCAGTTCTCTTTTTTTTTTCAGTAGTATAGCCCTGTAACCCCAGCTGGCTTGGAGCTCGCTGTGTACAACCAGGCTAACCTCCATCTCACAGAGATCGCATGCCTCGGCCTCCCCAGTGCTGGAATTAAAGGCTTGTAACACCATACCTAGCCCTGGGATGTTTTGATTTCTACCTACACATATTATTATGCCATCGCTGAGCCTCCAGAGTGTGTTTATACCAATATATTCCCAGTTTAGGTGTTTCAAAACTACTTTCTTATTCATCTATATCAACCTAGAAAAAGAAAAAACTTCTACAAATCTTAGATGTACCCTGAGAAGCAGCTATGAGGAAAATAAACTCACAAAGGGCAATTTAAAAATAAAAATGTTTTTTTCCAGCTTCCTAGTTTAAAAATACCACTCTTGTTGAGACTTGTAATAATATAAAAATAGATCATAAGTAGAGAGATTGTGTTTTTTTAAGATGTTTATCTGACATTTTATGTCAAAAACATTTAAGAATCAGTGTTCATATTTCATCAGTAAAGCCCCATAAGTCCTGAGTCATCCCTGCCCCTTGAGTACGCAGTATTAACCACTTCTTGAAGAGTTTATATAGGTTCAAAGTTCAGCTTCATTTTGAAGAGGAATAACTTGAATATTTGAAGTTTTATTTTATGTATATGAGTGTTGCCTGCATGTAAGTGTAACAGTGTCATGCAGTGCTCACAGAAGTCAGAAGAGGGCATCAGATCTCCTGGAACTAGAGTTATGAGCTGCTGTTAGCTGCCATGTGGATGCTGGGAATCAAACCTGGGTCCTCTGCAAGAGCAGCCAATGCTCTTATGGAGCCATCTTTCTAGCCCCTTGTCATTTTCTTGTTAAAGTTGACCAGGAACTGAAAAACAGTGATATTTTTGTGTGCTATCTTGATATGAAAGAGATGTGGAAATTCAAATGAGTGCTTTTAAAATCAATTCATATGTGATATCAAAATTTAAAGTTATGTTTAGAAGTGATTTAAATAAATCATAAGACTTGAAATTTCTAGTATAGAGATGGATATGCATAAGAAGATACCTAGCTTCTATCTAAGCTGCTCCTAAAAAAATATTATCTGAACTTTACTAACTAGCTCATTTTCCCACTTACAAATTCTTGTATACTCTGCTGCTTAGAATCCTTTGAGTCCTCAAAGGGTAAAGTGTGACCTAAGTATTACCCCATTTAAGAGACTGTCCAGAAGTCACAGCAACTCAAAGCTACTCTCTCCTGAGGAGGAGGAGTATCTGGAATAATATTTATTCCTTTCCACTGATACACAAGCTACGAGAAAGTTTTACCACAGAAGACTAACATAACTCCCCAAAGTTATATCCTGCCTACAGGCTCTTAAGAAGGATGTGCAAAAAGATTTCATGTGAAAAATAAGGATGCCTTCCTCAGTCGTGTCAAGATTCCTGAGTTGGAGGTGTGGAACACATTCCCGTGGTTTCTCAGAGTTGCTTCCTTTTCCTTATGTCATTGGATGGCAGGGATAATTTTTATCCAGGAACTCAAACCTCCATGTACAGTTACAGGATGAGAGAAAAGATGACTTTGGGATATGCCAATTCGGAACGACAGCCAGATTACATTTCAGCTGCAGCTTTCTAAGTACCACAACTTGCCTGTGCCCTTACAATCCAGGGTATAAAAGCTTTTTATAAGGCCAGACAGATCCCCAGAGGAAGCAACATCTGACTGAACTCAGTGAGCCAGCAAGGAAATACAGAACTGTTGACCAATCATTCTGAGCTATGTAATACCCCATGCAGGCTTGTATGTGAGTATGAAAAGGAGGCAGAAACTGGGGCTTTTATACCTGGCACTGTGATCACCACTTCATAATTGTCTCATTGTATTATTCAGAACCTTTGAGGGCAGCTGCTTTTATGACCTGCATTTCTAGCTCTGAAGCCTCTGCTCTTCAATATGGCACCTCATGATTTTCTCTGTCAAACAGAAGATGATCTTACTTACTTGCTACCATTCAGCCAAAACTACAATGAGTTACTTTGCAGGTTTTCTGATCTGTGTGCTGGCAGAGGAGATGGGTGTGTGTGTCTAGACTGCAAATAATGTGTTATAGCTTTGACATCAGGTGACTCATACTGTGTCTACCAGTTAACCTTAAGGACAAGATGTGGGAAAAACGTGCACACATCTGGAAGTTAGCCTAGACAAGTACTTCTAGTTCTAGATCATTAGACACATAAATTCTTTGAGAAATTATATTAGTTGCTTTTCTTTTGCTTTAAAGAAAGTGCCTGACAAACACAGCTTAAGCGAGGAAGGTTGTATTTTGGCTCAAAGTTTAAGTGTACAGTCCATTATGGTGAAGAGCGTGGTTGTAGGAGTGTGAGGCAGTTTGGTCACACTGCATCTACAGTCAGGAACAGAGAGATGCAGGCTGTTATTAGCAGTGCGAAGCAGTTGGTCGTACTGCAGCTACAGTCAGGAACAGAGATGGAGGCTGGTGCTCAGTGTACTTTCTTCTGCATATTCAGATGTATCAGGAAAGCTGACCTAGGAAATGGAAAGTAAAGAGGGAAAGAAGTGTTGGAATGTCATGGAAAGAATTTTTAACAGTGGAGTTTTCCTGTGGAGTGAATGGACCAGTGACCACGAAGCCTAAATACCAGGGCCAGCAGCATAGGCTAGCCCTATAAAGGCAAGGCTAGATCAAGCAATGTCCTTCTTGAGAAGTTCAGCTTTCATTCTGAAAACCTTCAAAAACTTTCTAAAAGTTTGATGGAGGAAAATTCCAGGCCAAAATGTGTGCTTTGAAAAATTGGTTTTGGTGCTCTGTTTATAATAGGGTGAAATTAATAACTGAAGTATGGTAGACAAGAAAAGAGGGTAGGCTGACCCATACTGATAAGAAAGGGAAGAAAAATGTACTTAAGGAAAATCTGTATCAGCTTATTATTGTTTGAATATGTAAAATGAAGGGTGGAAATGGTTATCTTGCTAGGCCAGTCAATATTTTAGCTTGCAGGGTTCACAGCTGGGTAAGACTGTGGATTAATTTCTCCCTCAGTAGCATGCATAGAAACACCCAGCACTGTGAAAGAGAGCCAGTAGAGATGAAGCTTCCAGATCAGTACCAGCTTGATTTCTCCATGCCCTGTGACTAAGCATATATTGTCTTCAGCAACATGGTCTTAATGTGAAGTTGTGGAGGATAGTTAAGAGCAGTGGAAATAGTCTGTAATGTTTAAAGGATCTGTGGAACCCTACTGATCAACAACTCATAACTAGGTAGCACACCACTGAGCTTCTTATTTGATAGTCTATGGTATCTGGGAGAGGCATTGAACCCCTCCCCCATTATAGGATAACTCCTTTTAAATTCATATATATAATAATGTATTTTGACAAGTTTCTACAGTAGCAGATTTCCATATGACTTTTTCAAAGGTCTTCAGTGTTCATTATCTCTCCCCATAAAGCCTCCTCTACTTTGCCCTCCCATCCCCCACACTAGCACCCAACCCTTCATGCTCCAATATTCCTCTTTCTCCCTTAATACCACCTGCATTCTATCCCCCAAGCCCTTGAACACCACCCTGACTCATTACTTGTTTCCTAACTTCTGCTGGCATTCCAGTTTAAACACACATATGTAAAGACTCAAAGCTAGTATTCACGTATAGAATGAATATGTAGTGTTTGTCTTTCATGGTCAGGGTAACCTCACTCAGAATGATTATTTCCAGCTTTTTCAATTTACCTGCAAATTTCATAGTTTCATTTTTTCTCTTGTACTGACTAGGGTACAATTGTTTATATGTGCTACATAGTCATAATCCATTCATCCCTTGATGGACATCTAGACAGTTTCTATTTCCTGGTTATTGTAAACAGCAATGACCATGGAGGAGCAAGTATCTCTACAGAAGATTGGAGAGTCCTTTGGAAATACGCCAAGGAGTGGGATACCTAGCTCCTGTTGATCTGTTTCTGGCTTTTTGAGGAACCTTCAACAATGATTTCTACGGTGGCTGCACCAGTTTCTACTCCAACTAGCAGTGAATACATGTTCCCCTTTCCCCACAGTCATGCCAGTATTGCTGTCATTTTATGCATATTCTTGTATAATACTTTAGTTTCCGTTCTTTTTTGTTTTTTTAGAAAAGGTTTTATTGAATTTTTGTGAATTTAATTTTATACATTTTGATCATATTTAGACCCCCTACCTACACCTCTCTTACCACCCCAGTCCTTTTAATGCACCCCATTATATATAGACTATATATATAACATATAGACATTTTATTTATATATATATATTACATATAGATATTATATATACATATATA
>NW_008352391.1:3095871-3107510 GCF_000622305.1 Nannospalax galili
TATATTAAGGTGTATCAAGTTACATGTATCCTGAAGTGTGCTTTTGATTTTTTTGGTTTTTTCCTCTTTCTTTTTTATCTTAGCTGTTCTGACTAGGGGAAGATGACCTCTCAATGTGGTTTTAATATGCATTTTAAAAATATTAAAAATATTTTTCAGTTGGAGCTGGAGAGATGGCTCAGCAGTTAAGAGTACTGTCTGCTCTTCCAGAGGACTCGGGTTTGATTCCCAGTACCCACAGGGCAGCTAACAACCGTGCATAATTCCAGTTCCAGGGGATCTGATGCCATCTTCTGACCTCTCTGAACACTGAATGACAAGGGTGTACTTACATACATGCAGGCAATGCTATCAGACACATAAAATAAATTAATAAAATATTTTTAAAATATATTTTTCATTTATATTTTTCCTTTGAGAACTTTCTGTTCAGTCATTTTCATAGCTTGTTTGTTATTTGGGTTGTTATTTTCATGGATGCTTAGTTTTTTGTTCTTTATATATTCTGGACATTAACCCGCTGTAAGCTATATAGCTGGTAGATTTTGTTCCCCATTCTGTAGGTCATCTCTTCCCTCAAATGACGGTGCCCTTTGCTGTGCCACAAGGCATCCTGTTTAGAAAGTCTTTTCCTGTGCCTATAAGCTCCAGTGTATTCCATACTTTCTCCTCCATCAGATTCAGGATGTCAGGACGTATGTTGAATTCCTTGGTCCATTTGGAACTGAGTTTTGTACAGGGTGAGAGATAGGGATCTAGTTGCTTCCTTTTTCTAATTGCTACTGTCCAGTTTGACTAGCACCATTTGCTGTCTTTAATCTGCATTTTTTTCCTTGTCAAAAATCAGGTGGTTGTAGGAGTATAAGCTTATATCTGGGTTCCCAGTTCTATCTAATTAATCAATATATCTGTTTTTGTGCTATTAGCATGTTGTTTTATTGTTATTATCTCTGTAGCATAACTTGAAATCAAGGGTGGTGATACCTTCAGCACTATTTTTATTCTTCGGGATTGTTTTGGCTACCTTTGTTTCCACATAAAACTTAATATTATTTTTCAATTTCTTTGAAGAATTGTGTTGGAATTTTGATGGAAATTTCATTGAATATCTAGATGACTTCTGGTAGGATGGCAATTTTTTTAATATTAATCCTACCAGTCCATAAGCACGAGACTTTCTTTCCCCTGGTGGCTTCTTCATCTTCAATTTCTTTCTTTGGTGTCTTAAAATTTTCACTGTACAAGTCTTTCACCACATGTTAGGTTGTTTTCCATGATACTTTATTTTTTAGAGTATTATGAATAGGATCATCTCCCTGATTTCTTTATTGGTATGTGGTTGGCATATAGGAAGACTACTGAATTAGTCTGTTAATTTTGTATCCTGATACTTTGAAGAACATGTTAATCATCTTTAGAGGAGTCTTCACAATCTTTTATGTATAGAATCATATCATCTGTGAGGAAAGATAATTTGACTGTTTCCTAATTATTTTCCTTTGATCTCTTCTTGTCTTATGCTCTAGCTAAAACTGCAAGCACTATATTGAACAGGAGTGGAGAGAGTGGACATCCTTGAGTTGCTCTTGATTTTAGTGGAAATGCCGTCAGCTTTTTTTTTAATTTAGCATGATTTTGGTTGTAGATTTGTTCTATATTGCCTTTATTATGTTGAGGCATGTCCCCTGTATCCTTAGATTCTCCATTACTTTTATCTCAAAAGTGTGTTGGATTTTGTCAAAGACCCTTTAGCATCTAATGAGTTGATCATGTGGTTTCTGTCCGTGAGTCAATTTATGTGGCTATTACATTGATTTATGTGTGTTAAATCATCCACATATCTCTGGGATGAAGTTAACTTCATTGTTTTGGATTTTTGTGATGTGTTCTTGAATTTGGTTTGCAGCTATTTTACCAAGAATTTTTGTGTTTATCTTCACCAGGGAGATTAGTCTGCAATGCTCTTTGTTGAGGAACTTTATCTGGCTTTGGTATTAGGGTAATATTTGCATTATAAAAAGATTTTGGTAATCCTTTATCTTTTATTTTAGAGAATAATCTTAGGAGTAATAGTTTCTATCCTTTGAAGACCTGGTAGAATTCTGCCCTGATGCCATCAGACCCAGGTCTTTTGTAGTAGAGAGAATTTTAATTCTTGCCTTTGTCTAATTGGTTGTTATAGTGCTGTTTAAATTATTTATTTCTTTTGGATTTAACTTTGGTAGATCATATCCATCTAGAAATTCATTTATTTCTTGTATATTTTCCAGTTTAGTGGCATATAATTTTTATATTTTTTTGAGAATTTCATACATGAATACTGTATTTGCATCATTTCCATACCTCTCACTCCAACTCCTTATGATTCTCTGAACTTTCTCAGTGTCTGTTATGATGTCTCTGTGTTCTTTTCTAATGTCATTGATGTGGTTGTTCCCTCTCTTTCTTCTGGTTACTTTGATGAAAGGTTTATTGATCTTGTCAAAGAATCAATGCTTTGTTTCATTGATTCCTTGTATTGTTTTGTTTCTATTTTATTAGTTTCATCCCTGATTTTGAGTATCTCTTCACATCTACTGGTTGAATTTTTAATTTCATTTTTGTTCATTTTTTTATGTGTATGAGTGTTTTACCTGTAATATACATAAGCACATCACATGCATGCAATGACCACTGAGACCAGAAGAGGACATTGTATGCCCTGGAATTGTAGTTATGGATGGTTGTTAGTCACCATGTAGATTAGACGCTGGAACTGAACCTGGGTCTTCTGCAAGAACAGTCAGTACTCTTAACTGCTGAACCATCTTTCCAGTCCCCAATCTACTATTTTAGAGTTTGTTCTTGTTTTGCCATGCCTTTAAAGTGCTTCATCAAGTTATTGATTTAATATCTCTCAGAAAAATTTTATGTAGGCACTTAGTGCTATAAACTTTCCTCTTAGGACTGTTTCTATTGTGACTCATAGATTTTGGTATGTTACATTTTCATTTTCACTCAATTTTAAGTATTTTTAAATTTCCTTCTTAATTTCTTCCTTGATCCAATTATCATTCAGCAGTGTATTGTGTAGTTTCCATGAGTTTGTATACTTTCTGCAGTTTCCATTGCTGTTGATAACAAGTTTTATTCCATTATGTTCCAGAAGAATGCAGGACATTATTTAAATTTCTATATTGGTGAGACTTGCTTTGTATCCTAAAATGTTATTTTGGGCAACATTATGTGGGTTGCTAAGAAGAATATCAATACTTTAGTATTTGGGTGGAATATTCTCCAGATGTCTGTTGGTCCATTTTATTTATGATGTAATTTATCTCCTCTTTGATTTGAATACCTGTCTATTGGTGATAGTGGGGTATTGAAGTCCCCTCACTATTACTGTGCTGAGCTAATCTCTGACTTTACATTTATGAAATTGAATGCAACTGTATTTGATGTATGATTTTAGAATTGTAACATACTGTTGCTGAACTATTCCTTGAACTGAGTATAAAGTGACCTTCATTATCTCTTATGATTAGTTTTGGTCTGGTCTGTTTGTCAGATGTTAGAATAGCTACACCGTCTTACTCCTTAGTTCCATCTGCTTAGAATACCTGTTTTCATCTTTTCATACTATCCTAGCATCTACCATTGATGTTCAAGTATCTTTCTTGGAGGCAACCAAAAGTTGGATCCCATTTTCTATTCCAAACCGCTTAACTGTGATTTTTTTAATTGACAAATTGAGATTCTTAATATTAAGAGTTATATTAAAAGATATGTGTTAATTCCTGTCATTTTGTTGGTTTGTGGTAGTTTCCTAGTCCTCTTATGATTAACTGTTTTGGCTTTGCTTATTTATTCCCTGTGACCTCTTGAGTGTGTTTATCTTTCTCTTCAGACTGAAATATTCCTTCTAATATCCTCTGTAAAGGATCACCTGGCTTAGTGATCATAAATTTATTATGAAAATTTTTTATTTCTTTCAATTTTAATAGATAGTTTTGCTAGATATGATGGTCTAAGTTGACAACTCTTGTCTTTTAGAACTTAGAATACCTCTTTTAAGTAAGGCCTTTCTAGCTTCAAAATTTCTGTTTAGTTATCAGCTTTTATTCTCATGGGCCTGCCTTTATAAATGAATAACTTGATCTTTTCTTCCAACAGATTTCAATACCCTTTCTTTTTTCTACTAATGTAGTTTTAAAATTATAATATGTTATGGGGAATTTCTTTCTGAGTCTGTCTATTTGGTGCTCTGTAGGTCTCTTGTACCTGAATTCTCATCTCTTTTCCTAGGTTTGGGAAATTTTCTTCTATGATGTTATTGAAAATGTTTCTATGCCTTCACTATGATATTCCTTTCCTTTCATGTCCACGATTTGAACATTATGTCTTTCTGTGGTGTCCCAAATCTCTCTCATGTCCTGTTATTTTTTCTCATGTCCCCTTGGTCTTTACTGAGTGATCCTATTACTGTACTTTGTCTTCTAGCCCTGACTGTGTTCTACATACTCCATTCTGTTGACAAGGCTTCCCACTGAGGAGTTCATTTGGCTTATTGAGTTTTTCAATTTCAGCATCATTTCAGTTTGACTTTTCTTCAGCAATTTTATATCTTTGTTGAATTCTATTGTCATATATTGGATTCACATCTGCATTTAATTTAGTTGTTCGTTTTTGTCCACTTGGAGTATATTAATATTTTCTTTGAGTTGTTTGAACACAGTTCTAGTCAATCTTTTTGAAATCTTTATTCTGGAAGTCCTTCCAGGTCATTCTCATTGGGGTTCATCACTATGGGATTATTCATTTTTGGAGGGGACATGATGGTCTAGTTTTTCTTATTCTTTTTGTTTATGTGTTGGTACTTGCACATCCAGAAGTCTTTGTTAGTTGACTCCTTTTATTCAAATCACCTTTGTTCTTTCTGTGGAGGTGTGTACAGTGTTTGGAAGAGGACTACGTTGATTAAGATAGTTGAGATGTTTTCCTCCTTGGGCTGGTACTCAGGTACTGGTATTCCTAGTCTGTTTCTGAGAGTCTGATGCTGTCTACAGGAGCTCACTATCCCAGGGTCAGCACACCCCTTGCTGGTCCTCTCCTCTGCTGCCTTTGAATGTGACTCTTCAAATCTGATTGTGCCACCTTGAGTAAGTGCTGTTCAACAACATTTGGGAGCAGCAGATCTTGGGAAGCTGAATGTGTAATCAGGAGGCCTATGGGATTGGGAGGGGCAGGGCCTACCTGGGGGCACTGGGAAATGAGATTCCTGAGGAACAGGCAGCTTATAGGATGGCAAAGAGCATTCTTAGTCTGAGGCTTGGAGGCTGGCGATCCCAGAGGAGCCAGCTGTTCTGAAAACATTTGGAGGCAAGATCCTACAAAACTTGAAGGCCTATGAGTTGACATGAACATTGCCTCCTAGGTGGCTCAGGGAAGACAGATCACAGAGGAGAGGCCTACCTATGGGATGGAAGGGAGCAGAGCCTACCTGATGAGAGGCAGGTGTCCCAGAGGAGCCTGTGGACCTATCGAATGGAGAAGAGCAGGGCCTGCTTGGTGATTCAGGGAGGGAATGGAAGTCCAGGAGGAGCCAGATGGGCCTATGGGATGGGAAGAAGCAGACCTATGGGATGGGAAGAAGTAGACCTAACTCAAGCCCAGGGAATAGGAGACCTAGGGGAGCCTCTTTATTTTTTAAAATTTATTTTTATTTTATTTTATTTTATTTTATTTTAGTGTCTGAGTGTATTGCCTTCATGTATATAAGTGTACCCTTGTTGTGCAAGGCCCACAGAGGTCAGAAGAGGGCATCAGATCCCCTGGAACTGGAGTTATGGACGGTTAGCCACCATGTGGGTATAGGGTGCTCTTAACTGCTGAGCCATTTCTCCAGCTCCAAACCCATTTACTTTTTAAGAAAGACTCTCATTTAATTGTCCAAGCTACTTTGAATTCTATACCCAGACAAATCTTGAACTTGAGATGCTCCAGTCTTGAAAATAGCAAGGATTACAAGTCTGTACCACCAAGTCTGGTTGATACATTGTGCTCATTCTCTTAACAAAATAACATTTAAGACCAGAGGGCTCATGGTAAACATATTTGGAGGTACAGTACTGGATAATTAGGTCATGATATGGTCTACAGTGATCTCAAAGAGTTATAAAATCAAAAGAAAATAAAAGAAAAGCCCTATTGGTAAAAGTCTCACACTGCCCCTCCAATCTTTAGAGCTTGCTTAAATTAGCATTATTTTTCTTATGCCTTTTATTATCTACACAAATGAATGTAAAATGATCAATTATCATATGAGTGATGATTCTACCTTTCATAATTAATAATGACTGAGTTGAAACTATACCTGTGCAACTTTGACCTCATTTGGAGATTTGCTTAAATCTTAAATTCCTATGCCACTGAAGCCTTCATCAACAGTATATCCTATAAGGACAAAATTTCTGCCCTCACTGGTTTTGTGTCCCTAAAAATTCCATCTGCCCTTAGTGGACCTAGATAAACAACCAAGGTTTGATGAGTTTTGTAGTATCTTCCATCTGTGACTTACTAAGAAAGATGAAGTTTGGTAAATCTATCATAGAGTTTGCATCTTTAACTAACTGAGTGGTTTCCTTATTCATCTTGGGCATCTTCAGTGTTAGAAATAGTCACCATGAGTTTCTTTATCTTTGGGGAAATGAAAGTGAATGAGCAACCATTGAGGTTATTTGTAAACCTGAGATCTAGACACTTAAAATATTTGTTAATATGCAGACCACATCTTTCATACCTTCCCATCTGTATCAGCTCTCGCTCATCTTGAGACACCTCTTCCAGGTCACTAGGTCCCCCTTGGCAGAGCTCTTCTTAGACCCATTGTGATGGCTATCTTAATTGTCAATGTCACATACCTTGAAAAAAGGAACCTCACTGAACAACTTCCTCCATCAGATTGGCTGTGGACATGTCTGTGAGGTATTTAAAAAAATTGTTCATTGAGGGCCCAGTCGCTGTAGGTGATGCCGTCCTTGGGCAGGCAGGTCTGGGCTATATAATGTAGCTGACTCAGCCCTAGCTGAGCATCTAATGGCAATTGATAGCCATTGGGAGAATCTTTCAGGATATGACACCTGAAGGGTTGACCAGACTCCAAGGGATGAACCCACACCCAAGAGTATTTGGGAAGCACAAATTAGACTTGATAGACCTTTAAGAAAAGAAGAATAAAATTAGAAGACTTGAATTGCAGTGGGCTAGGAGAGAAGAGTGAAGGTGATATGCAGGAGGGGATCTGTATTAAATTCTCAAACAATCTATAAAAATGAGCAGGCCAGGGGAAGCAAGCATAAGCAACCACTCTCAGGTTTCTCCTTTAGTTCCTGCCTCCAGGTTCCTTCCTTGAGTTTCTGCCCTGACTTCCCTCAGTGATGGATTGTGACCTGGAAGCTGTAATTTGAAATAAACCCTCTCTTCCAGAAGTTGCTTTTGTTAGTTTATCACAACAACAGAAAAACAAACATAAGTCACCCACCCACTGATGGTACATAATAGCAAAACTGAATAGCCACCCTCTCCTCCTGTAGATCTTATCAAGAAGGAAAGTGCTCTGGGTTTCTGTCAATCACTGACTGACACACTGAACCACTCCAATGCTAATCACATTTCAAAATAGGAAGTTGACAGTTTATTGGCTGAATGACAGTGTGAAGTGTGTGAGCATGCCTCATTTCTCACAAAGTTACATGGCTTTATAGTGCATCCTATTTTGAAATCTTACAAATCCCCATTATTTAATCTCCTTTTAGCCCTGTAGGTGAATGACACTGGGAAGGAGGGGAAGACGGCAAGGTCTGTGCAATGGGAGCAGAAGGAAGGGGTTTGGGGGTTATTAAAGGAAAGCAACAGTCTGCTTTTGTCATTTCTTGGAAGGAAGGCAGCCAGAGAAGGAAGCATACCTACTCTCTTCTGGAATGAACCTTCAGTCAACAACCACTGCAAAAACAAACTTGCTGTTCTCTATGTTCAGGACTGAATGACCATCACAGAGATTTATGAAATTCCATAAGGCAGTCATCAGCCTCTGATTCATGAAACGCTTGAGTTTCATTGTGAGTTGCAGTAGTCACTGGTTCATGAGGCAGTTATGTACTTGACGTACAGTTTGTCAAGATGAGGTATGCTGTAAGTTCATAAAATACACAACTGATTTCAAAGGCTCAGTATAAAAGAAAGAAGAGTGAGGCAGGGCAGAAAGGAAAGAGGGTCAAATATCCCAGTAATATATACTCTTGTTATTTACTCCCTAAAATGAAATTTTAGAAATTCCTAATTAAGGAAATTCTATGATTAAAAAAAAAAATATGGTGGTACATTCCTGCTCTTGAGATGGAGAGGCTGGAAGACTGTGAACTAAAAGCCAGCCTAGGTTACATAGTGAGCCTCTGTCTAAAACTAAGTAAATTATCTCCATATGGAAGCATAAAATAGCATAAATGGCCCATATTGTATTTCTTAGAGAAGCATTATTCTATACTGAGGTAATTAAATGTCAGTGCCTCATTAAGCAAAGTCACTGTGGTGGTTTGAATGAGAAGTGTCCCTCATAGGTTCAGGTATTTGAACAGTTAGTTGTAAGTTGGTGGCACTGCTTGGGGGAAGTCACAGAATCTTTAGGAGGTGCGGCCCTGCTGGAGGAAGTATGTCATTAAGGGCAGGCTTGGAGAGTTCATAGCCTTGCCTACCTTCAGCTTGCTCTGTCTGCTTCCTGTCTGCCAATGGAAATGTGAGTTCTCAGCTTTGTGCTGCAGCAACCTCCTGTGACTGTGCCTCTTCTGCCGTGATGGACTCTCCCTCTGGAACTGTAAGCCCAAATAAACTCTTCCTCCTATAAGTTGCTTTGGTCCTGGTGTTTTTTATCACAGTAACAGAGAAGTAACCAACATGGTCACCAAGCCAAGAATTGAGATGGGCAGCATGGAAAGAAATGTAGAAGTCCCTCTGCCTGCTTCTCTCACATGTACACGTTTCTTATGTTGTTCTCATGTTTTACAGAGATACTTCTGCCTTGAATGGTAGAGAAAATAATCAAAGTAGACATTGAATTCATGATATTGTGTGGCCCACTTAGTCTGAGAATTACTTGTCTAGAAGGTGAAAACACTTTAAATGTTTCATCATTCAAGTATCCTTCACCTGGAATCAGGGCTTTGTTCATTTCATGGTAATTAAGGAAATACTTCAAATAGAATAAAGTTATGCTTTGATTGTCCTAGAAATATTTGCATTAAAATACAGCAGTTCCCATAGTATTTTATTTTTTAAATTTTTTTTTCTTTTTGTGCATATGTAAATGTGTGTGGGTATGTATGTGTGTAAGTGATATGTGTGGGGGAGGTGTGGGGGAGTGGTATAGGTACTCATTTGTATACAGATGTAAACACCTTTGTGTACATGTGGTGAGGCCAAAGGACAATGTTATGTGTCCTGATCTATCACTCCCCAACCCTTTATGATAGGGACTCTCACTGAACCTGGAGCTAGGCTGGGAGCCATCAAGTCCCAGCAATCTCCCTGTCTTCAAACCCACAACACTAGGATTATAAGTGTGTACACGGCCATACCCCACTCTTTATGTAGGTGTTGAGAGCCAAACTCAGGTCCTTGGGCCTGAGCAGAGTCATTTCTCCAGCCCCAAATAATATTTCTTACACTATAAATGTAGTTGAGATTCTGTTTGAAAAGTTATTATGAGGATCATACATTTCATATGATTTGCAAATAGCTAATATTATCTAGTCTCTTTATCTGTGAATTTGTATGTGGAAAAAAAAAAGGGAAGTCAGAAAATTGACATCTATAATTGACCTTCAATTAAACAAATTCACCAATGTTTTAATTATTTATTTAATAATCATATAATTAGAAAAAGCATTTCATTACAACAGCATTGACATATTCAATAGCAATTTCCAGAGATGAGATGCATCTCTTTCAAAATTGGCCATAAATATTTAGGTTTACAGTTGAATTACTACAGTTATACAATATTGTACTCCATATAAACCCTATAAGACATAAAATTAAATGGTTTGAAACTCTAAAAAAGATCTCCATTTCATTATTAAAGTACAGTTTCATACTGAAAAATTCATTTTTAATACAATTGACACTAAGTGCACATGCATTTCTAATCTCTATATATCTGATTATTACTAGTCATGATCGGTTACTTTCTGAGCTCCTTGGCATCTGAGCATGGGTATAAAGTCATCAGGTAGATTTCAATGGTAATGTTTTTCACATACACCAATTATTAAGGAGCAAATTTTTATGTTTTGAAGAATTTTTTTTCCTTTTTTTAAATTTATTTATACACCCACTTCCCAGCTAGCACCCTCCCATAGCCTCCCTCCCCCTACTACAGCCCTTATACTCTGATATCCCTGCTACTGTCTGCTGTGTTGTCAACACCCCATCCATTCCCCACTACTTGTCCTCTGGTGAATCTAGTCAGCCTATCTAGAGGTCTTTGTTTTAGGAGGGTCAGACAGCAGCAGCTTTTTTAAGAATGCATTTAGGAGCCTGGAAAGATGGCTCAGCAGTTAAGAGTTCATTCTGCCGTTGCAGAGGACTTGAGTTGGGTTCCCAGCACCCATATCTATATTCCTCTGGAGAAGATTGGGGTCTGCTGTTCATTTTCCCAATTCTATCCTGGGTTACTATCTGGGAATCCCTTTGGCCACCCTGGCCAATAACTCAAAAGAAGTTATTGCTTGTCAGGCATTGTTGCTTGTTATGTAGCCTTTAGCTATACATATGGACTCTTATGAAATTATGTTGGTCCATTTAATCTTTGGTTATACTTTCCTTTTGGGTGTTTAAGGCCATATAGTTGGTCCGGATAAACCAATTTATTTTTACTCTTAAGGTCATTTGAGGATCTGTTCCTCAGGGGTCACATGGGCTTGGGAGAAGCCCCTGGCTCCTTTCTTTTACCAGTTCTGCCTATGTGAAGATAAGTCAAAGATCCTGCTCGACCATGGTTGGCTTCACTTGGAAGCATGGAGGAAATGATTCTTCTGTGTTGACCCTCCTCTTTGTAGACTGGACACTGGTTCAAGTCCATCTGGAGGGGTCTCCTCAGCCTCCTTGATCAAGAGGACAGGTGACCCACCACCATTATAGGACATTTTGAGAGATGCTCATAGTCCCCTGGAACTAGTCAACCTAGGAGGGCAAGGAGCAAAAACTGTCCTTTATGTCCCTCTGATTGAATCATTATAGACCTCAAAGTATGTCTTTTAAACACCCAAGAAGGTTAGTTCCACCAGTCTGGTATTTCTAATTACTGTGTGTCATATAGATAAATCTTGGGCAAAGACCAGTTGTTCTCAGATCCTTATCTAGACATGTATTTCTTGATCTGCTATGTATAAATTGTCAGTAGGCTATAGGAGTAATATGGTTCTCATTGGTTTTCAAAACTAGCTAGGCATTGTTTATCTCTCACATTGTCTCACCCCTCCATCATGGTTTTCCCACTTAAGGTGCCCCCATTTCCCCCCTTTCTCCCTTAATAATACCCTTCTCCTACAGTCCTACCTCTCTTGAGCTCCTTCTTTCCCTTTATCCCCTAGGTTCCTTGTATACCC